>NC_135656.1:63388905-63715465 GCF_964188315.1 Podarcis muralis | reverse complement strand
ACGGCTGCTACATTGTTTCTTTTGCCTCTTCCAGCCCTCTAGGTGCAGCTGAACTCTGACTCGCATCAGCCCAGTCAACACAGCAAATGGCAGTGGAGGATGGACGCTGTAGTTCAACAACATCGGGGGGGGGGGGGGGGGTGGAGCACCTTAAGACAATTGCATCTTCCAGTCTGACCTTGTTATGGTTTTATGACATGGTACAATAGTTGCCAGGCCTATTCACTGCCCAAGTAGCAAGATTCCTCCTTCCATGAACACATACTCCTTGCCTGTATGAAACTTTGACAATGAATCTAGCTGGAAGGACTTGAGAAACCAGCTTGTTCTCCTGTTTAACTGCCTGTCCCCTCCTGCCTGCACAGTATGCTATGAGCCATTTTGACCCACAAGCGTTTGGGAGGCCCACATAAACTTGCACCAACTGCAGGCCCTCCAATTGTCCTTATTTTCCAGGGACAGTCTCAGATTTACAGAAGCCATCCCAGTTTCTGATTTGATCCTGGAATGTTCCGCTTTTCCATAGGACATCCCCTATTTTCATCAGAGAAATATTGGAGGGTATGGAATAGGATGTCCCTGTTTTCATCAGGTAAATGTTGGAGTGTATGCAGTTGTAACTGAGAGGTGGGGAAAGGACAGGGGCTGCATCAGTTGTGGGGCAGTGGTGATCAGCTTTACCCCACAGGTTCACTTATCAGATGCAGTAAAAAGTAAGCCAAGGCATAGGATTGTGGTACAAAGCCCCAAAGTTGGCCAAGTTGCCAGGTTTGAGTACTTGTGGTAAACCAAACCATTATCTCCTCAAGTGATTTTTTTACCCGCATTGCCTTCACCAGCTCTGTGGAGTACAAATATCAATACAAAATCTTCACCACTGGAGGTCACTCATGTGCTATGCACAAAACTGAAAGGCTCATTGCTTTCATTTTGATTCCCCTTGCCCCTTTCTACGTGATATTTTTCTCCTTAGAGGCAGTTCAGATGTTATGTATTTTATTCACATGAATTGTCCAGTAGCCCTTGACTGTCTGCTTAAATGAACAAAGGTAATGCACAAGGCAGGCATTTATAGTTATTGGCCTGTAGCAACATCTCTGATCTCAGACTCTGGAAAATGTGTCTCTAAGATCTCAGAAGTTGGTGTGTGCAGTGACCCACGACCTCCTGCCTCTCGCATTAGGCTTCTTCATCTGAATGCCAACTTGTGGACAGCAGGGGTGACTCATCTGGGTTTTTAACAAAATAATATCTAAAGTACCCTTACCAAAAGAGATTTGGTAAAAATATTGAAAGCCAGCAGAATTCCTTTATTTACCATGATTATTCTTCCCTCATATGTTCTGAATGGTGCTTTTCTTCCTCCAAAATTCAGAGTCATCATGGATACACTCAGAAACTGCTAAGTAGAACTTCATGCCTCAAATTAAAAGGCTGAAAAACGGCCTCTATATATTAACATACCCCAAACAAGCCTTGGCAGTGCCCCTAGAGGCCTCTTTGACCATTGTTTTACAACTGTCCAGCCGACCCTTCTCCTGAGAACTAAGTAGTACATTTTTGCTGGCCCACAAAGTGGCCAAGCTGGGCATTCGTTGTTGTCAGGAGTGCCAACTTGAATAATGTATGGGGGGTGGCAATTAGGCCCTACCCTGCATAATCGATCACAAGAAGCAGAGCACGCACATCATTTGAATGGCAATGCCTTTCAACTTTGTGGGGTGGCCCCAACAAATATTTTATTGGGGGGCAAAGGGACCTCAGCCCCGAGGAGCTGGCTCCTATGGTTGTTGTTTTACCTACACTGTACTAGGGGGCAGTAGGAGTCTAGGGATGAGTGCTGTTAAATCACATTGTTTGGCAGGAATGTTAAGGAAAAAATGTTAGATAAGGGAACAGGTGAGCACCCTTAGGCATATCTGAAGGTGAAGCCTGTTTCCAGTTGTTCTGGGCTGTGGGTCCTTTAGCTTGACTATAAAATGTTCTTGAGGCTCTCCAGCTTCACAGACTCAAGAGTTATGGGATAGGCAGGTCTCCATACTCACCACAAGGTGGTGCCCAGGCTTTGGGGCTATGCTTTGTCATGCTCATTGCAACAGGCAGGGTTCAGCTCTCACAGTGCTGAGGTTTAAGTTCGCTTCCCAGACTTCTCATTTTCCTGCAGGTGTTCTTAACGAAATGTGGCCATAGTTCAATGCATCACTTGTGTCTCACCTCTTTATTCCCAATTCCAGTCGCAACTGAAAAGTAGGAAGGAAACACACCAAGAGGATTTACAGAACAGTTCCAATCCACTCCAAAGGACTTAACCAAATCAGCTAGTAGGGATGGGCAGAAGATATTTTACTGATAACAAAGTGGCAACCAGTTGTTGGGCCTTAATATGAACCCAACCCATTCAGTGAAAATTGTACATGGGATCAAGCCCACCGAATCTTATTCTTCCTATTGAAGAAGAAGAAGAAGAAGAGTTTGGATTTGATATTCTGCTTTATCACTCCCCTAAGGAGTCTCAAAGTGGCTAACATTTTCCTTTCCCTTCTTCCCCCACAACAAACACTCTGTGAGGTGAGTGGGGCTGAGAGACTTCAAAGACGTGTGACTAGCCCAAGGTCACCCAGCAGCTGCATGTGGAGGAGCGGAGAAGCGAACCCAGTTCACCAGATTACAAGTCTACCGCTCTTAACCACTATACCACACTGGCTCATAGCTGGAGTCAAGCTATGTAAGGCAAACAAAGGAGCATCAATGTTCAGTTCCAAAATAAACTTTATCAGATGAGAATATCAGTAACTTCCCTTCCCACAACACACACACACACACACACACACACACACGTCCTCAGTATATTCAAACCTTTTTTATTCCTCCAATTCTCTGCTCCATTTGTGGGTGATGCTACATCTAATATATTCTAATATTTTCAAACAAGGAGCCGTGCATTAATTGTGGAGCTGATTTTCTAATGAGCAGCCCTTCGCTGAGTCACAGATTAGATTCTTCTAGCCCAATATTGCGGAATTATAGAAATAATTGAGATTGGAAATTTAATTCAAGGGTGCAATCACTTCTGAGTCACTTGCCACTATAATAGGGTGAATCAGAATTTGTACATTTCCTCATTACTGCTTCCCATTATGCATGAGTTTATTACTTTTCCAAACTCTGTTGCAAATAACTGGACTCTGTGCACCCTTTCAGCCGTAATCCCTACCTGAAATGCTTTTTTTAAAAAAGACACCCGTTATTTGTTGCATCTGTTATTTTCTCCAGGCATTATAAATGTGTAAATGCTCTAGAAACATGGTGTTGTGGGTGGAAAGCCTTAGCCACACCATTGCCACATTAAGTAGTGACGTCTGAGGGGTGCCTTTAAAGTATGTTTGTCTGAACGCGCTTACAAACCTCTCCTCAATTAGGAACCCTGTTTGGTGTGCAAGACCCCACACCTCATACAGCATACAGTTCTTAACACCTGAAGAGAGCTTTTGTGGTGCCATGATCTCTAAGAGACTTTTATATTCACAGCACCTTGAATCTGGATCCAGGAGGTGTGGCCACCTTGACACCTTTAGTTCTGAGGCAAAAAATGTAACATTTCACAAGTCCTATTAATTCAAACATAAAGCAGTGTACCCTGAGACATTTTGCAGCCCAATTCAGAACCCAAATGGCACACCCACCTCTGCAAGTACCAACCCTTTAAAAAGCCTTGCTCATAGAATCAAAGGGTTGGAATGTACCATGGGGGTCATCTAGGAATCTTTTTGTTCAATGTGGGGCTTGAACTCACAGCCTGAGATTAAGCGTCTCATGCTGTACTGTCTGAGCTGCACCATTCAGATGTCAATTACTTTCTTTGTCCAAGTCCATTGGATCCTGGGCAGAAATTTTCACGAAGATCAACCAGGAGACACAAGGTATTGAACCTATGACCTTTTTGATGCAAAGCATCCAAGGGCTATGGCCCTTCCTTATCTGTTCCCCTGCTCGGCTCATGGTGTGCCTGGCTCTGCCAAATATAGTCATTTCACCCAGGACCTGGATTTTTCATCTGAATATTCACATAATCTTTGGCTCTCTTTCCTTGCAGAATCTGGTTAGGAGAAATAAAGACTTGTGGTGGTGTGGGGGGGGGAGGAGTATATTCAGAGAGTTGTTGTTGTTGTTTAGTTGTTTAGTCGTGTCCAACTCTTCATGACCCCATGGACCAGAGCACGCCAGACACTCAACTTTTATATGCCTGTTGTCTTTGTCTATGGAGTTTTCTTGGCAGGGATACTGGAGTGGCTTGCCGGTTCCTGCTCCAATTCAGAGAGTTACTGAATGTCTATTGCTTCAAATTCTGGATTCTCCAGTTCCCCATAGGCCCGGATTTAGGTTTGATGAGGCCCTAAGCTACTGAAGGTAATGAGGCCCTTTATATGTCCAGCTGTCCTTTGCCAACAACAAATTGTCACTGTTTATTGTGTTGAATATATGCTATATGGTAATTTATGGACATAATAGGTATCTAAAGCCTATTACTTACATCATAGGAGCCTACACAATACAAAACACTATTGCTGTATGTAGGTTTTATTTGTTTTTTATGTTATATTATGGGAATGTACATCCAGTTTTCTTTCCCTTTAAATCTTTTGGGGGCCCCCAAGAGAGTGGAGCCCTAAGCTATAGCTTGTTTAGCTTATATGTAAATCTGGTGCTGGTTCCCCTGTTTTCATGGGCGCCCTCTGAATGTCTAAATGCAAACAAAACTTTAGCTATGATTACACTTCTTTTGTGTCTGTATCAGCGGCTTATTTATTATCTCCCCAAAAGGAAGTTTGGTGGTGGCTGGTTCATTGGGGAGAAAGAGGCAGTGCCCCCCCACAAACTCAGTCTGCCCTCAACCAGCCCCCCATGTGTGTGCCTTCTTACTTCTTTCCATTCCAGGGGCAGCACTGGCTTTCAGCTTCCTGCTCCTCAGTCTCAGTGTAGAACTCAGCAGGGAGAAAGATGAGTGTGAAACTAAAATTAATTGGACAAGCCTGCCATTGGTACCAGCTCTGCTTGTCATTGGCTCTGGCTCCACCTCCTGTTGGCCTTCTCTGCTTTCTGCTCTTCCAGTCCCAATGGGCATCAGCCGCCATAGAAGAAGACATATGAGGTCCTTTTTCTCTTGCACACAGGTGGGGAACCTGTGACCCTCCTGCTGTATATGCACATAGTAATCACAGGGTGGTTCCCTATGCAATATCTAAAAACATAATAATCCAACTCCCATCAGCTCCAGCCACCATGAGCAATAGTCAGTGATGAGGGAAGGTGTTGACCAAGTTTCCCATCCCTTCTGTAACATGTGAAACAAACTTTATTCTATTCCCCATAACTTGAGCCAGAGTCAATATATAGCATATGCACCCACTTGTGTGTAACATTACAGAATGTTTCTCCAAGCCCACCCCCCATAAACAAGAGGGAAAAGAAATAATCTGCCTAATCTCTAGGCAGGAAAAGAAATAATGTGAAAATTGATTCCCCAAAAAGGTCATTGATACCCCCTACTAGAAAGCTGTGTGCTATGCAAGGAGAAGTACAGAGTTATTTCCCTTGATGCCCAGTTGCTGTGTATACTATTAGAAAAGAAAAGAAGGATTTCAGCAGCAGAGAGACTTTTTGACAGGGACCCTAGTGAAACTTGACACACTTTCAATCCATTTATCAAACTGACTGCAGCTTCCATTTTAAGGCTCACAAAGCAATAATAAACACTACCCCCCAAAAAAAGAAAATGCATCCAAAACATTTAGCAGGTTATTAAATAAGAAAGGGGTAAGGGAAGAGTTGCAACAAAACCAACCATTCCTTTCCCTCCCAAAAGAAAAGAAAAGAAAAGAAAACTCAATAATTCTGGTATTTCATATCATCTTAAATAAATTCAGATGAATTATTTAGCCATCCTCATCACTATTGCATCAAAATAAAATCTAGTATTATTAACAGTCTGTGCTAGCCTCTTGAAACATCAGTGTCTGGGATTCATTGGATCACTGAAACGTTTCCCAGAGACATGGAAGCTCATCACAGAAGCAGAAGCTCCAGCACAGATCAGGCAACCTATAATGGGAATCTAAGAAGCTTCCTTGAACCAAGACAGACCATCTAGCTCAGTATTGTCTCTCCTGACAGAGCAGTAATTCTCCAGGGTCCCAGACAAGGGAGTTTCTCAACCCTACTGGGAGATGCCACAGAGTGAATGGCCTTTTGCAATCAAAATATGTGCTCTTCATATAAACAAAGGGCAGTCCTCCCTTCAGGGAAAACAACAACATTCTGGCACCATTTCCAGCTGTTTTACCTGTGTGAGGAGACAGGAAAGCATAAATGAGAGGACCTTTTCTGTGGTGGCCCCATGGCTCTGGAATTCTTTCCCAGTTACTCTCCAGCAAGTTCCAGCAACTGTCCAGCAGGCCGCATTCATTTCAGGGCTGTGAAAACACATCTTTTCCAGGTGGCCCCTTGGTGATTAATATTCATGTTGGCTTGGCTTCTTTTGTCTGCTGCTTCTGCAGATTAAATTGGTCTTACTGGTTTTTAGTGTGGGAAGTTGTAATAGTTTTTATCTTGGTATCTTTTGCCGCATTTTATAATTTTGTAAGCCACCTTGAAAGAGTATTATTCAGAAAGGTGAACCCACAAATATTTTTAAATGGATAAAATAAAAAATAAAATAAAAGCAACAGACATTTCAGCCTCCGTAGCAATGGATGACATATTCTGAGCTGTGATCTCAGATTTAAAGGAATAGCGAGAGCAGTATTTCCCACTTGTTTTCTGCTCTTTTTCATTCATTCCATTGCAAATATTTTCTAATGCATTGCCTCTAAAAATAATGAATAAAAAAGGAGAACTCCAGCACCAGCAGAAAATAAATCAGAGGCTTCAGCATTTTCTCATCCCGGCAGCTGAGTCCCAGGTTGACACTTTTTTCTTTCCCCGGAAAACCATAATCCCATAAAATGTAAGGTTATTAAGTCAGCAGTGAATAATTCATGAGGTAATTATAAAACATTTACAAGTTGACATTATCAGCTATCAGCAGGGGAAAAACCCAACACTTAACACCCTGCTACGTTGTTGACAAACCCGTCATGATTACACAACGAGGTTCTTCTATTGTTAAGGAACCAATTTAACATTAATTGCCACAAATATTCCCCAAGATTATATGCAGATACAGAATAACGGAGAGGGGGGAACATAACTCAATATAGAAATTGCTAGAGCCCTAATTTTGTTCAATGAGCAGCTGTAGCACCACCCAAAAAAAGTGGCTACAAGGTTAGGCTGGGAATTTGACATTAGAGACTAAAACACACATGAAACCAAACTGGTTTTAGACCAATAATTTAATGAAAAACAACACCAAGGCCAATACAGGCAGGTTGAAATGTCCTCTTTGCCAAGTGCTGAAAAATTCCAGGATCAGCCCTTTGGCAGTTGTGGGGGGACCCCGTGAAACTATAGATTCAGGATGCTGTGCTTTATTTATGCTAGAGGCATCCAGAGGAAATGGATCATATAAATCATTGTGTATTTCCTACTGCTTAGATAGGCAACTTTTTACCTATTTATTGAAGCCCAGTGCAGATAGATAGATGAATTATTAATTTTAATTGTTGTTGTTGTTGTTAAAATTTGTATACTGCCCTTCATTGTTAGATCTCAGGGCAATTGGCAACATAAAAATACAATACAAAAACCACAAAATTCTATAAAGATAGATCAATAGACTGGAAAACTTGATCAATGACAGATAGAAAGAAGGATGATGGAAAGATGAATTGGAGATGGAAAGAAGAAAGAGTCCCTACCAGAGAGGAATGGCAAACTAAGTTGATGGATTACGCCGAAATGGCAAAACTGACCAGAAAGCTCAGGAACAAGAAGACAAATACTTCAAGAAAGAATGGGGAAAATTTACAGTTTATTTAGGAGACCACTGTACGCAGATAAAAACATTAGCAGGATTTTAATAACACTTGTAATGTAGCAAATACTGTGGATAATATGGAGAGTTATAATAAATACACAGATCACAAAATAATATGCAGTTCAAGATGCTGACAATTGGATCTACGGAGCGGGTGGCGGGAAGTCGGGAGATTCAGAGAAATCTCAATATATGGTTGTGTATTTGGTACAGTTATAATCCTTTGTTTTGTAAAATCAGATAAAAACTATTTTCAAAAAGAAAAGAAAAGAAAGATGAATTGGAAAGGGAGGGAGGGATTAGATAGATAGGCTTTCTGAACCATTCTGCCTATATATTTAAGGACTTAAGTTCTCTCCTAAACTAATGCGGGGAAGGCCAGGGAAGCATGAATTCCAAATGTAATGGCAAAGCCCTACATTAGGTGGCACAAGATATGTGCATCTCAGCTTTCTCTCTTCCTCCCTTCACTAATAATAGGATTCTAGCCTGTGCTCTCCATGAGAGTAGGAGGCATGCCATCCATTCTGAACAGGTAAGCAATGGCCCCAGGAGATTTGGCACTAAGCTGATGTTAAACAAAGCATCTGGGAACCTGAGGCACTGCCGTTTGATTAACCACACATACCTTTGCTGAAGGATTAGGAGGACTGTATCATTGTGATGTCTGAATCTTAATTGAAATCCAAGGGCTTTGGGCTGTGCTCCCTGGTGTGTGTCAGGTTTACAGGGAGAAGAACATGCATGAAGCCAGTTTGCACTTATGGAGACAATCCATAAGGATCTTCTGCAATTGGCCTACAAAACACTGAGAAAAATATATGGGATTGTTGTTGTTGTTATTTAGTCTTTAGTCATGTCCGACTCTTTGTGACCCCATGAACCAGAGCACACAAGGCACTCCTGTCTTCCACTGCCTCCTGCAGCTTGGTCAAACACATGCCCGTAGCTCTGAGAACACTGTCCAACCATCTCGTCCTCTGTTGTCCCCTTCTCCTCGTGCCCTCAATCTTTCCCAGCATCAGGGTCTTTTCCAGGGAGTCTTCTCTTCTCATGAGGTGGCCAAAGTATTGGAGCCTCAGCTTCAGGATCTGTCCCTCCAGTGAACACTCAGGGCTGATTTCCTTCAGAATGGATAGGTTTGATCATCTTGCAGTCCATGGGACTCTCAAGAGTCTCCTCCAGCACCATAATTCAAAAGCATCAATTCTTCGGCGATCAGCCTTCTTTATGGTCCAGTTCTCACTTCCATACATCACTACTGGGGAAACCATAGCTTTAACTATACGGACCTTTGTCGGCAAGGTGATGTCTCTGTTTTTTAAGATGCTGTCTAGGTTTGTCATTGCTTTTCTCCCAAGAAGCAGGCGTCTTTTAATTTCATGACTGCTGTCACCATCTGCAGTGATCATGGAGCCCAAGAAAGTAAAATCTCTCACTGCCTCCATTTCTTCCCCTTCTATTTGCCAGGAGGTGATGGGACCAGTGGCCATGAGCTTTGTTTTTTTGATGTTGAGCTTCAGACCATATTTTGCACTCTCCTCTTCCATCTTCATTAAAAGGTTCTTTAATTCCTCCTCACTTTCTGCCATCAAGGTTGTGTCATCAGCATATCTGAGGTTGTTAATATTTCTTCCGGCAATCTTAATTCTGGCTTGGGATTCATCCAGTCCAGCCTTTTGCATGATGAATTCTGTATATAAGTTAAATAAGCAGGGAGACAATATACAGCCTTGTCATACTCCTTTCCCTATTTTGAACCAATCAGTTGTTCCACATCCAGTTCTAACATGCAAACCCTTGACAACTGAGCTGTGTGACTCGGAGTTTCAATTATGCTTTTTGAAACCTTTTAATAATAATAACAACTGACAGAACATTTGGAACAATAAACAAAACATGTAAACTCCTTGGCCTTTCAATTTGCTAAATAAATAAATAAATAAATAAATAAATAAATAAATAAATGGGAAAATACTGTTCAAACACAGTAGGTGGCCTCGTGCTACAGCAACATCAACCGTAGCCTTTCAGTCACAGGAATATTATGCACCTTGCTTGTTAAATACAGTTCAAAACGTGAGGACACATGTTCTGACACAATGAAGTTGCTATTACAGCTATTGTAGTTTTGTAAATTACCCAAATTTTGATGTAAAAGGGAGCTTTCCATAAATGCTGGACAAAATTACATTGTTGTTCTGTCTATGTTCAACTTCAGTGTGCACTGTGAGATAATGTCCTTGCTACTTGTCTGTAATTCCCTCTAACAACGCAGGTGATAGAAAGCCTCTCAGTTTGGCAGTGAAACAGGGCTTCCCAAAAATAAGGTAGTGATTTCTACATACTCCATCTAGGGAGCTCCACTAGACCTTGGTGGATACATATAAAAACAAGTCCTGCCATGGGTGGCAGGCTGCTAGTGTTGATGTCACCACCAAAGGGAGGACACCAAAGGGATTTGTCTCTTGTGAGGTGCCACTCACTAGGGTGAGGTCAGCCTATTCAGAGGACCCTCTTTATTGTGAGAGATTTCAGGGATACCTTGTGAGTTTTGTTGAGCCCTAGGTGAGAATCAGATGTCTGAAATGTGTTGAATGGGGAGATGTGTGAGAAGAGGAGGTTACCATCAGTCCCCAAATACAGTACAGTGGTACCTCGGGTTACAAACACCTCAGGTTACAAACACTTCGGATTACAGACTCCACTAACCCGGAAAGGGTACCTTGGGTTAAGAACTTTACCTCAGGAGGAGAACAGAAATCATGCGGTGGCGGCGCGGCGGCAGCGGGAGGCCCCATTAGCTAAAGTGGTACCTCAGGTTAAGAACGGTTTCAGGTTAAGAACAGACTTCCAGAATGAATTAATTTCATAATCAGAGGTACCACTGTAGTGATGTGTCTATATATTAGTATATTGCATTGATGATTTTATTGAATATATTTGTAGTATTTGTGTTTTATAATTTGCTATAGATAATCTAAGGGTACTATATACATCTAACAGTATAGAAAGAGCTTAAAATAAAACAAAATAAAAACTCTGGAGACAGCTTGGGGACACAGAAATATGCATGTTGAATACTCCTAATATGGCCTGACAAAGACTTGTGAGCTTGCTGGAAGGGGAAGAGAAGAGGAAACGAGTCTGCTCAAGCCCACAGTTTCACCATGTAGTAAGTACCCTCAAGGGATTGAGGTGGAGGGAATGTGTGTTTTTATTTTTTATTTTATGTTATAATCATCATTTCACTTTATAGGAATGTTTCAGGAAGAATGAAAGGAATAAGACATATTTTGCTTCACAGTAACTTGTAGCAGGGATTCCCTGTTCTGTGGAATGGCATCTGTGACTGTCAAGATATGAAAGGCACCCACTATCTGCAGTTTCCAGATGCCGGTGAATACCTTTTTGTTCTGACAATCTTTCCCAGCTGTGTGAATAATGTTGAAGTTTGCAAAAGAACAATTCCAGGCCCAGACCCTCCATGGGAACACATCCAACTTCCTTATATATTATTCGTTAAGGGTCTCTCATCAGCTGATGCCTCATTCCATGCGATGCTTGGAAAACAGCCAGTCCTGAACATGGCGCAACAAGACGATTGTACATTACAAAGTGCCACCCTTATAGAAAGCTGTCCCCAGGGAGGCCTGCCTGCCACCAACCTTCATTGGCATTTCAGTGCCAGGCAGATAGGCATTTGTTTTCCCAGGAATTTGGATGGCACCAATGCAATGATTATATTCGGTAAATCTCCTTTTTAATATGTTTGTGTGGTTTTATTATTGTATTTTTTTAACTTGTAAATTGCTTTGGGACCTTTTTTTTTTAAAAAAAGGGAAGCAATACACAAATTGAATAAACCTAAAACTTTACATCTCCCTCCCCCTGTTGACTAAAGAGGTTAGGATTACTTCCATTTATTTTCTTATTTGCAATGATATGGCAATCACATCATTTACGACATTGACATGTCCCTTTCAGTAGTCATTGTAAGAGCAACCAAACTCAAGTAGCTATCAACATGGCTGAAGATGCTGAAGAAAAGGGAAGTATACAAATTTAGATTAAAGTAATAAATGTGCATGCTCTGCTAAACTCTGAAAGGTCTGTATGCCAGCAATGCTGTCTGCTAAGCCTTTTAAGGGCTGAATAAGACCATGTTGATTTGACTGCTATTTAGCATTGATTTGCTTTTAAAAGTTAGCAGAGACATCACCTTGCAACAAAGGTCTGTATAGTTAAAGCTATGGTTTTCCCAGTCGTGATGTATGGAAGTGAGGGCTGGACCATAAAGAAGGCTGATCGCCGAAGAATTGATGCTTTTGAATTATGGTGCTGGAGGAGACTCTTGAGAGTCCCATGGACTGCAAGAAGATCAAACCTATCCATTCTTAAGGAAATCAGCCCTGAGTGCTCACTGGGAGGACAGATCGTTAAGCTGAGGCTCCAATACTTTGGCCACCTCATGAGAAGAGAAGACTCCCTGGAAAAGACCCTGATGCTGGGAAAGATTGAGGGCACAAGGAGAAGGGGACGACAGAGGACGAGATGGTTGGACAGTGTTCTTGAAGCTACCAGCATGAGTTTGCCTAAACTGCAGGAGGCAGTGGAAGACAGGAGTGCCTGGCATGCTCTGGTCCATGGGGTCATGAAGAGTCGGACATGACTATACGACTAAACAACAAATGCTGTGGATATTTGCAAGCGACAACACAGATTTTTGTAACAGCAATTAGCCTTGTGAGAGTGAAAAAGTAGACTGTACAGAGGGACCGTATTGAATCGAGAAGCTGCAGCATAGCATTGAATCTTGGCCAGTTCACTGATTAGGGCAGTCATTGTCCATTGCAGGTTGCATGAACTTTGTGCAGAGCAGATGATCATTCTCCTTATATTTATGCTTGTGGGATGAATTCTGAGTTTTTGTCCACTGCATCTGACCCACCCCCCATCTGTGCCTGATCTCCACACACTGGGGGTGGTATTTGCAATAGGGGTCTGCACATGTAGACCCGCCAATGCACATAGGCTCTGTATGTGTGATTCATACTCTTTGAAAAGAAAGTGATCATGTGATCAGAGCCAAGGTAGATTGGCATATAGGCACATGCAGGATAAAGTGCTGAGGGCACACTAGAGACCATGACTCAATGATCAATGCTTTTTTGTTATTGTTCATTCTCGCAAAGTTTGTTGCCGGGCACCCATCCTTTCTGGAGCCTTTTCCATAAGAACTTGCTCAGTTTAACTAATCTATGATTAAGCCACTGGGTGGCAACAAGCAAAAAATAAAAATAAATGTTTAGCAGCTTTAGATTTAGAAGAATCTAAAACGTAACAAACGGTTATGCATCTTAAATCAGAGTCTCCCCTCCTCTTTAAATGGTACAACTGCCATTTAAATAACCAGCAGCTTTTTGCTGAATCATAGCTTAAACTTCTAACTTGCAAAATCCATGTTCGGAAGGACCGGAAAAGATATTAAATGTGGTGCTTGTATTAATAGAGTCTTTACTGATGCTAGGCAGCAAATCCTGAACTGGCTACATTGCTAGGTGACTGCAAAAAAGACCAGAGTAACTTTGGAATTCTGGCCTTTATTCTTGAATCAACTGGTTCTGAATGTCAAGCTTTAAGCTATCTTATTTTAGATCTCAAATGCTCTTAAGTCTGGCAAATGGAACCTACATCAAAATCTACCTCTAGGCCACACTTACTATATTAAATTCCCTTCTTTGTGTTGTTGAAAATGCCAGATAGAAACAACCCAAAAACTGCTGGTTTGACCAAGATTCATAAGCAACTGTGATAGTTCCAGGACCTTTCGTATACGCAAACCTCATTCTCATTTGACTGTTCTCACACGGCATTTTCTAGCCTAGGGAAGGCTAAGCACAATCAGTTTGATAACATATAGTTTCCATATACAAGTTATATTAAGCAGAATGACTCACTTCATCCTCTGGTGACTCACACAACTTTATGGCAGGGTTACTTGCACTCAACTTACCTGAAGCTATGATTTACCTGTTTGTGGGATTTGGCAGTCCAGTTTTGTTTGAGGTTGCGATTTATTTATTACTGGTTGTAATAATGTGAAAATACAATAAAATTTATTTTAAGAAATACATGAAAAGTGGCACACAAATTGAAATAATTATAAATAAATGGGGGAAATCTTTTTCTATTGTCAGTTTCTGAAGGATTAGAAACTGGATCTTAAATAAAAATTAGATACTAGTCATTTCCCTCTCTCCTCCCCCTTTAAAAGCTAGAATACTAATATTTTAGAGATGGCCGTTCTAACTGTGAAGCTTGACTTAAATTGCACCGCTATGTAAAGCAATGCAGGTCTGTGTCTGCCTGGATGGGGGACATTTCAGATAACAGGGGGACAGGAGTTATGTAATGTTTTAAACACATGCCGGGAGAGGGTCCTTGAACTAGACCTGGAAACAAACTGACAATGCAGCTGTTTTACAGCAGGGCTTCTATGAATTCTAAAGGGAACCTCAACCGGTAATCTGGCTGTTGCATTTTGCAGCAGTTGAAGTTTCTGAGTCGACTTCAAGGGCAGCCCCACGTAGAGCACATTTCTATATTCCAGGCTCAAAGTTCCCAGAGCGTGCAGCACCAAGGCCAAGTCATCTTTGTCCAAAGGGGGCTGATGCTGCTGAGCCACCTAAAGCTGGAAATAGGCACTCCTCAACACTGAAGCCCTATGACTCTTCAATTGCACAGGAGCCCTTTAAAAGTGGGCTGTAGCTGGAGAATGAAAATGCTCAAAGAGATCCCTCAACTGCCCTTTGAAAGGGTTCCTTTTCCTTTTTATTGCCCGTAGAGTGAGGATGAGATACATCTCATAGCATCCCTTTCTGAAATATTGAATTTTATATGAGAGGGATTTTATTGAATAGCCAAAGGCTGCCAATGCAGTAAAATCCAATATTTCTTTGACATGATTCTCATTCCCACCCACTTGCTGATGCCGCAGTGGAACTGAATACTGCATTGCCATGGTTGCTGCGAGCTGCCTTTTCTTTAGCCGTTCTGGCTGTTTGGCTGACACCCTTGCGAGATAAGTTTTATGGCAGGACACAAGTCTACAATGCATGCCATCATCCCCACTGCTGACAAAACAGCAGATAATGTACAGTTGCATACAATATCCTGGGTGGAATTCAACACCATGCTATTACAATTGTTAGACCTGCACAAGTGTTCCATATGGAATTATCCCACCTACCTTAACCTAAACCCTTCATGGTGTTCTGAGGGTTCTCCTGACCCACCAAGAGCCAGTTTCAGGAAGATACTGGGGAGCACATGGGGAAGAGGTGGGGAGCCTTGTTGTTCAAGCAGAAATCCTTGTTCAGGGCATCTACTGATTGGGTCTGTTCAGTGAATCCTGCCCTCTATGCTTGGTAAACGTACTGTGGTAGGGGGGGCATTCCCCTCCCCCAATCCATTCTGTTCTATTGTTCTGACGTTTCTTTGACTTTCTGTAGTTTGGAAAGTGATGGAGAAATGAATTGAAAAGTGTGGAAGACATGTAATACCCCAGAAACAAATCAGGCTGAATGCAGGACAAATACTCACCATCATATAACTGCCCCATAAACGAATCAGAATAATGCCCAATAAAAACTGAACATAGCCTAACTACTGTGTAAGCTTTGTACAAGAGAATCAAGATGAATGCTGAATAAGCAGGCAGTCTGTAGGAGCTCTTATAACATTAGCACACCAGAGGACAGTGTAGAGCTTGTAATTTGCCAATAACCCAAGTGTCAAGGACTTGGCAATTTGAGGACTTGCCCTAGAGTCACATGACATAGGCAGCTCCTTAGACTTTTGGTTTCAGTTCTAAGAGGGAGTCTTAAAGGCTTCTCTGAATCTAGCAGTTTCTATCAAACTATTCCTCATTCTTGGTGCCCGTTCTTGACCTAGAAACATGACAGTATTTAGGAAGTTTAGGAGTCATTCAGAGTCCAGGGTCCAGCATCTTTGCACAAGGCCTCTGGGGATGAGACAAGAGAAATGGTGTCTAACCAGCAGAAATGAATTAGTATCTTGTAACCAATGGAGATGGAGGAATTTGATTTTGTCTTTGCTCCAGTGGGATAGGCAGAAGGCCTGTTTCATCCAAGAAATTGCATTAGCAGAGTTGTTCATGTGTCTTAGATCAACCTCACTCTCAGTGTAGGAAAGGGGAAATAATGTTACTTAATAAAGCAAAAAAAAAAAAAAAGTATTAAATTGCATTATGCTCCCTCATGAATTATAAGTAGGAGGAATGGGGGAAACTCAGACATTTCAGCCTGAGCATTCCAGGAGATTTATTTATGCCTTGAAGCTCTGCACCAGTTTCTCAGTGATGATTCCCAGGCTAAGGAAAGAGGAGAGGAGGGGCTGCTGCATGATTGAAAACAATGAGCAAGGCATGTTCTTTAAAGGCTAAAATGCTCAAGCAATGTGAATATTTCTTTCAGCTAAAAGAGCAACGTCTCAAAAATGGAATGAGTAGGAATGAAAAAGGTCGGTCTTTTGAGATGCCAGCATCTCTCCCCTCCCACTGCACACCCAGAAGGCACCATTCATCTTATCACTACTAATCTCCAAAGTAAGGAGCAAAGTAAAGCATGCCAGCTGGTCCCACAGGTACACGACCATGTACTTGTCAAGTTCACATACCCAAGGTTTGCTCTGAGGCCACAGGTGTCACCTGTAAACATGACTAGGAGTGGGAAGGGTCCTGGCTCCCCCACCCCACCTTAGGGAACCTTCCTGCCCAGGCCATATTTTTATTGAGCTATTTGTGGTTTTGGTTTGCAGATCCTTTCCCCACCACTGCACTGTCTTCCAAGTCTTCTTTTGGCTGTGTTGGCAATGCATACAAATACCTCTTAAGAGATCGTAACCAAATTTTGTGTGATGGTTTCTGAGATCAGGATCCTGTTTGTATACAACTGGATGACTTAGTGTATACTGCATAAAGTAGCTATCTTTTGTTTTGAATTTCCTTTTCCTAAAAGGTTTTGCTGCAGTGCTATGTTACAACATATAGGTATGTTTAGCTGTTTTGTTAGACTCTTCTTCAGGGCTGGATGATCCATGGTAAAAGGTAAAGGTAAGGTAAGGACGCGGGTGGTGCTGTGGTCTAAACCACTGAGCCTCTTGGGCTTGCTGATCAGAAAATCAGTACTTCTAATCCCCACAACGGGGTGAGCTCCCGTTGCTCTTGCCCAGCTTCTTTCAACCTAGCAGTTCAAAAGCACACCAGTTCAAGTAGATAAATAGGTACAGCTGTGGCAGAAAGGTAAATGGCATTTCTGTGCATTCTGGTTTCTGTCACAGTGTTCTGTTGCACCAGAAGCGGTTTAGTCATGCTGGCCACATGACCCGGAAAGCTGTCTGTGGACAAACAGCGGCTCCCTTGGCCTGAAGCGAGATGAGTGCCGCACCCCAGTGTTGCCTTTGACTGGACTTAACCATCCAGGGGTCCTTTCCCCTTTTTTAACCTAAGCCATAGTCATTGCTGGATCACAATTCCCACCTTGGTCCCACTGGCCAGGGCTAGTGGAAGTTGTGGTCAAACAGGTTCCCCATCTCTACTGTAACCATTTTAACTGACTTTGTAAAATGATTATTGTTGCTTTGCTTTGTTGCTAATTTCAATCAATCCTAGATCATTGTAGCCACTGTCTTGTCATGATATTGTGAGCCACCTGGGGTAATCTATGCCACCAAAGGCAGCATATTGTAGTAGTCTCATTGCTGAGCAACAATGTGCAGAGCTCAGTGGAGTGGGAGGCCAGCCAACCAGAAGTGTCTCTGAGGTGTACTTGCCTGGAGGCAGAGTCAGCATCCAAAATCAGGTCCAATCCTAGGGGTGGGTGAACAGCAATCCATGTTGTCAGAAAGCCCAGGGGTCAGGGAATTCAATGATTGTGGGGTCAAGAAGAGCAGGAAGCAGCAAGATAGAGCCAGGAACCACAAGCATTGTTACCAGCATCTGACTACTGCTGGAAGCTCTGCTTAAGAAGGCTAAAGCCAGCTGATTCTCATCAGTGCCTTCTCCCCTGTGTCTTTGAAGGCTGATCAGCTGCAGATGGAGGCACTCTCCCTTCTCCCTCTTCAGGCTGCTGTTCAGCAGGCGAAGCTGACTCCTGGCCCAGGAGTAAATAAACACCAACACACACACACAGTGTCTCTGATGAGACAGCAGGTGCCAATAGAGTTGTTAGATTTCAGCTGCAGAAGGGGGAAGTGTGGGAGAAAGTGTTGCTTGTGTGCTTTGCAAAGGTTGGAAACCACTGTTAGAACCAAGTTACTGGGCTCGAGAGACCCTGGTCTGATTCAAGAGGGCCCCTCTGACCTCACATTCTTACTTTGTCTCTGTCATGGTAAGCTAGAGAGCCTGTTTGTATCTATCAACCACTGATGGAGGCGCCATCATTAAATATTCATCCTTATTTGCTTCTCCAGAAACAATAGCCTTAAAGAAGATTGCTTTATCATTCAGTTTTGAAGGAAAACAAGCTTAGGCTCATGTAGAAGGAATCTTGGAGCACCAGATGAAGCGATTCATCACTTTATTTATTCAAAACTGCCATAATTACCATTCCAATGATCTGAACAAACACAACCCCCTGTGTTGCAAAATGCAGCCATCTACAAAAATGCAAACGCAACACGCTGGCTAATAACTGTTAGTAAATACAGTATATAATCAGTATGATGTCATTCAAAATGTACAAATAAGCCACTACAAAATTTTATATATATATATATATATATATATATATATATATATATATATATCATACAACACATCTCACAAAATATACAAGTGACTTCAAGTTGTTATGTGTATCAGAGTCAAACAAAGGTTCAAACAACCAATGAATAGCGAGGAACACCAAACCGTCTCTCCAAGGAAGACGTCTCACACAAGTCTCAAAGGAAGACGTTTCTCTGAAGTCTCAAAAGGACAGTGCATCCGGAATAGTTCAACTATTTCAAAATAAAGTCTTCATCAGTAAATAATTATGAATGAAATATACATACTAGTGAAGATCGTACTAGTGAATCAGGGCTCACTGGATAGCGTAGCTGCTGATGGGTTCCTAAGAAATCTGGAATGCTAGCTGCATATGAATCTTCCATTTGTTTTTCAAGACCCAAGATAAAGGGCTCAGTGGGAGAGCATCTGTCTTGCATGCAGAAGGTCCCAGGTTCTATCCCTGGCCTCTCCAGGGAGGAGAATGCATGAGACCCTGGGGAGCTGCTTCCAGTCAGTGTAGAAAACACGGAGCTGGGACAAATGGTAACTCCCTAAGATGATGGGTCTTAAAACATATCCACAGTGGGGTTGCCCTCAGATAACCCACTGTAAACACTTTCATTCTAACAGAGAAGTTCTAGGTGGCTCCTCATTCAACCAGATACAAGTCGCTAACCAGCCTTCAGCTGCCAAAGCAGAGAAATGCATGGTGCAGGCATTGTCTGAATGACATCTAACACTGAATGACATCCTGGAGGAGGAAAATTCTGTTTTTGAAATGCACCTTTGAAAGATGGTGGGAGCACAGAATGTCCGCTGCATGGACAGATGTGTCCCCATGTGACATAGTAGAATAATCCTAAAAGTTGTCCCTGAGACATCAATATTTGCACATGGGAGCAAACTGCTGTTAGCCACCATCTGTGGTCTCAGTCATTTTCATAGGGCCTTTTAGTCTAACCACATTTTGCCCAATGTGGGGCTCAAACCCACGACCCTGAGATTAACAGTCTCATGCTGAGCTATCCCAGCAGTGTGGCTGAGCTAGATCCTGTATGAGGAAGACGAAATACATAATTGACCCATAATCTATAAAGCTGATGAAAGGAGAGAAAACTCCCTACATAATTGGTTTATAAATCATTCCAGAAGTGAGTAATGATACAAGGACAAGCCATTTATTTTAAGTATTTGATAGTTTATTCACAGGAAACACACCAGTTTAAGCTATATATAAACTCTTCTGCTGGCCTTTACCATTGCTAGGTGACAACTGGAGGCAGTTGATTTATTCTTCCCCTTCCCCTTCATAAAGCGTTGAAGAAAAAGGCAACTTTGGGAGGGGGAAAAACCTACATCCAATTAATATGCTGGGTGAAACCCTTCCTCCACTGAAATCCATGGCAAAAGTCCCAGGGCATGTTTGCACGATCATTTATCCTGAGATAACAACCCGTTAACTTGCTTTATCCCTAGGAATTGTTTACATGATCAAAGCATAAATCCAAGGTTAAACAAGTTTAGAGTAAAGCAAAAGGACTGCCGTGATAATCAGAGGGTTGCTTCCTTGAATGCCTTGCAAGGTTAAACAGGGAGAAGTGTGCAGTGTTTAATTAAAGCGATAGCCAACATGTGCGACATATTTGCATTTCCCAGCATGGCTCTCATTGTTGTAATTGCCTGAATTGATAGGGGGCAGATCTGTGATAACTGAGAATGGCATTCAAGTTGTCAACTGATTACCATTCCGCACTTCTCATAGGAATAATGACAGGCGTATTTGCGTGTTCAGACCCAGAGACCTCCCCCCTAAATAAACACACATTTGACTCAAATTTTAGTTTTGGTTTTTGGCAAAATTTAGGCCACAACTTTATTGATTACAGAAAAGTGAGTGGTTGCATGGCTCTGGTTTGACTAGCTCCCTGCACCCTTGTAGGTAGCGCTGACCCAGGGCACCAGCATAGGTCAGCCAAGGGTGAACACCTGAGGTAGGTGAAAAGCCCAGGAACAGACTCTGTTCACTCCCCAGGTGCTCCCCTGGACTCAGGCATGGGCACAACCCCCTCTCGGGGGTTGACCAAACCAAGTTGAGTCCCTGGATTCCTTTAACGGAATACCCTTCACATAGGGATGTCGAGACCGCTCTCCCATCCCTATCACATGAACCAGTGCCTATCCGCAACCTTACAAGTTGTGAAGATTTGCTACACGGCAGGCAAAACCCAAATGGCAACAGCCAATCAGCCAAGTGGGGAAAATTCCTGCCGTGCCCCTGTCCCAATGACAGATGACACATGACGGCATAGCAAGGTCAATCGCAAAGTGCCCGAAAAGTAGGGAGAGATGGGTGGGTGTTCCGATGCACAAGCTGAAAGAGGAAGCTCTGGGTCACATGCATAGGTTCCTCGATCTGTTTAGACTGCAACCCATTGGCCAGATTAAACCCAGCAACGAGGGACCTACCAATCGGGTGTTGTGGCTGTCCAATATACCCACCCACAACCAGGAGGTCAGTCTCCAGGTCTCACTGCAACATGTGCCCTCTTTTAGGGAGGACACAATTTGTGAGCACATCTGGATCAGTCACTGTGAATGTGGCGATCTGAGGTGTGGTTCTTGAGTTGGAGAAAACCCAGGTTCATATTCAGTCTCAGGGCTGAATTAGACCTTATTTTTAACCTTTGTTGATGCAGATGGAGGTGAGCCAGATTGGGACTGTGGATAAAGGAAGGAGGCCTTCAACTGTTTGTTCCTAAATCATTTCTGATCATAAGTGCCAGGTCCTGTGATTAACACTGGGGAGAAAACTCCTTTTGGCACCAATGGTATCATTCCTCCCTTTGTGAACAGCAAGTGTAGGGGGTTGAGTTTATATACTTCTTTAATTTGTGGTTCGAGGACCCGACCCCCGCGAAGTAAAATGAAGACACAGGGACACGTGATATAAGGTTAATGGACTAGAAAAGGTCACAACTTTATTGATTACAGCAATGAAAAGGTATTGGCTTAGGCATTGGATCGCGAAACAAGTGGGTTTATTCACCAGGGGTTCATCACCTGTTGATGCTAATCCAACTATAGGCTCACCCCTGATGTCACCGAGGGTCGTGCCATGGCCTCCCGCCAAGCAGGCTTCGGACGGAATACACGACCGCCAGATTCCTTTAACGGAATACCCCTAGAAATTGAAGGCATAGGCGATGGCAACACCTAGCACTTCGACACACCACAACACATTATTCCAATGCCTAACCTACCCACCAATACCACCAAAAAGTTGTGACGATTGCTACGAGGTAGGCGAAAAAACCAAAAAGCCTAATGCCAAATGGAAAAACTCCTACCAGGCCCCCCGGGCAACCGGGGCAACCAACCTAAGGTCCATAGCAAGGCCAATGACCTAAGCCCTAACTCAAAGGGAGTGGAGGGTGGGTGACTCGCACAGGACGACAAAGAGAAATGAGGCCGGGGAGAGGCTGGCACTGCAGCATAAAGGCTGCTGGACACGCCCCCCATGGCACCTGGTTGGGCGGCCACCGGGGGGGGGGCGTGAGCGCCAGCCAGGTGAGCTGGAGGCAGGGGGCAACGCCCCCTGCTAGGAGCGGTGTTCGGGCTCCCGCCCACAACCACTCCCCTCTCTTTCAGGGAGGAGAGTCTTTTTCAAACTATCTTCAAAGGCAGCCCTAGATAGAGCACATTATAGTAGCCTAGTCTGCCTGTAACTCATGCATGCATAACTGAGGCTGGGACCATTTTCTCTAGACAAGGTTGCAACTGGAATACCAAATTAAGCTGGTAAAAGAAACTTCAAACTGCCATCACTATCAGCTGCATTCCCATAGATAATGACAAGTCCAGGAGATCCCCCCAAGCTGTGAATTTGGTCCTTTAGAGGAGTTCTAGTTGTCAGTCATCTTCAAAATTAATGTCTACAAGCAGTTCCTCCACCTTTACTGGCATAAGCTTGCTCATCCTCATCCATCTCAAAAGTGATTCCAGATACCAGTTGCAATGTAACCCTAGGTATACAGTCAGCCTGGATGGCTCAGTTGGTTAAAATGTGGCACTCATAATGCCAAGGTTGCAGGTTTGATCCCCATTGCAGAGGGTTGGACTGGTTGATTCTCAGAGTCCCTTCCAACTGTGCAATTCTGTGTTTAGTCAGAAGTAGGCTAAGGTTACCAGATTTCCCCCCCCCCAATGAATTTGGGGACACTTTTCAACTGCAATGGATTTTGTATGGGGACTGATTTGTAAATCCGGGGACTGTCCTTGGGAAACGGGGACATATGGTAACCTTAAAATAGGCTCCAATGGCATTTACTTCAAAGTAAATGTGCCTAGACTAGGATTTCAGCCTAAAGAACATAAAAACAAACCTAGTGTGGGCAGGATTTTCTAAAGCATGAGTGCTTTTGAACTTCCCTTGGGTATAAGCTATGAGACTGTTTGGGGGTCTCATATAGAGTATTACTGCCTCTGAACTTATTAATACTCGTAACAATCTATGCACCCCAACCTCACAAAAGAGAACCATGTATTGAAGCAGGTTTATGAATATGCAACAGATGGCGAAGCACTCATTAAGACAGCCCAACAATGGTCTGAGGGCTCAAAATACAATTAAATCTAAGCTGATCAATGTCTGAATGGAAGACTGCCTGGGAGGTTCCATGTAAAGCCTCCCTAAGCTTCCATAACAGAATATACACATCAGAAGTAATAAACAGATTTATCCTGCATGCAAAAAACAAAACCGTCAGTTTCACACATCTCAAAGCCATACCCTACAAAGACCTCTCTGTGCATCTTCCAAGTTGAAACAACATTATTAAAGCCTAATTTACTGGAGTGAATCTACCATGGCAATTTAGATAACACAGAAGGTGGAATTTAGAATGCATTCTCAGTAGCAGATTTCTTAATAACTCTTCAGAAACAAAGTTCCAATTAAATCCAAGAAGCGAGTCTGCAATAACAAACATAAACAAGGGAGGGAAAACACAGAAGCAACCATTTGCTGATGAGACAGAGTTTTATCTAAATAGAATGTTGTTCAAAGGGTTCCCACCACCACCTCCCTGCTTTCTCCCTCAGGCAGCAGCTGCTTTTAAGAATGTCTGTAAATGAAAACAAGGAGATTCTCTCAGCAGCAGCAACACGTGGAGAATTCTATAGAAATATGGCCTCAAGGCTGTTTATTTAAGTGATGAGGCATGGTGTGAAGCTCGCCCTGGCAGTTCATGAGTGCTATGCAGAAGACAGTCCTGGACAGAGGATGCCAGTCTAATGCACATTTACTTGGAAGTCAGTCCCATTCAAATGAGTGTGATTTACCCTGGGGTTAAAAAGGGGGGGGGTATTAGATATGAGTGGCAGGACTCTTGAGTACCAAAAGAACATCTGACCATCATGCAATATTCTTCATGAGCATTTATAATAGTGGGTATTGTAAAACATAAAATATAATATTCTTAAAATATACTAGGATATATTCAGCAAACATGTTGCATTAGTGCAAGGACTGCCACCTGTGCGATGGGGCATGGTCTCCTCTCCCCATTCACCACCCCCACCTCAGTCATTTCTGGGTTTATCCCCAACCCCCTGGAGCATATTTGGGGGAAACAGGGAGTGTGGGAAGGAGGGAGGGAGGGAAGGAGGGAAGTCTGTGTGCTAAGAAGATGATTTCATTTCATGAAACACATGGTTGTTGTCCTATTCAAGCTTGAATCTATCCATCAGCAAGGTCTCTGAGCCTTGCTTTGAAACTCCTCCCACCATTCACTAAAGTGCTTGCTTTCACTCAGATCTCTCCCATCCACTCCCAACTCCCTGCAGTCACTGTCTATTTGTAGGGCTGACAGGTTGAAGTTGGGTTTAAAAATATAGAACTGTAGGAAGGGAGAGCAAAGACCCTGAAATTGTCCACTGGCATTTAAAACCTGGTAGCAGACTGAGCAGGCAGTCCCTACCGTTAGGGACACTGTCTTTCTATTTAAATTGCTAGTTATTTCTAAATTTGCAGCTATACGTTGTAAATTAGCACATGCAAAATTATGTTAAACAGCATCATCTTTTGTCCTCCTTTTTGCTGATGCTACCCTAGTATGTAGGTGCATAGTCCTTGTATAGAAGGTTCGGACACATGGCGGTCAGAGGTGGAGTTGGTAAGTATTCTAATGACTCCCTCGTCATTCTTTTCACATAATGTGTCATTCACACAGGGCTCTTGAATGTCAGTGGTGCCTGAAACAGGGATAAGCGGAAAAAACAGCCAAACCTTCATAGAACTATAGGAAGCTACCTCATCAGATAATTGGCTTATCTAGCTCAACCTTCACCACCAGCAGCTTTCCAAAGTTTCTAATGGGACATTTCTAGACCTACATGAAGATTTCAGGGATGGTCCCTGGGACCTTGTCCATGTGAAGTACATGCTCCTCTACTGAGCTATGGTCCTTCTCCATTAAATGCTAGGCCTCAAATGCTAACCTACTGTCTGCTTTGCTTTTTCTTTTCTGTGGAAAACAGGGAGTTCTTTCAGCCTTATTTCTGTATTTGTCTCTTACAGAGCTCACGGGTCTAATTAAACCCCAGAAGTTCACCCTCATCCATTCTCTTTTATTATCACAGAAGCACTACAATTATTCTTAAGAAGAAGAAAAAGGCTTTTGGCGTGGACCGCATTATCTTGCTATTCTACATTATCATGCCACCCCTGGTAGAAGTAATGCCCTAAATTCCTTATCCACTGATTCTCTTTGTCTTTTTCTCCTTTACTTTGCTGCAGATTTTATCAGAAACTAAAGAAGGGGAATTGGTTTGTCCACTGCAAAAGTAAAGACCAGACTCCTACAGAATGTTGCTTCCTCTGTTGCCTTCCCCCACAAATTGTCTAAGAACTCAGTGATACAAACTTTGAAACATGAACCCAAAAAGGAACAAACTTTGTTGATAAGAGTCAAACATGGCCAAGTTTTATCAAGCACATTCAGGGCTGGATTTAGGTTTGATGAGGCCCTAAGCTACTGAAGGTAATGAGGCCCTTTATATGTCCAGTTGTCCTTTGTCAACAACAAATTGTTGCTGTTTATTGTGTTGAATATATGCTACATGGTAATTTATGGACATAATAGGTATCTAAAGCCATTTGCACATGCAGAATGTAGGCACCCTATATATAGAAATGAGCAAACCAGTGATATTTGGGGGGGCAGGCTAGCAGGCGGGGCCCATTACTTACATCATAGGAGCCTACACAACACAAAACACTGTTGCTGTATGTAGGTTTTATTTTATTTGTTTTTTATCTTATATTTTGGAAATGTACATCCAGTTTTTTTTCCTTTACATTTTTTGGGGTCCCCCAAGAGAATGGGGCCCTAAGCTATAGCTTGTTTATCTTGTATGTGAATCCAGCACTGACCATATTATTCAACAAAGAAAAATCAATGGTCTTACCATTGTCATATGACTTTTCTGACAAATCGGACTTTGGCTATCTGGCAGTCCGGTTGCAAATGCATTGAATGCATGAAATCAATGGGGTTTTACTACCAAATTCTGTGTTTTGTTTATGTAATTGGTGCTTGGTCCTACAATTGCATGAAGTTAGTGAATTCTCATTTGGGACCTTTTACAAGCTCTAGGGATTCTCTTGGTTGCTCTACAGCTGTGCAGCAGCATTCAAAATAGGTGCCCAAGGAAAAGAAGTACCCTAAATGTTTAGACCTCCTGGCAAGGGGCACCAGCCAGAGAAGGTGTAGCAGCGCCCAGATCACTTGCAAACTAATATATACACACACATTTTACAAAACACTTTCTTTCTACCTTTACAACATTTAGTGTGTGTTTTTTTAGTTTTCGGAAAGGGCAAGTCAGGGTGGGTGGGACATAAGAGAGATGTATGAGATAATGCACAGTGTGGAGAAAGTGGATAAGAAATAGTTTTTCTCCTGTTCTCCTAATTTAAGAACTCGGGGTTATCCAATGAAGCTGAATGTTGGAAGATTCAGGGCATACAAAGAAAACTATTTCATGGTATTTAACTCCGAGTAGGCTTGCTATGATGTATAAGACTGAATCAGATAAGTGCTGGAGATGCAAAAAGGTTGAGGGAACGTTCTTTCATATGTGGTGGACTGGTAAAAGGGTAAAAGAGTATTGGGAAATGATCCATAATGAATTGAAAAAAAAATGCTTAAAAGTACTTTCCTCAAAAATCCAGAGTCCTTTCTGTTGGAGATAATGCAGACTGAAATTCCCAGGTGTCAAAAAAGGTTATGTGCCTATACCACTACTGCAGCCCATGTTTTGTTAGCCCCAAAATGGAAAACGAGCAAGGTCCCAACCAAAGAAGAGTGATAACTTAAGTTGACAGAATATGCACAGCTTTCAGACTTAATACATAGAATAAGAGAAAAAGAAGAACATATGTCTAGAGAAGATTGGAAAACGTTTATTGACTATATGGAAAATAACTGTGTACAGCTGAAAACACTGGCAGCATTAAGATAAATTCAACAGTGTAAATAAGTTTTGATGGATGTAATAATGGAATACTGAATGGTATAGTTTGTGTAAAATATGTAGGGATTTATGATATGTAAAATGAACCATGGGAAGAGAAGAAGGGAAGTCATTGATATCTTAAGGATGTAAAAATGAGTACTTTAAATTGTAAAACAGAAAATGTAATTTCACATACATATATATATATATATGAGAGAAAACTATTTCACACAGCACATAGTTAAACTGTGGCATTAACACACACAAACTATAGTGATGGCCGGCAACTTGGATGCCTTTAAAAGAGAGTTAGGCAAGTTCATTGAGGATAAAGCTATCAACTGGTGCTGCTCATGGTGCCTGTGTTGTACCTCCACTATCGGAGGCAGTCTGCCTCTGAATACCGGTTGCTGGGAATCAAAAGTAGAGAGAGCACTGTTGCAGGCTTCTCATAGGCTGGTCCCTGTGAGAACAGGGCCCTCCTTAAATTCTTGTACTCCTTCCCGCTTCTCTCTCCTGGTTATTGTCACCCTGCAGTGTGTGGCATTCATCCCTCAACAAGTGGGAATGGTGACCTCAATAAGTGACACAACCATGCAGTGCTTCATCAGAAGGAACAGCCTCTGGTACAATTTTTTGCTCATTCAGTCTCATCCCAGCTCTGAGCAACAATCTGCCAGATCTGGCTCTGTTTCTGATTTGATCTTTTCCTCCCCTTTTCTTCCTTTTTTCATTTTCTGCCAGCCTCTTGTTTCAGAGGTGCGTCCCTGAGGAAATACATGTCCTTTGTACTTTTCTCTCTGTGTGCATAATGGAAAATTATCTGCATAATTTATCTTTCACAACATATTCCTTTCCCTCTAGCTAAGTGTTTTTTCCCCCTAAAATAAGCACACACACACACACACACACACACACACACACACACTGTGTACACTGAGAAAAGAGGCAACAAGAAAGCCTCTCCCTTGTGACGTTTCTCAGTCCTAAAATGGTAACTACCTTCTGGCTCTATTCCCTGTTCTTTTTTATGGAAAATGGAGGCTGCTCCCTGTTCTGCCTCAGGCTCCTTTGTGTGTTTTCTAGTCTCTCAGGGTGCTGATAAACCAAATTAAATTCCTGAAGATCAACTCAACCTTTGGCTGGGCATATAGATGCAACCTACAACCCGCTGAAGTTAATGAGCTCCATGAAGGGCAAATGAGTCAGGTAATGACATTATGTATGATGACTACTTCCCCGCTTCCCACACAAAAAGTGTGCATTCTCACTATTGAATAAGAGTGCTGTGCTGCTGATTTGGCAGAAACATTACAGTACAGTCCCTGGTCGAACTAAGCAAATTGTGTCATGCAACTTTAGCTGACTCTCAGCACTCTTCACAAACTACAGTTCCCAGGATCCTCTGGAGGAAGCAGTGCTTTAAATGTATAGTGCAGGTGAAGCCTTACTGGTGATTTTTTTGTTTTGTTTTTTTAAACTAACAGCAGTACCCTTCTGCCCCTCACCCTTCCTATTCACAGTGTTCTTAGGATGTGCTAATCATGCCATAGACCTATGGCATATTGCTTACATTCTGCTGATTGGCCATGCCGTTGAATACATCAGAGAGGGCAGTGGAATCAATGGGTTCACACACTCAATCCATTGTTGAATTATGACCCTGCCCACCCCAGTTATCTTTTTTCTCATATAGCTTACCATCCTCACCTCCCTCCTCTGAATTGTATAAGTCTCCAGCAACATTTTTAATGGCAGTGTGCTGAAGGATGCTTAAGTATCAAGAGCCAATACTGAGTTGAAATATGCCCGGACGAACAAACTTTTCCGTTTCTGAGTAGCAGGACACGATGGGCAAAGGGAAATGTTCTAGGAGCCTGATATAATCAGATTAGATGTTATGAAAGAAATAAATAAAGAACGAAACCGTGACACATAGGTGTACTCACAGGATGACAGAACTAGGCTGGGAGTAAATTGTTATCAACTTAAGTCGTAAAGTACAGAAACTGGGCCTCTTTGGGGAAAACAGAAGTGGCACTTATTTCTGGTGATACTTACAGGCTTCCACTTCCAGGTTTGATAACTATGGAAGATGTTTCTTTTGAGCTCTCTGTGGCTTTGAGTGTCCTTCCCAGCAAAGTAAATCACTCTCCCGCACTCCAAGAAGCATCAGTGAATAGCAATGACTATGTTGCTTCTGTCGCAGAGTGTGGCATGTACAGAAATACTACAGTGCATGTCCTGTGACATTCTGCCCCCAACCATTCTTCCCCCTAACCTTGTATTAAATCATTTTTGCACATCCTCCTCATATTGTGGGTTTGTAAGGATCTAACTCATAATCAAACCTTCCCTTTCAATACAGACAAGGCACTCTGCATTTTATTATGAAATCTAGGCTAGAGGCAGCACAAAGTGGCCCAGAGCAGCTCCTTGTAACTTGCCCTTTGTTTGAATGCTATGTGTATTTCAGGGCATGTTCAAACCAGAACTGTGTTTTTTATATACTCAGCATGGAAACTATAAACCACTTGTATGTGAAAACAGGATCAAGCCGAGTGGAATGGACCCTTAGAAATTGTCAATAAATCATCCAGTGAGCTCTGCAGTTCGTGAACACAACCTGCCTCTCTTCTTGTGTGTTAATAAAAGACTTACAATACCACTTTTCACCGTGAGTGCTGCCCCAAATGTGAATATCTGCAAGGTTTCTCCTTCTGCTTCATGTACCAGCTGATCTCTTGGCTCCTATATTTCGCTAATGGGTATTCCCATCTTGAGAATGATAAGCATCATGAGGGGTTTTTTTCCCCCTTTTGTTTTATAAAACCACTTAGAGAACTACTTCACACATGCAAGCCCAGGTAGTTTTCTTCACATGACTATATAGGTTGGGAAAGTGCTGTTGTGCTTCCATCGTTTATGAAAAACATATCCTTTCGCAACAATCATTGTTGGTGTACTGTAATAGTGATGCTTTATACTGTTTGGTCATTACATTTTATTTGTTGTTGTTGTTGTCATATCATTGTGAGCTGCTTTGTGATGAAAAGCAGCCCAGAATTATTTTAAATAAATAAACAACAAGCAATGGGGAAAGTGTTGGTGTGCGTCTGACAGTGCACGCATACAGCTGCAATTCATTTCCATGAATGTGGCTGCACTTTCCTCAGGAAACATGAACTATCCCTACACTAGGTTGTGTGCCTGTATAATATAAAGATTATATTATACACAAAGATCTCCCACAAAGATCTATATACAAGGAGCGTTCACAATTGTGAAATGTGAGCCCTTAGTATGGATTATTATTTTTCTTTTTCCATAGCAGGAGAATCCACTGTAACCACTTCCCCCCTTCTCTCTGCATTTATTAACCTGCACAATATGTTCCTGCTCCTGCTAAATATTTTGACAGCCATATGTAATTATAACAGCTTATCCTGTAGCAGTAAATCATTATTAAAAAACCAACCCACTCTTTGCAAAAGACATTTCATAAGCAATTAAAAAGAGCAGCAAGCATTTAAGACTAAACATAAATAGGTCGTTTTAAAATCCATGATCAAATAAGCAAGCTAAAATGCAGCACGGCGTCAAATCATTTCTACTCTGTAATCCTGTGTTTGGCTACTAACCCTGATGGATATGCTCTGCACAGGCAAGGAGGGCTGCATCCCTCAAGTCCTGCTTCTGGGCTTCCCATTAGGCATCTGGTTGTCCACTGTGAGGAAAGGATGCTAGATTAAATGGGCTACTGGCCTGATCCAGCAGGCTCTTCTTACATTCTTATGTTTCATTCCTAATTTTGGGCCAGAAACATGTCTTTCGGATAGAGCATGCTGAAGCAGATCAATAGTCAATGCATTTCATTCTGGATTATTATTATTATTATTATTATTATTATTATTATTATTATTATTATTATTATTATTATTTTGGGGGGGGGAGATATTGGAGACTACTGTCTCGATTCAGGTACTCACTATGCCTGGGGAACCATAAATACTGAAATATCCCAGGGTAAGTTGTCATTTCTAGCACCCAGGCTTACGCTGAGATTTCCATTCCACCTTAAGGAGCAGACGTGTGGAACTGTTGCGTGTCTCATGTCTGTTTACATTCCAGCACAGCTTGCTGGGAACTTCCGCTGTGTATAGCTTTTGTTTTTTCCTGTTCTCTCTGAGACGACGAGAGAGAGACGACATGCTTCTTTGTCCTGATTTATGATTAATAAATCTGTAGTTGTAGTATGCTTCCACAAGCCTCATGCCTATTCTGTGTGCGCAGTTCGATCTGCTGATAGTGTGCCCTGGCTCAGAAGCCCAGGTCGCTGATTTACGTCAGAGCAGAAGCCAATGGGCTTTCCAGCAGGACGGCTGGAAGGGGACGGCCCAGCCAGGGCTAGCCAGCTGGCCTCCCGGCCCTCTGCATGTCAACATGCATGGAGCTCATGTTGCAGGACCAAAGACTGTAGGTACAAAGCAATCACTCTCCGACTGCCATACGTCCGGATTTTTTGGGACATTACTGGGATTTCAAAGGCGGAATTGATGTCCGGGTGGGGGTGGGAAATTTCCGAAAGGCAGTGTTTAGGCAAGTAAATTGAAAAATCACAGGGTTTGGGACTTTGTCTAAAAAAACCTTTTGAAATATGTCAGTCAACCCTAGAACAGATAAAGTGAGGAAACCAGGCAAGTGATAATCCTTAAAAGTTACAAAAATCCAAAGTCCGGTTCAAAATGGAGTGTGCTCCCTGGAGGAGTGCTCACTGGAATCCCATCCCATTGCAGGTAATAATAAGAGCATGCAATGACAGGAAGAATTAATTGCTATTGTTCCCCTTTCTGCCACAAAAGCTTGGAGGACATGACATCACAGAGTGTCCTGTATACGACTATCTAGCAATCATGCATTTCTGATTTGGCTGCAGATCCCCACTCAATGCACACAATATGGCTACCGTGGGGCCACTTTTCGATTAAACCCCTTGCCAGCTGTCTCTGCAACATGACTTTGCATGTATGCACTGGCTTGCCACACAGACTGGCCCATTTCCTCAGTGCCAACACAAACCTCTCTCTCTGTATAAAGATCAACATGGTGTGCCTAAATGGCAGGCAGTGTTGAGACAGCTACTGTAGAAAATGATTTAAAGTGACTTCCATGTGGGACTTGTATTGTATGCTCCAGCAGCCTTTAGATGTGGCTTGTGATAGCTTCTCCTCAAACCTCAACAGAGTGTGAATAATACTTGCAGCCTCAAACCAACGTCTTGTCTAATATTGGCAAAATGTCACAAGGAGATGTTATCAAGGTGAAAAGCGTCTTCTCCATTTTAGCTGGCCGGCATTATTCTCATTTGCAGGGGAAGTATAATTGTCATGATGCTGAACCTGTGAAAATGAGAGTCCTTTAGCCTGGCTCCAATGGGAACAAATGCTTGATGGTTAGAGCAGCTAAAGTAACAAGTAGGCCTCATAAAACTGTAGATTACCTGAGCTGAGGGAAATCACTGAAAATAGAGCAGGGGTAGGCAACCTAAGGCCCGTGGGCCAGATGCAGCCCAATCATCTTCTCAATCCAGCTCACGGACGGTCCAGGAATCAGCGTATTTTTACATGAGTAGAATGTGTCCTTTTATTTAAAATGCATCTCTGGGTTATTTGTGGGGCCTGCCTGGTGTTTTCACATGAGTAGAATGTGTGCTTTTATTTAAAATGCATATCTGGGTTATTTGTGGGGCATAGGAATCATATATATTTTTCAAAATATAGTCTGGCCCACCACATGGTCTGAGGGACAGTGGACCGGCCCATGGCTGAAAAAGGTTGCTGACCCCTGAAATAGAGGCTAGCTCAATCATGAATGAAGTGATTTCAGCCTGGTATCCATCACAGAAGACTACAAGTGAAAAATAATGGCCTGTGAATATTAAAGAAAATAGTATGTGTGGTCCAAGGAAAAAAAAAAGGACATCAGACTCAGGGCCTTGGTATTAGGGAGCCATGAATGTGGTGCCAGTAACATATCCCAATCCAACCCCCTCTGAAGCTTATTTTGTTTAGTTCTCTGATTTCTTTGGATTCTAAAGACAGGCTGCTGGACTGATGCAACCCTGTGTCTCCCCTTCTTTCAAAGGTGCAACCCAGTTACAGATCCATCCCACAGTTCCTGATGTCAGTGTGCAGCAAAATAACGAGAGCCACTTAATTAGCTGGGACTGTCTCTGTGACTTAATGATTTGCGGGTGGGGGAGAAGTGAAACCATAATAAAACTTAATGGCATCATCTGAGGAGGACCAGATAACAATTTAAATTACTGTGGGAAATAATTAATTTTCTGCCACTTTCTTTCTTAGTTACAAAGTCACAGAGATGCATGAAGAGGAGATGAACATGTTCTGCATGGGAATCAAGGAAAAGACATCATTTCACAAGCTTCAGCAAAAGGCATCTTGAAAATAGTAAGGACCCATATCAAATGTTTTGAAATTAAGCAAAGGAAAGGGAAATTAGAAAAGACTTTTTTTTATTTTACCCCGCCCTTTGAAAACACAAATATCTTCTGGAATAGGATTACGTGCTGCCTTTCCGGTACTGAAATGATCCCAATAAATATATGTGTGTGCGCGCTGTATTTGTAGTTCATTGTTGGGGAAGCATTCATAAGGCATGCATCCAGATGCACGTATTTTGAGCAGTGAGCTCAGTGCAGAACCACACCCCACAACTTTTGCCAGAAGTACAACTAGCCAACTACCAAACGCAAGCCCTGGTTGCACAGAGGTTTATGCATATAGAAAGTCTCCCTGCTTCTGACTTTCTCTTCAAAAGTGTAGAGTTGTTGTTGTTGTTGTTGTTAGCCCGCCCATCTGGCTGGGTTTCCCCAGCCACTCTGGGCAGCTCCCAACAGGATATTAAAAACACAACACAACATCAAACATTAAAAACTTCCCTAAACAGGGCTGCCTTCAGATGTCTTCTAAAAGTCAGATAGTTGTTTATTTCCTTGACATCTGATGGGAGGGTGTTCCACAGGGCGGGAACCTCACATCTCGCAGTGAGGGAACCGCCAGAAGGCCCTCAGAGCTGGACCTCAGTGTCTGGGCAAAATGATGGGGCTGGAGGCGCTCCTTCAGGTATACAGGACCGAGGCCATTTAGGGCTTTAAAGGTCAGCACCAACACTTAAAGCTATGGTTTTCCCAGTAGTGATGTATGGAAGTGAGAGCTGGACCATAAAGAAGGCTGATCGCCGAAGAATTGATGCTTTTGAATTCTGGTGCTGGAGGAGACTCTTGAGAGTCCCATGGACTGCAAGAAGATCAAACCTATCCATTCTTAAGGAAAGCAGCCCTGAGTGCTCACTGGAAGGACAGATCCTGAAGCTGAGACTCCAATACTTTGGCCACCTTATGAGAAGAGAAGACTCCCTGGAAAAGACCCTGATGTTGGGAAAGATGGAGGGCACAAGGAGAAGGGGACAACAGAGGATGAGATGGTTGGATAGTGTTCTCGAAGCTACCAGCATGAGTTTGCCTAAACTGCGGGAGGCAGTGGAAGACAGAAGTGCCTGGCGTGCTCTGGTCCATGGGGTCACGAAGAGTCGGACATGACTAAACAACAACAACCACACTTTGAATTGTGCTTGAAAATGTTTTTGGAGCCAATGTCAGTCTTTCAGGACCAGTGTTATGTCGTCTCTAGAAGGACAGTTGGGAGGCCATAGGTTTCCCCAGCCCTATTCCCTAGCAAGGTTATCTCCCTGAAGAAATTACCTGGGGACTGAACATTGTAGTCCTTGACTCTGGATCAGGGCTTGTGGAAAGTCATCCTGCTTTCTACTTTTGATTATACAGAAAAACCCCTAACTGAAAGTCTCATACAAAACTTTCCAGTGTAGACACATCTGCGCATGTTGCAAAACTGATTTGACACCTAGAAGGCTGCAATAAGTCCTTTCATTCATCAGATAATGAGGATCCAAAATTGTGAAAGCAAAACCCCAAGGAACAAAATCTGCACACTTTTCATTATAGCTTTTTAACTATATTATTGTTTGCATGAAGCTGACCTTAAAGGAGGTGGTTTCCTCCTACCAGGAGCAAAGATAGGAAGTCCCCAGGGTTCTCCAAATGTAATTACTTTCCTTTCTGGAAACTGGAAAGAGTTTTCCTTTCATTCATTCAATTCTCTTCTTTCTTTGCCACTTTAATTGAGCACCAATTGTCTGTATTACAACAAATGTGGATAGCATTTTGATAGCATTTTGGGTCACGTCAAGTACAGACTCATATCTCTCATCCAAAGAAGAAAAAAGCCTTTGTATACTTTCTAACCACATAAATAGAGAGGATTAATATCAGCTGTGGAAATATCCAAGAGCAAAAGAGCAGACTGCTGCCCAAGAGATTATGGTTTCCAATGCTTTTCAAAGAAACTCTTGTATCAAGAGAAATCTTCATAAAAACAATACAGAATACAAGGACATGGAAGCATGGGAACAATTGTGGAATATGGATATAAAATTTACAGCATGTTATGGTCTAAGAGAAAATTATATGAAAATGATATATAGATGGGACCTAACACTGAGTAAATTGGCAAAAATGTATAAATCTAAATCAAATCAGTGTTGGAAATGTAAAGAGAAAGAAGGTTCTTTTTTTTCATATGTGGTGGTCTTGTAGTAAGGTTAAAGCTTATTGGGAAATGATATATAATGAAATGAAAAGGATGTTTAAAATAAGCTTTGTTAAAAACAAACCAGAAGCTTTTCTTTTGGGAATTATAGGGACAGAACTACCTAAACTGTATAGAAACTTATTCATGTTTCATGACATGTTGTCATGTCAAGTGACAAGAATGTTACTTGCCCCATAATGGAAAGAAACAGAAGTCCCAGCAAAGGAAGAATGGATACAAAAACTTATGGAATATGCAGAAATGGGGAAACTTACTGGAAGAATAAGAAATCAAGATAACATTTTTTCTTTATAAAAGGATGGAAATGGTTTATTGAATATTTACAGATAAATTGCAAACAGATAAAAATATTGGCAGAATTATTGTAATAACCTGCAATTTCATAAGAGTAGATATTTTAAAAAGATGAATAAATGAGCAAATTACCGTTAATTTGGATATGCAGAAGATATTAAAAAATAAATTTAAGGAACCGCAGAAAGAGGGGGAAGGGAGTCAAGTTTAGAAATGTCAAAATGATTGTAAAATTTGTGAAATGTATAAACTTGAAAAGTATAAAAAAAAATCAAAAAACAAAAACACAGTCCAAGAATATAAACTCTGAAAGTTACCCACTCTCAGAATACAACACCCAGTTTAATAAAACTGCTGGAGGGGAGAGTGCTCTTGCGCTCAGGTCCTGCTTATAATAATAAAATTTATTATTTATACCCTGCCCATCTGGCTGGGTTTCCCCAGATACTCTGGGTGACTCTCAACAGAATACTAAAAACATGAGTTTGCTACAGGCACCTGATTGGCCACTGAGAACAGAATGCTGGAATAAATTGGCCTGATCCAGCAGGCTCTTATGTTCTTAAGAGTTATCAGTCTTATATTAAACCCAGGGCCGTCTTAAGCATATCTGGCGCCATGGTGCAAAGATCCCTTCAGCCCCCCCCCCCCATTTCCCAGAGTTGACCTTTTTTCAGGGCTGGAGGAGGCGGGCAGTGGCTGGAGGGTGGTGGGGAAGAGGCAGAGGCTGGACACAGCACCTCCTGGCTCAGCTGGCCGCTGCTTCGTGCTACGGTGGCCACGGCAGGCAGCACACCAAGGGGGCAGGCCTGCACTGAGTGAGCGAGGGCACATGTGCCACTCCTGCCAAGCATCATCTCAGTTTTCCCCCTTTTAGCCTTCTGGCACCCCGCAGAACTCGGCACTTGCAGGCTAAAAAAGAAAAAACCTAGTCGACGCTCGGCGGAAGCGGTGCACACACTCTCACTCATTCAATCTGCTCATTCAGTGTTCCCCAGACTCTCACCTGGTGCCCTCCAGCGCTTGGTGCCATGGCACCCCGTGCCACTAACCTCAATGGGTAAGACGGGCCTGATTAAACTCTAATACTGTCAGTAGGAAAACATGTTACTATAATGGCCGTCCCCACCCCCCTCTCCTGACAAGGTTTTTTTTAAGCCAGAAAATAATCTAGACCAGGAATACAGTGGTACCTCGGGTTAAGTACTTAATTCGTTCCGGAGGTCCGTTCTTAGCCTGAAACTGTTCTTAACTTGAAGCACCACTTTAGCTAATGGGGCCTCCTGCTGCCACCGCACTGCTGGAACACGATTTCTGTTATCATCCTGAAGCAAAGTTCTTAACCAGAAGCACTATTTCTGGGTTAGCGGAGTCTGCAACCTGAAGAGTATGTAACCTGAAGCATATGTAACCTGAGGTACCATTGTATCCTAAGTTGGGAAACAATCACCTGAGGCTAACCTGTTTAGTAGATGTTTAGTTTCCACAGGGTGAGAGAAAGAGCTTTTTCCACTTTTGAGAGTAATGTCATCCATGTGACAGCCGCTTCTATATGTAGAATCCATATTCCTGCAAAAAAGAATAAATATTTTATCTACCTACCAACCCTCTTCAAGTTGTAAATAGTGAATAATGCTAAGTATTAGGCTTGTTTCTTTTTAATGCCATCCAGAAATAGCTGGATGAGCATTAGGAAGATGAGCAAGGGAAACACATTCCTCTTTCTTCCTGAGGAAATGATACTTTTCTGTGGGGAGGATGAGAGGCAGGATAGATCCCAAATAGTTTCACACCAATATCTTATCCATAAGCTTCATCCTTCTTCCACGGGCTTCATTCATGTCCTGTTACTTAGTAGAATATTAATATGTGCTGGGAGGGATCTGCACCCACTCGTCATTCAATTTGGTTTATTACCCTTCTGTCCAGCTAGTCAAGTTTGGCCTTAAATAATGAATTAGAGAATATAATGCATTTTAAATGAGGAGTCGGCAACCAAGGCTTGCCAATCGAACGGAGGACATATTGTGAGAAATGGGCTCTTGCTCTGCAGCAACAGCCTTCTCTAAAAGGGGCTTAACTCAGTCGGAGCAGCCTCTAAGAGTTTTTGGGATTGTAACAACCAAATTTGAATATAAGGGATTATGGAGATTCCTATGTAAATTGCCCTTCTTTTACACATACCATTTGGCTCAGCACTGTGTTAATTTAGCAGCTGCATCGGAGGAGCAGCCTGCAAGGAGATAAATGGGGAAATGGTGCTTTCCTCACTGACACAGAGCTTGCTGAAATAAAATTATCAACTTGGTTTCACTGAGAAAATGCCAAGGCAAGGACCCTCTGATGCTGACAGCGTTGATTGATCTGTAGGGATGTCTTGTCTTCTGAGCTTCATTTAGTTCTAAAGCATTTCTATTTTCAAAGGGCAGCAAGGAACTGCTTATTCTATGGATGGGATGCAAAGGACAATCTCTGGTTTTATTTTATTTTTAAATCTATTCCTTTTTTTCCCTTTCACTTTGTGAACCTTTCTTTCACTCTATTTCCTCCTCTTCCCTCTCCCCACACAATTTTCTCTACAAAGAAAACAGTGTTTGAGGATGGCAAATGTTATTCAAGAATAGGCACAATGGACTTTTCTGTTTGAACAAAATTCAGAAATACTAATTGGGAAGCTGAAACTAAACTGGCAGGATGCAGGGCTCGTGTGTGTGTGTGTGTGTGTGTGTGTGTGTGTGTGTGTGTGTATTCATTGTCTTGTGAATATCAAGTGCCCTACATTGTTCAGTAATCTTGTTGTTGTTGTTGTTTAGTCGTTTAGTCGTGTCCGACTCTTCGTGACCCCATGGACCAGAACACGCCAGGCACCCCTGTCCTCCACTACCTCCCGCAGTTTGGTCAAACCCATGCTGGTAACCTCGAAAACACTATCCAACCATCTTGTCCTCTGTCGCCCCCTTCTCCTTGTGCCCTCCATCTTTCCCAGCATCAGTGTCTTCTCCAGGGAGTCTTCTCTTCTCATGAGGTGGCCAAAGTACTGGAGCCTCAGCTTCACGATCTGTCCTTCCAGTGAGCACTCAGGGCTGATTTCCTTAAGAATGGATGCGTTTGATCTTCTTGCAGTCCATGGGACTCTCAGTAATCTTAGGTCACTTTAATTAGAAAGTTACTCTGTGTGCCATTTAGCTCAGTACAAAATTGAAGCATCTGGAGGGCACCTGGTTGGGGAAGGCTGGCTTAGAACGCATAAAGCTACTTTAAAATTAGTTTATCTGTTCTGAAAGAAATTTTATTTCTTTGTCCTGTCAGCATATCTGCAATTCCCCCGAACACTTCTTAATCCCTTGCAAATCCCCTTTCCTTCCACTATCAATAGAGAGTTGTTTGAGAATCTTAGGATAGCCTATGCAAGTGGAGGGTTGGAATACTGATAGGAGCATTTAAGGGAACACAACTCTTTCCTTTCATCCCAACAACTTTGCACACATCTAAAGGTCCCTTGAGCACCTCAAAGGAGAGGAGGTGGTTTTTCTTCATATAGCCTCACAGAGACAAGATGGGAGGAAAGTTCTGTCTACAAGCTGCAAGAATGTCAGAAAGTGTGTCTGGTTCAACCATGTGCTGGAGGTGATTAATGTCCTCAGTGTTTAGGTTTTATTAATTTGAAGCTATGGGTTCTAATGGAGCTTGTAAATTAGTTACAGTGATACCTTGGTTTATGAACTTAATCCGTTCCGGAAGTCCTTTCTTAAACCAAAGCATTCTTAAACCAAGGCGTGCTTTCCCATAGCAGGGGGGGACTCAACTTACAAATGGAACACACTCAACAGGAAGCAAAACATGTTCTTCTTCCAAGGCAAAGTTCACAAACCAAAACACCTACTTCCGGTTTGCAGCATTCTTAATCCAAGTTGTCCATAAACTAAACTGTTCTTAAACCAAGGTACCACTGTATTGGAATGTAAAATTCCAAGACAATATCCAAACTCAAATAATATGACATTCTGCTTTAAAATATAATAGTAACCAGGGAACCCAATAAGTTATATAATGCTCTTTAAATCACTATTGACTTTCTGTATATGGATGTCCAATATTATATAATTATACATAGAAAGAGAGAAATGAGGTTATTGTTAAACAAACATGCACAAACCCATTTGACCGTGTCTCAGAGCTGATTCATAGGGCACAGTTTTGGAGTGGAATTCAATCACATACAAGGAGATTTAGGTTGAACAATTATAGTTGAACAGGAGGTCTTGTGCAACAAACCAACTGAAAAAGATTGAACTTTTTGTGATAAGGAAAGTGACAGGAAAATGCAGTGTGGGATAGCATTTGCTTGATGCAACACTTCTTGGGTATCTTAACTCCCTGCAAACAAATCAGAATGCATGCTTGGTAAATAGATACTGTTGTCTCAAATCTCCCTGCAATCAAATCAGGATGGATGCTCAATGATCAGGTCATCTGGAAGTGACCACACATGTATGTAGACTCCTTGATGCAACTCCCTCCACTGAGATGCATTTTAGGTGATGTTAGGGGACATCAAATCTACAGTGTTTAATTAATCTGTGATTATTCATCTGCAAGTATGTGTTTGTAGCTGGCGCTTCATTTATCAAGTGATGGCCATGCAGTGCAGAGCTCACTTTCAGATACACAAAGATCAGCAGCAAGAGGCCCAAATTCACTATAGTATGGTTTTAAAAGGGTTGTGGGTGCTCTTGGCTGAATATTTGTGAAAATGACTACCAACACATCTTTAGCAGTATCAGCAGCCACTGGTTTGTTATTCTGCACCACCACCATCACCAGTGTCCATATAGTGAATATGCAGTTAAATTAATTACATTCAACTAAATGATTACAGCTACCTCATTGCTGTTAACTCCTGGATGTTGCTGTCAATCAGAAGTATAACACTTCACCAATTATGTCAGAGTGCACCTGAAGTATAGACCTTTCTTTGCTGAAAGCACTGTCCCTGTGAAGTTCATTCCAATTCTCCAATGTTGTCATTTTAAAAGAAAAAAAAGGGGGGGAAGCATTGGCCATATGTGATTTCCATGCCAAAATGCTGGGTAGCTCTACAGGGTACACCTTGCCTTGGGTATCCAGCGTCCTTCAATGCAGCCCAGCTGACTTTGAGCCAGAATTACCATATGTCCATTTTTCATTTGGATTCAATAACCGAGTGTGCTCTTTAGTCCTGGATGCACAGAAATCCAAACCATTTCAGAAAACTGCCTTGGGCAATAGTTTCCTCCTGTTTATTTCTGTCTTTTGCCAAATGTGACATTCTTGAACATGCTTTGTTAGAGAAAATGAACCTGTTTTCTGCGGTCCAATATCTGCAATGAATCATTCTTGCTACGTTGTTGATACATTACATGCTGTTCTGTCCCAGATGTATTGGTAATGCATCCACTTACACTCATGCCAGGACTATTGGTTGGCAAAATAATGTAGGAATTGCCAACAGTTCAGTAGTTCTAGCATGAACTGTCTCACAGCTCCAGCATGCCTAAAAGACCCCTCCATTTCAAGAGCCTTTCTCCTGTATCCCAAAAGTGTGAGATCACTTGGAGCTATCCAGTAATTAAGGGAAACAACTTTTCACATGCTGAATTTCCTTTATTCGCCAACAAGAGGGTGGGATATGGGAGATTAGTCCGTTTCAAATGAGTACAGTGGTACCTTGGTTTAAGAACAGCTTAGTTTATGAACAACTTGGATTAAGAACGCTGCAAACCCGGAAGTAGGTGTTTTGGTTTGTGAACTTTGCCTCGGAAGCAGAACATGTTTTGCTTCCTGTTGAGTGTGTTCCATTTGTAAATTGAGTCCCCCGCTGCTATGGGAAAGCACACCTTGGTTTAAGAACGGACTTCCAGAACGGATTAAGTTCGTAAACCAAGGTACCATTGTATATAAAGACTCAGTTAAGACCAAACCCTCATGGGAAAGAGTCATCTACTTTCAGGGACCTGTCCAGAGTTCTGAAGGACCTATCTCTGACTATCTTTTGCCCCTGATTCTGGCTTTCAGTCTCCTGCTGGGTCTTCTTCCTCTGAACTATCCAGGCTTAGCCTGGACAAGTCTGGGCAGTCATCTTCATTATTCTTCTAGGCATTGTGACTGAACTGTGTTACAGACGCTTCATTGCCTAGTAGCCATGGATGCTATGATTTACCACCCAGAAGACATAATGGAATTCGTAGTCCACCACCATGCTCTGAAATATGGTTAAAAGAACAGGCAGGTGTTCTTCAATCTCCAGTAAGGATGGACAAGGCAGGTGTTCTTCAATCTCCAGTAAGGATGGACAAATCAGTCTATTTCAGGTCCACGTCACTCTTTCATGTATTTACGCATACATTCCATTCTTCCCCATATCTAATAATAATAATAATAATAATAATAATAATAATAATAATAATAATTTTTATTTATATCCCGCCCTCCCCAGCCGAAGCTGGGCTCAGGGCGGCTAACATCAATCAAAATAATCCGACATTCTAAAACATTCATTATAAAATTAATTAAATCAAATTAAAATCAAATTAATGGCAACCATCAAGCCAAATTCAAGACCTCTGTCTTCGAAGGATTTAACTTCAACCGGCTCCCACGTAACCATCCAGCCACAGCTTCCAGACATCTGGTCAGTGTATCTGGGGCCGAGTCAGGGTGGCCGTCCATCAACAGATAGAGTTGGGTGTCATCGTCATACTGATGGCAGCCCAGCCCAAAACTCCGGACAAGCTGGGCGAGGGGGCGCATAAAGATGTTAAAAAGCATCGGGGAGAGAATCGCACCCTGAGGCACTCCACACACCAAGGAGTGGCGCGATGACAATTCCCCCCCCCCCAAGCGCCACCCTCTGTCCCCGACCAGAGAAAAACGAGCGCAGCCATTGAAGGACTGTGCCCTGGATCCCCACGTCGGCAAGGCTTGGACAGCTTGGACTTGTGCTTTCTAGGCATGGGGAAAGTGGAAGTGTGGATGAGGCCTGTGACTGCTCAGTTATGAAATGCAAATTCTTGTATCCACATGTCAGTCTAGAACAGGCATAGGCAAACTTGGCCCTCCAGCTGTTTTGGGACTACAACTCCCATCATCCCTGACCACTGGTCCTGTTAGCTAGTGATGATGGGAGTTGTAGTCCCAAAACTTCTGGAGGGCCGAGTTTGCCTATGCCTGGTCTAGAAGGTGTGGAGCTGGTCATTTCATATTGCCATTTAAGTCTGGATTCCTCAAGCATCCATAATCATCATCCCTAATCTCTAAACAAAGATTCTGGAATGATCAAATGCTTTAAGGACGTGTATGAATAAGAGTGGGACGCGGGTGGCGCTGTGGGTAAAAGCCTCAGCGCCTAGGGCTTGCCGATCGAAAGGTCGGCAGTTCAAATCCCCGCGGCGGGGTGCGCTCCCGTTGTTCAGTCCCAGCACCTGCCAACCTAGCAGTTCGAAAGCACCCCCGGGTGCAAGTAGATAAATAGGGACCGCTTACTAGCGGGAAGGTAAACGGTGTTTCCATGTGCGGCTCTGGCTCGCCAGAGCAGCGATGTCATGCTGGCCACATGACCTGGAAGTGTCTCCGGACAGCGCTGGCCCCCGGCCTCTTGAGTGAGATGGGCGCACAACCCTAGAGTCTGTCAAGACTGGCCCGTATAGGCAGGGGTACCTTTACCTTTACCTTTATGAATAAGAGTAAAATAATGTAACCAGGAGGGGGAGTGGAGGGAAGTCAATTAAGATTTATGGTTGAAACTGTTAAAAGTGAATATTATTATTTTTTATTTTTGGAAAATTAATAAAATGTTATCAGAATAATAATAATGAACAAATGCTACAATATAAACAACACAGGAACAAAATCCCCTGTTGGTCCTGTCCCATTCCAACAACTCTTAATGTGTCAACAACCCATGTAGGGGGGAAATGACATATAAAGAACGCTTGCATCAGGATATTGGCATCCTAATTTAACCATGTGCTAATTCTGCATTTTTTTTATCAATAGGGTAATGGGAATGGGTGTAGGGAAAAACTGTAGCTCAGTCCCAGGCGTAGTTCCTGGCATCTCCAGACAGAGCTGAAAGAGACCCCTGCCTGAAACCCCAGATGGCTGCTGCCAGTCCGTGTAGTCAGTACTGAGCTAGATTGCTACATTTTTACATTTGAATTATATATGCAGTGGTACCTCGGGTTACATACGCTTCAGGTTACAGACTCCGCTAACCCAGAAATAGTGCTTCAGGTTAAGAACTTTGCTTCAGGATGAGAACAGAAATCATGCTGCGGTGGCGCGGCAGCAGCAGGAGGCCCCATTAGCTAAAGTGGTGCTTCAGGTTAAGAACAGTTTCAGGTTAAGTACAGACCTCTGGAACGAATTAAGTACTTAACCTGAGGTACCACTGTAACCCCTTTCCACCACAGTTATGGTCTTCTTAAAGGGTGTGCTAGCAAATTGCACAGTCCAAAGGATAATGGCATTTTGGCCCACATGTTAGTCTGAGAACTGCAAAGTAGGTTAGTTAATTTTAAAATGTGGACCAAGCAAAATGTTTCATCATCCCTATATCTTCATCCAAGAACTGGGGCATTCATTTGAAGAAAGAGGTGAGAAAGCAAACTAAGAACCAATTAGAAGCCTTCTACAAAATCTTCCATTGAATGCCAAAAACATGGAGGGGGGTCACTCAGCAATGTGCTTCACTGCTTGATCTACCAGAAAAGTTTGGCTTAAATCCAATGGGTTTAAATTATTTGAGCCTTTAGAGTGAAGATGATGGAGTGGCGGGGGGAGCGTTTTCTATTTCACTTCATTTATTCTCCTTGCAGCTGCTTCATACACACACACACACACACACACACACAACTAATATATTCATTTTCATCAAAAATAAAATATTATCCTTGCAAAGAAAATGGATGATGCAATGGAAGCCTCAGCTGAACAGGGATGGTATTTTTGCCTTCCCACAGTAATCTATCCTAATGCATGGTTGGCAGAGAGGTATTATTAGCTTAGGAACAATCCTTCAGAACCCCAACTATCCATCGTCATAAATTCTTGTCTCCATTACAGCCATGCCAATAGCATTTCTGTGCAGGCTGGTCATAGGCCTTTATTGCAGTTTAATGTGTATTTCACAAGTGTCAGGCAAGAGTGACAGAATGGGGTTGGGATGGTGGGAAAACCACATCATTATTTCATCCAAGCAGTAGTGAAAGGAAGGATAGGAAATAGACAAAAAAAACATCAAAAGAGAGTCCACTCTTTTGGCTTTCCCAAAAAGAGACTGGAACAACTCCCAATACGGTGCCTCTGTTTTCCATAGAGATGAAATGAATTTGATCCACTAAAAAACCCTTTCACAAAATTTTCTGCTTCACATTTTGTTGCCCAAATATTATCTCACATTTGACTGCTGATATTGTGCCGTTTTTTTATTAACTCTGCCAAATGCTTTTGATAGCAATGCACGCTCAATTTATGGAGGGAGGAGCAGGATTGTCTCTCAGTTCCTGGCCACATGGGAAGATCGGGGCAGCGGGGGGGGGAGCCTATGCATTTAAAGTAACACTTGCAGGAACATAGGCTCTTGCCATACGATCAGGGCCCCTGCATTTTGGACAGTTCCTGTTCAGGTCTACAGAGAGTGAATACATAAAAGATGTAGGCTCCCTTCTGACTTTCTGATCAATACATGGAGGGCAGAACTGCAGACAGCTGGTGTCATCCTGCTCCAGGGCTAGACATACAACAGTGCTGGCACTAAGAACTGATAGGCCAGGGGGTGGGGCTGACTTGTAGCCCTCCAGATGTTGTTAGCTACAGATCCCATCAGTCCCAGCTAACATGGTCAATTGCAAAGGATGATGAGAAATTTCGTCCAGCGAAAGACTTTGTTCCGTTACGTGAGATTGAACTCCAGGCCAAGACCAGCCAGCCCCTATGGAAGCAAGAAGAAGCCTTGGCCAAAGAATATACAGAAGAAGATAAAGATGAAGATTGGCAAAATAAATTATTGAACTATGCAGGACAAGTTATTACAAAAAAGGGCAATTGTTTAAAGCATATTTTTTAAGCTTTGTGTATAGATTTTGACATTAGTATAACTTTTAAAAGTCACTTGTAATAAGATGAAGAAGGTTTTAAAATTGGATTGTTAAGTATATACGGTTTTATGGACATGCATAAACAAGTATATTATAATGGAACCAAGAGGGGGAGTGGAGGGAAGTTGACCAAAATTCATGGTTTAATTTGGCTATGATTTAATTTTTTCTACTGTATTGCTATTGTTGGAAAATGAATAAATTGTTATAAAAAGGAAAAAAAGAAATTTCGTTCAGCATCATCTGGAAGGCCACAGGTTAGCCATCCCTGGGAAAGCGAAGAAGCACTGACTATGCATGCAGAAGGTCTCAATTTGAAGCTCTTTCATCTGCCTGGAACCTTGGAGAGCCAGTGCCAAGCAGCATAAATAGCACTGAGCTAGATGGACCAATGGTCTGAATTGGTATAAGACTGCTTCCTATGTTCAAGCCATCTACCTCCAGGGAACACTTACTACATCAACATCTGCCAAGATATCCGGGTACCGAATCCCTGTGTGTGGCAAAGGATCCCAAACAGGTTCCCCATCTCTGGTCTAGATGATCCAGCTTTTTTCTTCCAGCATATCCATTGAGGCAACAAGCCCTCTCGATGATGGTTGTGATTAAGTTTAGGAGCACTTAATATTTCACTTCTTTAAAAAAACCCCACAACCAAACAGAGAGGTTAAGGATAAGAGCGTTACACATGGCCTCGGGAGATTTTGGTTCGAAACTCTACTAATCCAGGATTGTCACCTGCTCTGGCAGGTGTCAGAATCTCTCAGCCTAACCTGCCTCACAGTGTTCTAATGACAAAATGGGATGGTGCCATTTACATCATCCTTAGTTCCTCAGAAATAGGGCGGGATGTATTTTTTTAATAGCATTAAGAAATAGTTTCTGTGGACTTGCCATAATTGCTGACTTACCTGTATATGCAAACTATGTTTGAGGCTTGCATACAATAAATTTAAGCTTTGTTTGTCCTTAGAACTGAATGTTCTGATTTTTAAAAATAACAATTACAGCCAAGGTGGCAATTAACCTGGAGGGACAAATATTTGCTTCTGTTTGGACAATCTTGTTGAACTCTTCAATATCATCTGCCGCTTCTTTTATGGTCTGACCTGTTTTAGAAAAAAAGCAAATGCTATTTTGGTCTGCCTCCATGCCTTTATGCAAGAGCAGTCATTGTGACCAAGAATGGCTGCTGGGAATGGGGTGGCAGGGGCACAGAATTTCACATGCTTAAATTTTTATCAAGTGGAAACCAGCACCTTGCAAAATGAATTAGTAAAAGCTACATTTTCTTATTTCCTTAGGTCTACCGAGAATTTAGCAATTTAAAGGCAACTTTTTAAAAAACCCATAAAGTGTTGGATTTGCTCATCCTGTATACACATTGTGTAAGTTGCCTCCTAGCTGTTATTCAAATTAAGGAGTTAATTGGGGACTGTCTTCTGAGAAAGTGTAATCTATGGTCTGATCTTTCTTGTCTGATCCTGGAAGCTAAGCATGCTCAGGCCAAGTTAGTTTCCAGTGCAGTCATCACTAGAAATATGGTGCACAGGAGGCGGAGAACCACAGTGAGGCAGGGAACCTGTAGTAGCCTTTCAGATATTATTGGACTCCAACTCCCATCAACCCTGACTAGGCTGGGATGGGAGTTGCCATCCAACAGTGTCTAGAGGACCACAGGTTCCTCACCCTTGGTCTAGGGCAGGGGTCTGCAACCCACGGCTCCGGAGCCGCATGTGGCTCTTTTACGCCTTTGCCGCGGCTCCGGGGCAGATACTAGCGAGGGGAGGAGGCGCATTGTGCGCCCCGACACTCCCCACTGTGGCGGGTGCTGTACTGGCTGTGACGTTGCATGGGGGCAGTGCGTGCGTTAGTCACGCACCGTCCCAACGTCACCTTCCCGCCCGCCCGCCCGCCCGCCCGCTACATTGTAAGGGGCATGTACACTGGTCACTGCATTTAAAGGGGGCATGTACGCTGGTCAATGTTTTGAAGGGGAGTGAAGAACACACACACACACAAAGGTAACTTGCTAATTTAACGTTTATTTCTATGAGGAGGAGTAATTCTGAGGGGTCAAACAAAGAAATAATAAAAAAGTGACAAAAAAGTTATTTTTATAATGACGAGTTTTGCGGCTCCCTGTTGTTGTTTTCTTCGGAAACGGGTCCAAGTGGCTCTTTTTGTCTTAAATGTTGCAGACCCCTGGTCTAGGGCTCTGAATCTGGATGTTGGAAAGCCTATGCAACATTGTATTTTATCATATTTTGTTGTGAACCACCCAGGGAACAAGATTATTGGATGGCTAATCATTATCATCAATCATCCTACTTTCATCCTCCAATGGAGATGCTTAATGTGCCTAACAAAACAGAAAACAAAAATGAAACAGAATAACTACGATCCAAATGTTAAAAAGAAACGAAAACTTAACAATATACCTATCACATACAAAAGGTCAAATGCACTTCAGAAGCCAATGATATGTGCAAGAGCACACATCAGCTGACCTAAAAGTTAGTGAGATTCATGTGGGAGGAGACATGTTTTTTCCCCCCAAGTCTCTTCATCCCAAGTTGTTTAGGACTTTAAAGGCAATTGCCAGCATCATACAGGGGTTGAATTGTGGAGAATATTGCTGGGATATTATTGTTATTATTGGGATATTATTGTGACAATCCTGCTTAGCCAATATTCACTGTGCACTATTATGTATCACCTGTTGCTATGTATTGCTTATTATTATAAATTGCATTTTTACATCTGTTTTATTTTTTTGCATTTTATAGCTGTTATGTAATGCGCTGTCGTATTTGCTCATTATGTTCTATGCCATAAACTGCCCTGTGGTCTTTTGAGAAAGGGCAATATAATTTTTAAAATAATAAGTTAACATCTTGGGACAGACATGAGAATGTAAATCAAGCTATGCTGGATACATTCAAAGGCCTGTCTAGTTCAGTATCCTATTGACTACAGTGGCTATCCATATAGCCTTGGGAATTCCCCAAGCAGGACTTGAGGGTCATAGCCCTCTCTGCTGTTCTTCTCCAGTAACTAGTATTCTGAAGGTCACATTATTATTATTATTATTATTATTATTATTATTATTATTATTTATATCCCGCCCTCCCCAGCCGAAGCCGGGCTCAGGGCGGCTAACAACACTAAAACAATGCAACATTATAAAAACATTATAAAAATTAATTAAAATACAAATTGATGGCAACCATAAACTAAAGTTTTGTAAAGATTGCCAAAGGAGGGAGTCAGGCTGCGCCCTGACCAAAGGCCTGGTGGAACAGCCAGCATGACTGGTAGACACTGACAGCCCCATCCCTTGTGAGTTTGTCTAACCCCCCGTCATAGTGAGTGGCTATCACCACATTTGTGGCACAGCAAATGTCTTTGTTTAACTCTACATTGTGTATGTCCTTTTGTCTGTTCTGACTCTCCTACCCTTTGGGCTTCATTGGTTGACCCCCAAGTTCTAGTATCTTCTCTCTATCCACTTCCTCTCCAAAGCAAATCCTAAGCATCTTGACATATTTACATATATGTCTAAGCAATATCCAGTTTGGGAAAAATGCAGAATTGGACAGTGCAACTGTTAACTCCAACTTCGTATATATGCATGCATAGGGCACCTGATGCTTTTTGACAGAGGACTGAAATACATGCCTTGGTTTTCTTTCAGTTCCTCCAAACCACCAGAAAATTTCCCCCTCAGAATCAGCAACAACTTAAGTGGCCCTGCCAGGTCCCTCCAGTGTTCTTGCCACCAAGTGCATGGTCTTATGTCCACCTTTAGAGGACTCCAAATCAATCTCCAAATTTGCTAGCATGTCTGGAGCCTTCACCAGCAGGAGACTACAAAGCTAATGCCATGCTAAACCCTTCCAAAGTATCTGTTGCTGAAAATAAATCAAATGACTAAATTGTTAACTTGTCTCAGTGTCTTCTCTCTCTCAGATCTATATCTATATCTATATCTATATCTATATCTATATCTATATCTATATCTATATCTATATCTATATATCCCCTACCTCTTTCCCCCTTTTCTTCCTAATGTCTAAACAAATGAAACTGATCTGTAAAAAATGTTACTTGGAAAAAAAGAGAGATTGCACATATTTTTGTAAACCAAGAAAATCTTTAATAAAAATACAAATTGAGAGAGAGAGAGAGAGAGAGAGAGAGAGAGTGTGTTTAGTTAGACATATGCAGTGGTAAGGTTGTTGAGCTAGGGCCTGGGAGACCTGGATTCAAAACCTCACTCAGCCATGAAGCTTGCCATATGACATGGGAGAACGGCTATGATTTTTATTTGGTGAATGATGTATGCTGCCTGCAATCCTCTGTACATCCTCCTACAAGAAAGGAAAAAGGGGACCTAGGTGCAGCCCACATTATCTCATCCGCACCCCACCTGGTCTTGGTTCCACCAGCCTCCACTAGTAGCTCATATTTCTCACTCAGGTGCACTCTCCACAAAACTCAGGTCAACACTACTAGCAATGTTACAGATAGGTAGCCGTGTTGGTCTGCCATAGTCAAAACAAAAAAAATTCCTTCCAGTAGCACCTTAAAGACCAACTAAGTTAGTTCTTGGTATGAGCTTTCGTGTATCTGAAGTAGTGTGCATGCACACGAAAGCTCATACCAAGAACTAACTTAGTTGGTCTTTAAGGTGCTACTGGAAGGAATTTTTTTTTGTTTTGACTATTAGCAATGGAAAGGAATGTGCTGTGTAAGTAAGTTTTAAATGTCTTGTGTGGCACTACAGACCCAACTTCCACTGCCAGAAGCAATATTTATCTGAGTACATTGCTTGGGAATCACAGGTGGGGAGAGGAGAGGGCTGTTGCACTCAGGTCCTGTTTGTAAGCTTTCCATGGCCATCTGATTAGCCACTGTGACAGCAAGAGTGCTGGACTAGATGGGAATTGGGACTGATCCTACAAGGCACTTCTTAAATTGTTGTGGACTACGAGACCTCCACATGAGACTTTTAATCTCCCTTCACAGTTCTTTATTTCTGGTCAGGCCAAAAATAAATAAAAATGCATTACACTGAAGAGCTGATTTGTTGTTTTTGTTAACGACACCATAAATATAGATTTGCTCAACCACAAGAGATGGTATTTCTTTATTATCCACCAGCAAAAACCATGATCTATGTTTTCCATTAGAGACCAAGGAACAATACAAAGAAGTGGGAGGAGAAGAAGAAAAACAGTCATGATGGGTTTAACTAAAAAGCCCTGCTGAATTTTAGCTGCCTTTTGTACCCATTTAAAAGTGGGCAGCTGAGGCCTTTCTTCCTACCAGCTACGAATGTGAGGGTTGAATGGCCAATAGGTAGCAGAGAATGCCTCATTAACCCACTCATCACCCCCTAACTGGAGCTGCTACAAACAGAAATTAAATCCTTTATTCAACTTCCCCTGAGAGGAAGTTGCATTGAACTCAATGTGTTTTCCTTTTGACTGGGCATGTATAGGGTTGTACTGTAAGAGTTGGGCAGCAAGGCTCCAGCAACATTCCAGCATCATTACATTTGTAGCAGACTCATGAATAAATTTGGTCAGAATTTAAAAATTAACACATTTTGAAACTTCAAAATAAACAAAATCTTTACCAGTGTTTCCGTTTGACACTGTCAATATAAAATACCGGCAGAGTGAATTGTTAAAGTGATAGTTCCATGCCTTGAAAGAATGGACATTTTTGCTGCTTTGAGGAGATTTGTTTATCAGTCTGGGGTTTTTTTAATGTTTATAAAGTATCCAGATTTTAAGCTTAATAACAAAACTAAGCTCTAATTAAGCAATGGAGGAGGGGGAATAGAACTACCAGCCTCTTCTAGCTCTGCGCCAATGAAGATTTCTCTAGTGTGAATGATAGGCTCATGATTTGAAAACGGTTCCCACGCCCCTGAAGCTTTGACAGGGGAAAGTTGTTCTTTCTATTCACACAGTCACTGATGATGCCATGAAAGGCTGCTTCTGCTGTTCCATCATCCATGCAAGGGTAATTTTGCCCACTGCAGTGGTGCATGACGTGGCTAAGCACTTCATCTTCGATCAAATGAAAACTTTTATTTAGCTGGATGTGAGATTCCTGAGGTGTGTAATGGGTTTACCTGCCAAACACATTATATACAGATCAAGGCTGGTAGCCTTCTTCTCCACCTGTCTGCCTCAGAGAGATGTTCTTTACTAGGTGACATGTAATTCCAGATAGAGGAAGTATAGCAGAAAGTGTTCAGCCTCTTCCAGCCATATATTTTCTCTCTAGCCAGAATGCCAAACTAGCATGTACCAGTCTCTGCCTTTTCCATCATCAGAAAGCAAAGCAAAAGTACCCATCATAATGAAATCATTGGTTTACTAGTCAAGTGTGGTTCATTACTAGAATACAGTACAATTACTAAACAGCTACCCAGAGATGCAAATCTGCAAGAGACAATGAGAGATATCCAACACTGAAACTTAACTGGATATCACCCAGTTAATAATACAGCATTGCAGCACAGTATTGTTAGAAATGGACAAAAGCCCATATTTTATATAACTTCATTATGTCCATAGTACTAGCTACATTACAAGTGTTTTTGCAATCCTGCTAATGTTTTAATCTGCATACAGTGGTCTCCAAGATAAATTATAAATTTTTCCCATTCTTTGTTGAAAAATATGCAGTAGAAAAGGTTAATAATAGGACCCGCGTAGGGGGAGGTGGGAAGTCCAGAAATTCGGAGGAATCTTTAAATGTGGATGTATATGATTATATGTTATAATTTTATACTTGTAAAATCAAATTTTTAAAAAAGGGGGGGGGGGATGGACAAAAGCCCACATACCAAAAGACTGACCCAAACTTTCACAGGGTTCAGTTTTATCCTGAAAAAATCATTTTCTGAAATGTTTTACTCATTCTTCAAACTTACTTAACTACTTTGGTTTCTGAAATGGGATTCTGTTCAAAATGGTTTCTGTTCAAAAATGGTAATGGAGTTCCCTTTACAGCAGTATTTTCCATATTACCTGCTGGGTGCACAGGGCAGTGAATCTCCTCTATTGTTATTTAAATTTTTAAAGGAAAGAAACATTGTTCCTGGAACAAAAAGTGGGGCATGAAAAATCTGGGTAGAAAGGAGCATGTTTTCATTCTGTTGGGTTATACTTTGGAGTGAACTGCAGAAATTGGAATGGATTCCACCCTGCCTTGGACATTATCTGATTGACAGCTGCACCAGGACTCCCTGGATACTGTTGAAGACCTCTAGGTGTACCCATGGGATCTACCTTGAGCTCACATGACTGGAAGCCTCTGGCACACTAGGGAGGATCAATATTGCTGACCCGAAATCAGAGGTGAGCAGAAGATAGGGCAGGATCTGCTGCTAGATCCCCAAGCGGTAATTCACAACACACAAGCAGATTCACCTAAACAGGCAGCTGAAACAAAGAAAGCTGAGCAGTGTGGGGAGGACTACAAATATATTTTTGTCTGAACAGTCTGTGAGCTCAGTTCTAGCATGGAATAAAAAATCCCAGAGCTGTGCCCTGCTTCATAGTAATTGTGCATCTGCCCCCCTCATTTCTTAGCCACTACTTTTGTACATAGCTGCAGCTGGTGGATCTGGGGGTTCTGGGTAAGAAAGTAGACCATAGAAGCTTCCCATCTGCCCATCTAAACTTATCAGAGACCTAGGGTTTTTTTCAACCGGTATTCGCCGGAACTCAGTTATTGCACCTCTCAGGTGCTCACCATTGCTATTCTAAGAGAATAAGGGAGGCGTTCATGGTGAGTTCCAGCACCTCTTTTTCTAGAAAATAGCACTGCAGAGACCTCAGAGATTGACAATGCCTCCACAGCTTTGCTGGGGGTGTGCATACTACCCACAGTAATTCAACAACAAAAAGTGGTGTTCACGTAATTAAAAAAGAAACCAGATGAGGAAAGTTTTAGAGGTATAATTTATGTTCATAAAGCATAATTTCCTTGAACTGACCTTCTCCTTGGATTTCAGCTTCATTTCTCCAAATCACTTAACCAAGATTTTATTTTTTTTAAACCCACTGGGCACGTTCTTATAACTGATAGACTTGAACACACCCCATGTTCCAGTAACATCAGCCTTAACATGGACCTCAGCTCTGCCTAATTAGCTGCCTGAGAAGCTAAAGTTTAGGAAATAAAGAAGACAAATGAATTCTATCCTTTTCTTAAAGGAAAAAGAAAAACACCCACAATGATTTCTCTACTGATTCGCCCATTTAAATTGTTCAGTTACTGGGGCATTTGAATCTTGCAAAGAGTCTCTCCACCCCATTCCACCTGTATGGAGAAGTGAAGGATCTTTCTTGCCCTCTCAATTGATAGGGAATAGCAAGGGCTGTGCCTTCCTGAAGGTGATTAATTCATCGACAAAGCTACTAGTCTATGTGCCAAGTCATTAATCACTCTCAAGAGCTGTGTCAGCAAGAAACAAGCAAGGTGACTGCTGGAAATGGTCAAAGAAAGAATGAAAAGGAGAAAGAGAAAGAGAAGTTCCATGTCTTCTAGGGATGGAAGGATTTATCTATCTGAGTTCTCTCAGTTTCTCATTTTTCCAATCGTAAATTAAGTCCTCCACACTTTGCAGCAATTTGTGATTCCAAAAAATCCTCATGAAAATGCATTAGCATTTTCGTGTGAATTGATCCATATAAACACATGTTTATACAGAGTTTTGACTAATGTGCACATTTTTGTGAGTGATTTCCCCTACTCTAAGGCATTTTTGTATGTTATTTTCACTGATATCTTCATTTCTTATGCACACTTTCCCCTAATATATGCCTTCTTGTAAACAAACAACAGAAGTTTGGTTGGATTGCAAAATCCAGATTAAGTACAATTTCTGAAAGGATAGCTGTGTTTTGGTTTGCATTCTGCTTCGGAAAGCAAAGAGAATTTGATCCATTCGGCTTTGGGTGGAGAATTTCTCCCCCATTCCATTTCACATCCTAAGGCTGCTGAAAAACAAGCTGATGAAATCCTATACATATTATTTTGACATGATAGTTCCTGGAACTTAGTGATGTATTCATGATACTGATCATTGTTAAGTAACTTGTTCTGTGAAAAGGGGGGAAAGCAAAGGAATCTTGTTATATAGTTTAGTCTTTGATGTTAGCACTGGTTTTGGGCTATTTGTATTTCTATTTTAAATTTTAAAAACTAAGTGGGTTTTTTTATTTATTTAAGGGATGGGGATGATATCCCAAGTGTTCCTTCTGCTGCGAGGTGCACAGCATTGTCCCCACCACCTGTGATATTTCAGGGGTTTCCCTGAATAATAAAAGTACCGTATTTTTCGCTCTATAACACGCACCTGACCATAACACGCACATCGTTTTTAGAGGAGGAAAACAAGGGAAAAAACATTCTGAATGAAACAGTGGATGTATCATTTTTGTGCTTCATGCTGTGGCCACAGACATGTGATCTGATGGTGAATTTGGGGTGACCCAATGCAAAAATCCTGAGAATTCCTGTGGATCCATGCTTTGTAACCACGTTTTTGCACCATTGCAGCCCCAGGCAACAGTGGGTGCGTGATTTTTTGGGTGCAGGCTGTAGCCATGGACATGCTATGTGATCTGATGGTGAATTTGGGGTGACCCAATGCAAAGATCCTGAGAATCCCTGTGGATCCATGCTTTGTAACCACATTTTTGCACCATTGCAGCCCCAGGCAACAGTGGGTGCGTGCTTTTTTTGGTGCAGGCTGTAGCCATGGACATGCTATGTGATCTGATGGTGAATTTGGGGTGACCCAATGCAAAGATCCTGAGGATCCATGTGGGTCCATGCTTTTTAACCACGTTTTGCACCATTGCAGCCCCAGGCAACAGTGGGTGCGTGATTTTGGGGGGGCAGGCTGTAGCCATGGACATGCTATGTGATCTGATGGTGAATTTGGGGTGATCCAATGCAAAGATCCTGAGGATCCATGTTGATCTATGCTTTGTAACCACATTTTAAGTGGGGAGCGAAGGAAAAACAAAGAAGGGACATGAGAGGGGTGTGCAGAGAAGCAGCTGGCTAAGAATGCAGGGATTTAACGGGAGGGAGGAAAGAAAGGCAAAAGTTTCCCCCCAAGCCAGCCATCTCTCTCTCTCTCTCTATCTCTCTCTCTCTCCCTCCCTCCCCCCCTCTAGCTCCCCCCCTCTCTACCTCCCCCCTCTCTCTCTCCCTCCCCCCCTCTCCCTCTCCCTCCCCCCCTCTCTCTCCCTCTCCCCCAGCAGCACCGGAGCACAGAGAGGAATTACAAAGAACGACACTCTGCTTGCCTGGAGGGGAGGGGCTTTCCCTGCTCTTTGTTCCGTTTCAGCAAACACAGCAACGAAACAGAGAAGGGTGGGCAGTAAGACCCTGAGGCAGAATGCAGGAAAGCAACAGCTTCCTCTTTTCAGGTTTCCCTTCTCCGTGACGCACATTTGATTTTTGCCTGATTTTTTGGCTCCAGGGACCACACATTCGCTCTATAACACACACAGACATTTCCCCTTCCTTTTTAGGAGAAAAAATCTGCGTGTTATAGAGGGAAAAATACGGTACCTTTTTGACTCCAGTTATTCCCTCCCCACCACCTGCCCCCACCTTTGTCCTTGCTAATCCCACTGAAGGCCTCAGGACTCAGAAACGTTCTTCATTTCAACACTTGATTCAAAAGGGATGTGACAGCACATGCTGTAAAATGCCAAGTGTCAAACCTTATGGAGTTCTGTAAATCATATTTCACATGTCCATAAAGAAAAGCAGAAATGTTGAAGGTTCCCGGGTGCTTTTCTACTCCGGCTGCTTCCCTGTAAACTCAGCTAGAACTCTGTCAGGAGGCTGAAATTGTTGATCGTGAACCCAATGTGATCCATGGTTTTGTATGTTGATCGTGATCCCAATGTGATCCATGGTTTTATATAGAAGCAGTGGTTGATTCCTCTACCCAAGCAAAAGCAGGTGAGAATTATTCTGATTTTAAATCCTGTTTCAAGGAGTTTTATGGATGACTCAACCAGAGGGTAGCACCAGGAAACTTGCAGCTGCTTCCAGCTCAACCAGCCCAAGAGTAGGAGAAGGCCTTGAAAGAAGCCTCCAGGTTCCAGCTTCAGCTTCAGGGAACTCCTCAGAAAGATCTTTTGAGGAACCTATCTCAATGAACTTGAAAGGGGACTCATCAGCTTTGCGGTGCTCACTAAACCTATGCTGGAGTTATTTTCATGCTGTTGTAAGGGTTAAACATGCATACCATGTCTAATTTAACTGTAGTAAATGCCATTCTGAACTCCATTAAAACCTTAATGAAGCATGAGGATTCTGTAAGGCCCCCATTTCAGTTCAGAGCTTGGTTTGGGCCCAGATCAGGCCTGAATCAGTCCAGGTTGGATTGGGGTCCAGTCAGGATGGCTGAATCACTCTCCAACCCAAATCAGGGGTGCCTTGCACAGCACTGATGTCTTTGCCTGGACTTTATTTGAAAAACAAGAAGCCAGGGAGCCTGACTTCCAAGTATTTGAGATCGGTGCTGTTGCTTTCTTCCTCTGACCTGCATAAGAATCCACACTGGTTTCTGTAAAAAGAAAAAAATGATGCTTTTAAAAAACAAACAAGGAACAAATGTCAGATACACGGCAAGTAATAGCTTCACCCCCTACTCATGCTTAGAGGAAAGATTAGCTGAGGATGTCATAGTATTTATTTATTTTTAGGATGTATGAGCCGCCAGGAGGGCTGCAATGTGCCGATTATTTGAAGAATGACACACCCTTTCGCCACCTTGAAAGTAAGTTAAGTGGGGAGAAACCCCTGCACATTCCCATGAAATGTCCTCTCCCATTTCATAACTTTTCGAATGCCAATTCTTTTCTCATAACCTGATGCAGAACAGTTGAAAATGTCGCAGAAATTTTCATTATTGGAAGCAGGGTAGGCCCCAGCACCATCCAGATATGGTCTAGGGAATTTTGGAGTGCCATGGCTATTGCCTGCCTATCCTGGGCTGGGGGAGACTTTTTCCGGAGTGATGGATGGCTAGTTGTGTGAATTGCCCCACAATGCTCATTGGCCCTGACTCGGACCTAGCATCACCCTGGATGACACTATCTACCAGCCATGGTGCCTAGGTTCTACCTCCACAGTTAGAGGCAGTAATGCTTTTGAATACCAGTTGCTGGAAACCACAGAAGGGGAGAATGCTCTTGTGCTCAGGTCCTGCTTCTGGGTTTCCCATAAGCCTCTGGTTGGTCATTATGAGAACAGGATGCTGGGACTGGATGGACCTTTAGCTTGATCCAGCAGCCTGTTCTTGTGTTTTTGTGTTGCTATGAAGGGGCCAATACTGGGCGAATTCTAATTTCCAGTCACTGCAGGTAGCTGGTAGAGCCCAGAATTCCTCTCAGCAGCACCAGGCCCAAGTGCCCCATTACTGCCACAGATTTTGGACTACGGACCATCTAATTGCTACCCCCACCACATGCTCTGTCTATTCCTACTGCTGCTGCCCACCACCCACTAGGCCTAACAGCCCCGGCAATTGGAAGAATAAAAACAAAAACAAAAAGTTGTATGTGGTCAGGATTACAAGCAAAATTAATTTCAGTGACGAATGAGCACAGATTGCTGATCAAGGAAATCCAGAAAGCCAGCAAGCAAGCTGTGAAATAATGGAAGTAAACAAGCTGTGAAATAATGAAATGGGATTAGGGTTTTAGTAGAACAAGACAGAAGGAGAAGTGTGGCTTTATGTTGAACAAAATACCTCAAGCCATAGCACCAGGCTGAATGTAATAGGCAGAAACAGATAGTTATTTATATTTTACACATTCTTGGGGTGAAACCAGACAAGAGGCCTTTAAAATAGATTGCAGACATAGGGACTCAATATGGATAGGGGTCCTGGCATTTTTTTTGGGGGGGGGGTAACCCTTTCTCCCTGGGTCAGTCCTCTGTGAATGGCATCTCACCACAGCCATCAGCTCTTTTATAAACATGTGTCCTCTTCACCCTGGTTCCACCACAGTGAACCAGGGTGGGCTAGGGGTGCAGAGCAACCATCTCAATAGTACTGGAATGGCATGGGGGAAGTGCAGGGTGGTGCCAAACTACCCTCTGTGAACCACCACAGCTAACCTCACACCACCTTATCCCACCCCATCCCCGTAAGTGGAAGTAACACTATGGCTGGCAACCCTGAGCCCCTGCACCACTGCCTTTGCCCGTTCCTGCCCTTTTTCGTTTTAAGGCATACCTGTAAAATATTTTGCTTTGTTTACATGCAGAACTTGAACATTGATTTATCTGGAACTGCAGAACATGCCAGAGACGTGCTTCTAAGTGCAAGCAGTGTTACACTGTGGAATTCATGCCCGCAATAGGCAGTGATGGCCGCTAACTTGGATGGCTGTGAAAGAGGATTAGACAAGTTCATGGAGGATAAAGCTATCAACAGCCTGATGGCTGCGTTCTATCTCCGCTGTGCCTCTGACTACCAGTTGCAGGGAACTACAGGAGGGAAGAGTTCTCTGGTGCCCAGGTCCTACTTTGGGGCTTTTCATGGGCATCTGGTCAGCCATTGTGAGAACAGGATGCTAGGCTAGATGGACCACTGACCTGATTCAGCAGGCTCTTCTTATGCTCTTATGTACATGTACACTTTTCAAGGACGTAGGAATGACTGCAAGCCTCTGGCGAGTGAACGCTTGGGGTAAGACACAACATAGCTTTCATGTTGTGGCAGAAGTCCCCAATGACTAGGACCTTGACAGCAGCACAACGTTGCAAGGGTAGCTAGACAACTGCCATCAGACACCAGGGAATCATGGAACACTTCATCAATGCTATTGTGAAAGAGGGAAGTGACATTAGAAAAGTGGCCTTACATAGTCAGTAATCACATTACAATGGGACGTTAACATGTTCTCGGGCTCCATATCATTCGCAACAACAGCTTGCTCCTTTTCAACAGTTTCAAACCTCCGATAATGCACTTTTCTCACTCTGTCAGCCCAGAAAGAAAGAAAGAAAGAAAGAAAGAAAGAAACCCCCTACTTGGAGCAATTGGGGTTAATCCGACTCAAAGCCTAAATCCATGTTAACAGTTAATCCAGTTAGTATGGCTTTCATTTGGGGCTTTGGTAAATCCTTTAACCTTTTGCTGTAAACTAGGAGCAGCTTAAGAGCTCAGTGTTTGTGGGAAAGCCTGTCAATAGCCCTACTAAGAAGGTCTTTAGGAGGATTTAAAAAAACAAGCACGTGAGTCACATGACGTGACACTTTCCCTTTCCGTAATGAATCGATGGGGATCAGCCCACAGCACAAAGGAGGAATGATTCACTACTGGTTCAAGTTTGGAGTAATGTGGATTCATTTGCTATATAATGTCCCCTCTTTCCCCCAATCCCTCCACCCTCTGACTTTAACTTTATTTAGAAGGAGCAATTTACAATTTTAGAAAAAGCATCTAAAACAGATCCCAGATGATGTTTAGAAATTGAGCTCAATGGAATTAGATTTAACAAAGGCAAACTCACGACTGATTGAAATAATAAGAGTTCCCTGCTGAAATGGATTAGGCTTACATTGTGAAAGGACCAGACTGCATTGCAATTGGTAGGGAGGACAGAGGAAAGGGAAGGTTGCCCCCTTGCTGCACCTTCCACTTTTTACTTGCAATCCCATCCCACCCCAACCAGGCATTTTTCTCCTGGTGGATTAGCAACATCAGATGTAAACACTGTTGGAAGACAATTATCAGGAGAGAGTTTGGTATCGGAGGGCACTGTCTTCTGTTATCAGAGCATCTGTCCAGGGTTTCCTGCAGGATCTTTTCCTGGTGCTACCTGGACATGCTGGGGATTAAACCTGGGAGATCCTTTGTATGCAAAACTACCATTCTTCCTTATATTCTTCACTCCTCCCACTGCTTCTTTGCTTAAATCAGCCCCCTGATACCCCAGCCCCATCCATATGAATTCAGCAGCAACTGTATTTTACACACTAGTTGTCACACCCAGTTAGCCTCTCATGCACAAATATACAGATGTGCTCATGTATTACTTCCATATTGTCTCAAAGCTGCTCAACTGAGAGAGTTTAACCACTCCCTTTTGCATAGGGTCTTGTGAGCTGTGTGGCTGAAACCACAATCCTATACACACTTAGTCAATGAGTTAGTAGGGCTGCTTGTTTAGGCTACAACTTATCTATTTGTGGATCTCCATGTATGTATTTTCCTTGGAGTGCTGCCTACTGGACCCATCAGACTCATTGCCTCCTAGAAAGCTGGAACCATGCCCGCTAGACTGCTGAAATTCTGACCTTTGCTTGATGTTCTGAAATATTATCCTTTATTGGCCAGTGGGAATGCCTGAGGCCTGTGTCTTGGGGACTGACTCTTCTCAGCTTGCTCCTCACACACAGAAAGAGGTTCCTTCCAGACATCTATTTTTATTGTGCATTCATGATTTGTCCTCATGATGGTTGAAGGCATTGTGTTTTCAATACTGTTTGCACCTGAAAAAGTTTCAAGGTGGAGATACTGCTTTGTCCAATCGGTGCTTATTTTGTAGCTATCTGCTGAAATCCTGTAACTTTTCATACCACAGATGTTCTATTGGGGGGTGGGTATTGAGTCACTTTGGACTCAACATTGGCAAAGAAAAGGCACTTTATATGCATTGTATGTGCATTATAACACTGTGGCACCAGATGGTGCTGTGGAGTTCTGTTTTTGCCAACCTGATTTCTTATACTGTACAAAGTTTACAAAGCATTTAACTGAAACGCTTCTTTGATGTGTCTAGATCAAGCCTTTTGTGTATGCTATTGCACCAGAGTGTCCCTCCAGATGGCAATAATGCAATAACATTGGGGAAGCATCTCAGAACAACTAATAAAACAGAATGATGTATAGACACCCCAGTATATATCCACTGCTAATGTACTATTATTACATCAGTGACATGTTGCAGAATACAACTGCAAAAACAGCCTGGAGGGTCTCAGAAATGGGTTAATCCAGCCTGTTTCTGTTTGTGCTGATTTCACATCACTGAAGTCAACGTGCAAATATTTCAGCTCAGCTGTGTTATGGGGCTCAGTTTATCTAGCCAGAATGTGAGTGTGGTCTGGAAGAGCATTTCTTTAAACCCAGTTGCTAAGCAAAACATCAGTGGCACTCCTATGGCTTGAAATCTTTTAATGTGAAAGAGGCCAGTGTAGAAGCAATCATGCTGCCCTGAGATATGGGGTGGGGAAAGGCATGTCTACTCCTTGTAGGTTTAAAACAGCACGTCTCATAAGTCGGAATCATCACAGGCTCTCCACCCCTGTTAAGTGTAGGGGCAATCAGTGAAAACATTTCATGGGGTTTATTTTCAACTTAACATAATGCCCCAAACACAGGCACGCACTTTCAGAGATGAAAGGTCATTTGGTTATGCTCCTCTCTCAATCTCCCTCTCTTTCTTTCCTTCAGTCAAGAAGGAACATCACATTTCCTTTGATGTGCACTGTGTTCAGCAAGTGAAAAAATGAAAAGTCCCATGGAACATTAAGTCAGTTTTACCATCAGCCAAAAGCAACACTAGAAACGGAGGCTAGCAGAAGAAAGGCAGATCACAAGCTGCTCTGCTTGTTGTTTTCAGTACAGAACAATGACACACAGATGCCAGGCCTTTGAAGAAGAAAAACACCCCCATTCCATTACTGCTTGAGCATAGCAGTGTCTGAAGAAAAAAGAACAGAGTATTAAAGAAAGGACATAAGGAGGTTCATATAAAAGGGATTGAGTCCACCTTCAAGAATCAAAGCACTGTGTTGTCTTGTTGAATGTTGACTATTAAATTTGAGGATACAGTGCCATCAGCAATGAGGGTCCCTAGAAATGAGGGCATTGACAACAAGGCTTAACATATGAAAATATACTATATTATGATCAAAAGATGTATGTATGAAAGAATAAACAATACAAATAGGGAAATAGGTATAACAGATAATGGAAAACGCAATGGTGGTTGCAATTCCGTTTTGACTAATTAGTCTTTTCCAAGTAATCTGGAGTCCTTGGGAAGAGTTTTAACAGCAAACTTCTTTGTGGACTGTAACCAATTTATTCAGATGCATCACTGCCTGTTACGTTGTTTTGGCCCTGGAGTTCATTAACAAGAATGTAGCTGTTCTGGCTAAAGATCTTTTATCATTCAGGGATGCATTTGAAGAATTTGGTTACATCCCATGAAAGAGTTTGTTAAACGTCTTCCCAAGGGCTCTATGTTACTTGGATCTGAAGAGGGACTAATTAGTCAAAATGGGCTTGCAACCAATGTTCCATTTTCCATTATATGTTACACTCTTTTTTCCCTGGTTTATTATTTCATGCATATATCTTTTGAGCATGTTGCACTATATTTTTGTTTTTTAATTATTACATTTGGTCCGTTATCCATAAGATGACATGAAAATAACATAGGATAATCCACTCAGTCAAACTTAGCCCAGACCGTTTCCCTACCCAAGCCAAGTCTTAGCAATAATTTCCAACCCTCACAGAGATATTTCTTCTCCTGATGGTGTTTAAATCCAATAAAACCCTCTTGCTTCTGACTGTGACTCCTTCTCCTTCTTCCAACTGTAAGTCCATCTCTAACTCTTGCACACATGTACAAACACACACACATACACACTAAGAACTTTAATACATGAGGCTTGTGGGGTGGAAAACACCATGCATTAGACTGTTTACAGCACAGAACTGAAACCAAAAGTACAGTGCCTGAGAGTTGACTCACCCAGTGGGCAAACCAGCTGTGCTCCCCTAAATGTATAATGTATGCATCCTTGGCTGGAGAGCTGCATTAAAAATTTGGAGAAGTGTGAAGGATGGCTGTGTTTTGATTCACGTCTTGTTTCAGAAAGTGCAAATTAGTTCGGGTCACCTTTAAATGGGAGCTGAATCAAATTGCTGTCCCATCCATACCTGGAGGGGGAGTCCTGTCAGGCACGTGGCATCAACACCAAGGAGACCAATGTACAATTTCTGCCTCTGCATCTCTGCTCGGTGACCAGTCTGATGGCAAAATGAAGCCTCCTTTCATCTGCTCAACAACTGGTCTTGTGACTCATTCCTGACTGTATATATCAAGGCTTTAGACTGGTAAATGTATAAGATATCAGCATAGGCAAGGTGGTGGTGCATCATATTCTTAGCCCACATGTGGGCATTTATTTATTTTTTGGCCGATCCAATACAGCGTGCCCTTGGCCTCCACGCTGAGCAAATAGCATACTGCAAACTGCAGCCGATTGCTGCCTTGTAGCTAGCAGTGCCAAAAGCCACCACTCGAGGGCGCAAGCACCATAAGCAATTCAATGGTGTGGGGGGGGGGCAATCCTCTGAGCTCCCTCTAGTAGTTTACAAGGCAGTTTGTGAGGAATCAGTCACACTGGAAGTTGAATCGCATGCTATCCTCCACCCTGTTTGCTTTAATATGTCACTGGCTTTATTTTTCTGCAGGCATCAGCTCATGCTGGAGAATTCCCAAAGCAGTGTTCCCTCTTTAGTCAGCATTGCCCTGGAGGTTACCCTTCAGCCATCTGTCCAACACACCATCTGACTAGACCTTCTGTTAACCCTGCCTCCTGAGAAGCTAGATTAACGCTGCCAGGCTCCTTCCATTTTCTGGAAACGGGGGTGGGAGGGGGGAGACTTGTTTGCTTAGATGCAACTCAGCAAAGATCTGAGAGACACTCTGCAAGAAGCAGACAGAGCTAGCTCAGATGCATGTTTGCTCCTGGAGCTCCCAGTGCCAAACATTTGCTCTCGACATAGGATTCGCTTTCGAAGTCAGGCAAATGTCTCACTCCCATAGATTAAAGCAGGCTCCAGTTCTATTTGCGTCCTGCAAGCATGCCACTCTTGCAAGGGGATCTTCCCTCATTTACACATAGCAGGGCCAATTTGCAATACGAGTGATACCATATTGCAAAGGTGAGGACCTTACTTTGAGCCAGAGTACCCCATTCCCTTCTGGGCAATCTTCTAAGGGCCGCATGCCAATGGTGGGTTTTCCTCTTGTTATTCTGTCTCTCACAGCTACAATAAACCTACCATTAAAATTATGGACTGGTCATTTCTTCGTCAGAGGGCAAAGGGGCAAATTTAGCAGGGGATCAAATACTCCCCCCCCCTCACTGTAGTGGGCTAGTTTCTATACACACTCAGAGAACAACCTTTACCGAAGGTGTCATGGATTTTGAAGAAGCATGAACTCAGGACGCAAGGGAGAAACGTGCTAAGAGGAAGGCACATTTGGCAAACCCTCACTGTGATCAGCTCCCACCTGGAAATCTATGTCCTCACTGTGGAAGGACATGTGGATCCAGAACTGGCCTCCACAGTCACTTATGGACACACCGTTATGACCATGTTAATGGAAGACAATCTTACTCAGCCAGGAGTGATTGTCAAATAAGAAGATACATACTCGCATGTACCTCTTTATCCTCCGTCCAGAGAAGCGAGAAGCATTATCAGAGTTTGAGGACACATTCCAGCCAGGCAAAAGCCCTCAAGAAGGCATGTGGCCTGGGGAGAGTTCTGAGAACCAGATAGAGAGCTCTGAAGGACTGGATTTGATCTGCGTGTCTCAGGCTTCCCACTAATGCCATGCACGAATGAAAAGGTGCAAGTATTAGCAGGACAAGTGCTAGAATTCATCTTTCCAGATTGTTGCTACTTGGTTTGGAGGGACTGTGTCCCTTGCCATGACCTCAGTTCCCTATTGTCATGACTTCCTTCCCTGTGAAGTTTCATAGTTACATTGGGCAGGATTTAATATTATAAAAATTAGAAAGTGAAAGAAACTGAAACTGACTGATTTGACCATTCCTAGTTTCCCACATGAATATAAACAGAATTAGGAAAATGGTACCTGCTGTCCAAGCATTTTTATTTGTAAAGCTACAAATTTGTAAAGCTACAAACCCTATTCTGATTATTTGACTTTGCAGAGAATCAGCCAGTGGATCTGGCTGACCTCCATGTCTTCTGACCTCCATGTCACCTCTGACCTCCATGTCTTCTGTACCTACAATTTCTACTATTTTTGTGACCGACTAGCCTTTTTGGCTTCAAATAATTGTGTAGGGGTTGTGTATTGACTGACTGACTGACTTTACATTACATTAATATCCCACTTTTCATCCAATGAGCTCACAGTGGCATACGTGGTTCTCCTCATCCCCATCCCCATCCCCATCCCCATCCAGGAACTGGTCCACAGTGGGGAATCTTCCTTTTTCCTGGTTTGTTTGGAAAGGCATAGATAGAGTCAGGGCCATCTTAAGCATATTCAGCACCATGGTGCGAAGATCCCTCCGGCGCCCCCCACCCCCGCCCCATTTCCCAGAGTTTTTAAGGGAGGACGGCGCTGCCAGGACGGCTGGAGGAGGCGGGCAGCAGCTGGAGGGCAGCTCCTCCGGCGGGGAAGAGGTGGAGGCTGGACGCAGCAACTCCCAGCTCAGCTGGCTGCTTCATGCTGTGGTGGCCACGGGAGGTGGAGGCTCCGGACACGGCACTGCTTAAGCACATGGCGGAGGTGGGTGAGGGTGGTGAGCTGATGTCGGGAGGCGCTGCGTCCAGCCTCCGCCTCTTCCCTGGCACCCTCCAGAACTTGGCACCCTGGCGTCTTGCACCACTAGCCTCTATGGGTAAGACACCCCTGGATAGAGTCTATGTTAATTGTATGGAAATCTCTCTGTCTCTCTCAAAACACTAGAGCTTATGGTCCCTTGCTAAAGTTGATCAGGAGTTCATGCAGGAGAAAAAACAAACGTAAGGATGTGTGAACCTCATTGCCACAGGATGTGGTGGTGGTCACTAGCATAGGCCTGTAATCCAGCATGCGTTTAATACAGGAGGAATGATCACTGGGAGGAGTGCAGAGAGAAGAAGCGCTATGGTGCATCTGCATCTGCCCAACTGGACGTCTTCATCAGCCCCAGCTGTAACAAAACATGTCTCTCCCCTATCATTCTCTACACACACTGCAGGCACTGTAACCTTCCAACAGGTTGAAGCCACCCCCAAAGGCACACTCCTCCACTGCCTCCCGAATTGGATAGATGCCAACCAAATCCCCACTTACTTCCAGCTAAGCAAAACAGATTGTACACAGAGGAGAAACAGCCAAATTTAACCAATAGCAGTAGCCCAAATAGAACCTCCATCTTTAGGAGTAATATTCCTCTGCTTAGCAAATGTTGTGGAGAAGCAACAGAGAATGGCCTTCTCTTTGTCGTCATAGCATACCATTTCTTTGGCACAGGCACACCCCCAGTGAAGAGAATGAGTACAGGATATGTTTTCTTTTCCTGCTTTCTAACAACGACAGGCGATTGAACAGGATGCTTTGTGCCGCTTCTATTTCAGCTGCTTTCTCAAATGGCTTTGGAGTTTAGAAGAACAGCAGCTTGACCTGAAAAGGCATAATCACGGTGGTTTTGACCCTGCAAGCAACTGAGAGTGAAATCTGTAGGCGATATCATGGGCTCCCTCCAGAAGGCTCGGAATCATCTACTCATCTTTTAAAAATATGCAGAGAAATCTTGAACGTTCATTAATTCATCAGTATTCTGATGGAGGATTTCCTCGATGCTAAGGGCTAATGCAGAATCAGTGTTGCCACTTAAAAGGGTTCCCCTGGGATGCAATGAAGAGGCAGATGGAGGGTTGTGAAGTTTTCTTTCTGCCTAGACAGAGGGAGCCCTCTCCTCCAGGAACCTTCCTCTGAAACACATCAGACACCAGAAGAGGGAGATGTCTGAAGTCTCTCTTTATTGTTAGTCTTTGCACATCCTGTTCTGGTTACATGTTTATCTTCGGCAGTAAATCAGTGGCATACCTTCTGGCTGCCTGTAATCTGCCTTGTTCCCCTGAGTTCTGGGGAATGGAACCTCATTTTCTGGGCACCAACACAGAATTTAGCAGAGGTTGTGCTGACACTGGCTGTGCCTGGCTGTCCTGAAGCCATAAAAAACTCCTGCTGCAGAGTATAGGATGAGAAAAAAGAACATCAACAGTGCATCGCATTTGGATGCTTTTGAAAAAGAACCATATGATTCTTGGTTTGTTTTCATGCTCTCTTTCTCACTACCTCTTTTCTCCCCCCCCCCCTTTTGAAATGGAGTAGATTTAGGCTGCAATCCTAACCTCTCCTGGGAGTAAGACCCATTGAGTTCAATAGGGCCAACTTCTGAGTGGGTTAATAGTGCCTGGGAAACAAGTCTTGCTATGCAAAAAAACCACCCAATTTGCTTATGCTTCTTTATTACTTGTACTTTTTTGTCCGCGCTTCGCTGAATGGTCCCAGGGCAGCTTACATAATTTTTTTAAAAAAAATCAGTAGGAACAGGTGCAAATTAGCATTAAAACAATAAAATAAGCAATTCCTCACTTTGACTTAATGATTATCTTAGATACTTATAAAATAATTTTTAACCATTAACAAAGTTGACAGAACAGCAGGACAAAACGGCAGCACAGAACTAGCCCAATATTAGGTGCAACAAGAAGACAAGACAATTCAGAATTCACAATAAAATCTCTGGGCATGTCTAGATGATCTGTAGATCATTTGCCTTCATGGAGATTAGACAATGCTGGCTATTCAATGAGTATTCACTCTGATTTGCTTGTGAGGAGATTAGATGACATTTCAGCAAAGCAAGGGTCATCCCACATGTCCCAATGCATTTCCCTATTACTTTCCTGATCACAAAAATTCTGACCTTTAGGGGAAGTGGGTTTGTTGCACAAAACCTCCCTATCAACTATATTTGCATGACCTGCATTTGTCAGTAAGGTGATTGTATCCCAGCCAGTGGCGTAGCGTGGGGGGTGCAGGGGGGGCCGGCCGCACCGGGCGCAACATCTGGGGTTAGGGCAAATCCACGGGTTAGGGGGCGCAAATCCACAGGTTAGGGGGTGCAAATCCACGGGTTAGGGGGCGCAAATTACTTGCCTTGCCCCGGGTGCTGACAACCCACGCTACGCCGCTGATCCCAGCTGAAACTAGTGACAGACTGAAAGTGCCTTCTTTAAGAGGATTGTTGGGATATCATCCCTTGCAGGATTCTAAGAATCAGTTGGGCAGGTATCAGTCAAGAATTCTATAAATACAGCATAGTGTTGCAACAGGACAGTCACCTGGAAAAGATCATACCACTGAAAACCTATTTACTCTGTGCTTCTAGCAAGCACACAAAATGGGCTAATCCTTCTCGCAAGAACTGCAAAAAGAAGAAGCCAAAGAAATCTATATTATGCCCTAAGGAAACTCAAATGCCTGCTTGTGGGGGAAAAGCTCTCATTATCCCTGGGGTCAAAATTGATTGGGAGAGATAAGTTGTAAGGTGCTTCCTCGGATAAAGATGCAACTTCATGGTGCCTGTGGTCATTTGAAAAATGCCTATCTGGTAGCACAAATCACCATCAGGAAACTCTTGACAATTTCCAGGCATGTACTGGGTCAAATATGATGTCTTTTTCACCTTTGTGTGGACATAGGCATAACTAAGACCATTTCGGGCTGCATTTCAGATAGATGTTTTGGATCAGATGCAAGAGGTCCTTGGTTTTCAACAAAGGCAAATGGACTGTAGCTCACTTCATGCTTAGGATAGCTAAATTGGTTGGAGCAACATGCTGATAATGCCAAGGTTGCAGGTTCAATCCCTGCATATTCCTTCATTGTAGGGAGTTGAACTAGATCAGTGGTTCCCAACCTTTTTTTGGCCATGCCCCACCTAAGCACCTCTAAAATCCTGATGCCCCCCCCCATGACATATAATTCCTATTACTCAAAAAGGGAACTCCTATTCATGTGGAGGAAGCCTAAAAGGTCATTAACTTGGTCTAACTCATTCTCAAATTGCACCTCTTAAAAATCAAATTGCCCCCCTGTGGGGCATGTGCCCCATGTTGGGAACCAGGGCACTAGATGATCCTCAGGGCCCCTTCCAAGTCTATGATTCAGTCCAGTCCTATCCTATCCTTTCCTAGGAAGCTGCTTTTACCGAATCAGACCATTGATCTATTTAGTTCAATATTGTCTTACAGTGACTGGCTGTGGCTCTCCAGGGTTTTAAGATGTCTCACCCAACCCTACCTGGAGATGCTAGAGATTGAACCTTTACCTTTGAGCTACCCCCTTGTAAAAGGTGAACTTCCTGGCATCTCCAGGTATGGTTTGAAATGGCTCCTACCTGAATGGGTCTGACTCAGTAAAGCAGCTTCCCAGCATCCTGTGTTCTTATGTATCTTTAAAAAAAAGACTTGTATTTTGTATGTTTGTTTTTGTTAAAGAAAGATCCCTCAGACCACCTCATAACAATATAAGCCTTCAAGGCTAACCACATTCCGATTTGTACCGCAGTCCAGGATGTACAGGACAGGACAGCTTGCTTCGGAATGCAGCCTGGCTGAATTCCTCCAGCAGCCCTAGCATCGGCTGCACTGGTCGAGCTGGCCAGACACTCACTAACCCGCTGCCACAATTGTGGCAGCACCATCTGCAGAACGTTGCAGTCTCCTTGCTCCATGCCAGATGGGCTGATGAGCCAGCCAGCCACAGCAGCAAACGTTTCAGAGAAGCACATGGCAGCGGCAGAAATCAGCCCTACGCCGCCGGTCCGTGTAAGAAAGCAAATGAGCAACGGCGGAAAGGAAGCTATAAAATGCTTGCCTCCCCACATTCCAGGGGGTGCCCCAGAAAACAGTCCGTGCAGCACGACAAGGCCTGGAAAGCAAAGGAAACTAGGAAGAGGAGGAACCAGCCAAGCAGCCCCTTTCGATAGGGAAGGCTACCTGATGCAATGTTTAATTTGGAAAGGGTAATGTGCCCCTCAGTCTTTCTTCTGTCCTCATTATACAAGAGAGCTCCAAAATGGGGCGGCATCTCAGCTTAAAGACACGGTTAACTGCCAGGCTGAGGTAATAATCCCACTGCTGAGTCTGGAATTTAAATGCCTCAAGGGCTTAGAAGGGCTGTCGCAGTCTAAAATTCATTTCCAGAGGTTTCATTTAGTTGCAGTGTGATTGCACCTGAGGGTGACAGTAAATGCAGGGAATGCAGAACTAATCATTTAGCAGGCTTACTTTTGCTGTCTTTCAATGTACCACATCTTTCTTTTTTTTAATGAAATGCCGTTTGGAGAGAAGTGCTGAGCACATTCCGTTGGCTGGAAGCCCCCGAGTACAAATCATTAATGGGCAATATAGAATAAAAAGGATATGGCAGGAGAAAAACAAGTCAGATCGATATTCCCCCTGACTGGTCATACTTACGAGGCATCTTTACACACAGGCAGATGTGCACATCTGCAGGGCCCTTTCTGTCCTTGATGAGCCCCCACATATCAATAAGATATGACAAATTTCGACAACTTTGCTTATGGAGAATTCTATATTTACAACTGGCCATTGTTTGCATTCATCTATCTCGGGAGACAATGGAGGAGTGCGCCTGTGAAGGTGAAGTCAAACCCTTGGAGAGTTACAGTGCCTGCTGTGGCTGTAGAGACTGATATGGGTGACACAGGTTTTGTTGCAGCTGGAGCAGAGGAAGGTGTCCCACCTCCTGGACCTGAGGACTTGGAACATTTCACACGTACGTTTCTTCAGGATTCAGTATCAATTTGTTGGAATGTAACCAACCCATCACTGTCTCCAAGCCCCTGTCTAGCACTTCAGCTCTTTCAGGATTCACATGAAGCAGAGAGATAGAGTTGGGCGTCCTCCACATATTGGTAACTAGACTCCTGATGACAACTCTCAGTGGCTTCATATAAATGTGAAATAGCATGAGAAACAAGATGGAAACCTACAGGATGCAGCAGGGTAGCTTCCATGGCATCAAACAGTGAATGCCAAGAACTACTTTCCAGCTATTAACGTGGGGCCTCCTTTTCTTGGCAATGAATAGCATCATCCTTGCAAACAAACCCAACTCTCAAGGGAGGCCTTGTTTGATTACAGCTCTGCCTGCCTCAAGCACAGCCGGCCGTAGTCCTTGCTATGTTGCATTTTATCCAGTTGGGACACTTACCTGTTAAGCAAGTCTTCGCTCACAAGAGGAGCTTGTTCCTGCATAGAGGAGACCTGGTGAGCTGAGAAATCATTGTCTGGAGATGTGGGTGGGGAAATGGCAGCAGTGGGGCTGTCCTTGGAAAAGCTATTTGCAGGCATTTAAAACCATCAACCACCTTTTCCTTCATGTAACTGAGAAACACATTTTCTCTCTGTGTGTTTGGGGTTTTTATTTTTATTTTTTTGCATTCATAATTGGGAGAGAACAGATGGAGAAGGCTTTGTTTAATGAAATATGTCCATTCAATTAACCCATGCCAAGGGGGATTTGGTGCTTCAAAAAGAATCAGCATCAGGAACAGAAGGCTCCTACTACAGACGTCTTAACAATGATAAGGAAGGCTGAGGACATTAGGCATTTGGCAACTGGATTGGGGCCTTGTCCAAATGTGAAACTGTTTACTTTTTGCACTGGGTCAGTGGCATTTGCTGGAGGAAAGGAGAGTGCTTGTTTGGTTCTGAATTTCTGTTTGTAAATTGCCTTGAAAAGTATGTGAAAGATAATTCATAAATTCATCACTGTAATTGTTGTTACTATTGAGATTCCTAATATTGTTATTGTTAAATTTCTTTACCACTTAATTCCAAAATAAGCTTTAAAGTGGTTTACAACGTATAAAAACCAGTAACACAAACATTAAAAAACAATAGGCCAGAATTTATTCACCCAATAGTGCAATCCCATTAACACAACACAGAACTTAAAACAAGAAACTCAGGTCATGAGATGAATATTATTGGTGATGATAATAGCATTGCTGGATCAGACAAAAGGCCTATTCAGTCCAGCATCCTGCTCCCCACAATTGTTAACCAGGTACCTATGAGAAGATCTAGGTATAGGGCGGTATATAAATTCAGTGAAGAAGAAGAAGAAGAAGAAGAAGAAGAAGAAGAAGAAGAAGAAGAAGAAGAAGAAGACCACCAGAACTGGCACACCATGCTCAGCATTCTCACAAGGCACATGAATAAGCTTGGCTTGCCCTATATTTAACAGTTTGACAAGTTGAGTATGCCAACCCATTGGGACAACTCCATCACTTGTGTGCAGTTCTGAACTTCTTGTCCTGATTTTGGACTCCTTAAAACTGGACCACCAAATTTCCTTGCTTGCCATGTAGCCTGAGTGTAGAAGCCACTGTGCCTTATTACCTGTTTCTGAGCTATAAATATTCTCTGCTTCAATGAATACCCCTTCCTTCCTTAGTCAAGAGCCTCTGTGATCATAGTCTGGGCAGGAGCTAGGACACCCTCCTGGGAAGCAGCAGTGACCCCACTAGCAAGAAGCCTAGCATTGCAGATCCACCCCATGGGGCAAGCCACCTTTGAAGCCTACAAGTAGGGCAGCACCACCACCACATCCTGCCTCTGTTGTTTCCCAGTGTCCAGTAGCCATGCTTCATAATGCGTAAGTCACACCCAGACAGAGGTCACAGGAGAGGGAAGACATATCAGCATGGAGAAAGAGGCGCCTTGTTCAGAAAAGTGTTGGGCTGCTGTCATGCAATATCTTGAAAACCTGGCACCACAAGTTTCCTTACAGGGAAAGGAATGACATTCTTTGATGTTGATTTGGATGGAAAGAACAGAAGCGTTTCCCGTGAAACATCTAAGAAGGCTGAGCGGTGGATAACAGAAACGTGACACACATGTGCTGTGACATATAATAAGAACAAAAAGTGTGCCAAGTCAATTAGAGTATGCATAAGGGCACATCAGACACCCGCTCTGACATTTCCCAAAAACACTAACAGGCCCCGACAAGCCAGCCCTCTGTGGTTGACACCCAATGGAAGCCTACAGCTAGCAAGGGACAGTAAGCTACTCCTAAAAACCCCGTCCTGACACCTCACTGGAAACTTCTCTTCAAACCTGGCTTGTTGACTCCTGCTCACTTGGGATTTACTTTCTCTAATTTGTAATTGATTTTGACCTTTTCCTCCAAGTCACTGGTTATTCCTAATGACAGGAGGACACCAGGCCAAATGGATCCTTCACCTGACATGGATGAGGCATGAAAGGAGGGAGGTCTGGAGAGTTTGTCATCGGACTTCTCTTAAAAATAGTTCTGTTACCCTCCTTGATATCATCGCTGTCTCATTTTTACATAGAGCTCTAACAACAAGGCTCCCTATACAGCTAGTGAGTGGTCCATCTAGTTTGATATTGGTGGTGACGCCTGGGGGTCTCAGATGCTTTTCACAACACTGCTAACTGGGTTCCTTAAGAATGGAAATGCTGAGGAAATAATAATAATAATAATAATAATAATAATAATAATAATAATAATATATTATTATTATTATTTATACCCTGCCCATCCGGCTGGGTTTCCCCAGGCACTCTGGGCAGCTCCCAACAGAATATTAAAAGCATGATAAAACATCAAACATTAAAAACTTCCCTAAACAGGGCTGCCTTCAGATATCTTCTAAAAGTCAGATAGTTGTTTATTTCCTTGACATCTGATGGGAGGGTGTTCCACAGGGTGGGTGCCACTACCAAGAAGGCCCTCTGCCTAGTTCCCTGTAACCTCACTTCTCGCAGTGAGGGAACCGCCAGAAGCCCCTCGGAGCTGGACCTCAGTGTCCAGGCAGAACGACTGGGAGTGGGGGGTGGGGAGAGACGCTCCTTTAGGTATACTGGACCAAGGCCATTTAGGGATTTAAAGGTCAGCACCAACACTTTGAATTGTGCTTGGAAACGTATTGGGAGCCAATGTCGGTCTTTCAGGACTAGTGTTATATGGTCTCGGCAGCCACTCCCAGTCACCAGTCTAGCTGCCAATCAAACCCAAGTGGAGGTGCTTAGCATTCAAAATACATGCTTTGTCATTGAGCTCTATATGATTCCCACCCCTGTATTAGGCATTATTACTAGGGATGGGTGAACTTGTCCATTTTGATTTGTGATTTGTCTGAAATTCTCGTTTTTCCAATCTTCAGTTTCTGGACTTCGAAAAGCTCAGAGTTTCTTCATTTTGCTGTATGTATGATGGAGAAAAAGGTTACCATTCTCATCACCTCACCTATTTGCTGAAGGGCACTCAGTCAGAAGGCATGACTGCTAGACCATTTTCTCCCTTGGCACCTTGTTGTGTAAGAACTTATGCAGTGAGTATCCAGACAAACCAACTTTCATCTTAACAATCTTGTGCCTGCTGCTGCAAGGTTATCTTAAGAAAGCAAAACTTCTGTCCCCCATGGAAAAAAGATTATAAGAAAATGCACATTTTATAATCTCCTACTTTTGTATCTGAGCTGACAATGCAGAGGTATTCAACCAAATGAGGCAGCGCTTCCTTTTCTCAAAAACAGGATAATTAAGAATGTGAAACATTGACAGTCAAATTCCCATGCAGGTGTGTGCAGTGCTTTTCCTCGGGATGCCAGCAGCCTAGAATACAATCTCAGGTGTGCGGTAAACAGCTGAAATGGACAAAAAGGAAAATTGATTTTCAGAAATTAAGAAATGATTGCATTGACAGTAATAATAAATTAATGCTGTATCTTAGCTAAAATTGCTTTTGGTACTTCTGAAGAACCCTTTGGTACCTCTAATGTGATTCCTGCTCATTTCCAGCAAATATCTGAATTATCTTCAGTGGATTATCCCATGTCATTACAGAACATTCTATTTGTTACATGATTTCTGGTTGTTTGCACAAGCCACACTTTACTTCCTCATACACAATTGTGTCACTATATCATTTGTCATTACATAACCTAGGGGAAGGGCCATAGCTCAGGAGTAAAGCATCTGCCTGACATGCAGAACGTCTCAGGTTTTGGTCCCCATCATCTTCATGTAAGGCTGGGAGAGCTTCTGCCAGTCAGTGTAGACAATATTGAGCCAAATGGACCAGTGGTAGAAGGCAGCTTCCTATGGCTCACCCGGATGGGCGGGCTATAAATAATAAATTATTATGAAATTGTTATGATGATGTGTCCTTCACCCAATTTTCTTCATGGTGTTTGGCTTCTAAACCCACACAATCAGTTTTATGAAGCAAAGGAACCAACAGAACTGAAAACTTAAGTGAATAATGGATATTGCTGCGTTATTTAGTTATTTGTTTATTCATTTATCAAATGTGTTAATTGCCTTTCTACAGAAAACAGAGCAATGAACATTCAACTGAAATCTAAAAGCATAACAAATAACAAAAACAAAGAGATGGCAGCAGCAAAAATTAGGAACATTTAGAATATATCAGGGATGTCCAACCCCGCGGTCAACAACTTTGGCTCACCCTCCCCCCAAAAAGTTCAACAACTCTGGTCAATCCAATGGGTAGATCACATCCAGTTTATTTATAGTGGGAGTAGATCACTGTCTCTTGGAAGTTGGACGTGCCAGGAATATATTTTTTAAAGGAGGTTTGTAATCTGTGTCTAAACTCTAATGCTGAGGTAGCTGGGTGGGCGTACAAAATAGTATTGTAAGGGATAATGCATGAGCATATAAATGTGTATTTTGGGGGGCACTCCTACCTTCTCCCCTTCCAGTGTGGTGTAGTGGTTAAGAGCGACAGACTCGTAATCTAGTGAACTGGGTTCGCGTCTCCACTCCTCCGCATACAGCTGCTGGGTGACCTTGGGCTAGTCACACTTCTTTGAAGTCTCTCAGCCCCACTCACCTCACAGAATGTTTGTTGTGGGGGAGGAAGGGAAAGGAGAATGTTAGCCGTTTTGAGACTCCTTCAGGTAGTGATTAAGTGGGATATCAAATCCAAACTCTTCTCTTCTTCTTCCCTAGCCCAGCTGTGCTCTACAGAGTGAGGGGCCATCACTGAACCTGCAGCCCTGCTGCTCAAGGCATCCAAAGTGGAGTGAGCAGAGGCAGATTTCTGCTCCAGCCCGAAACTGGTTTAGCAACCAGGCCCAGATTGGGCACAATATTGTCACGTGGCATTCCTTGCTCTGATATTACCACTTGCTGAAAACCTCAGGAGGGGAGAACGCTTTTGTGCTTGAGTCCTTCTCTCAGGTTTCTCCCAGGCATCTGGTTGGCCACTGGGAGAACAGCATGCTGAACTAAATGAGCCATTGGCCTGATCCTGCAGGCTCTTCCTTTTTATATGTTCATAAGGGACTAATAAAATCAGGGTACAATATCCCTATTCAAGCCCTGCCACCCTCTTCTGATGGGGAAAGCAGGGACAGTCTCCCTGGCCCCTCCATAGCATCACAACCTTCCACATCTTGAAAGCTGAACCCTGCTGTAACTCATGTACATTGTACTTTGCACAATGAAGAAGTCTGGGAAGGGGCAGTCAGCATCAAAACAAGAATCTAGTCCTCACCAAGGCAGACAACATTACCATTTCAGATAAGAGACAGGGATGCACCTGACCAAATGCTCTTTCAAATAAATAATTGGTATGGCACTCCAATCACACCCATTTTTAACGTATGAAATGATGGAATGCCAGGAACGTTGAGGCCTCTTCCATTTCTAGCATTAAATCTGGCTGACCTTAGATCACTTTCCTGAGTGACTTGGTATAGGAGGAAAAAATGTGCGAACAGCCCTGTCACCTCTCACATTCACAAGGTGGCTGTCTTGATATTAGCAGAGTCCTGAGGCAGGGTCAGAAGTGGATCATCATTCAGATGAGTGGCAGGCATCCAGAATGGCGGCTGAGAACGTTGGCTTTGCACAGCAGCTCCCTTAAATGAGGTTAAGCTCCCGCATTCTGTCTGTCTAAGCAGAAGATTCTTAAAAGAAACACCCTCTGGCACTGCAGAGCAGAGATAGTCATCTATGCAATGACATTTCATGAAATACAAGGCAGATCAGAAATAAGGCTGGTCAAGTGATTTCTCCAGCCAATCCACTTTCCCACAGAAATTGCCAAAATACCCAATATTTCATGACAAAAGTCTATGAGGGTTTGTTTCATTTTTAATTAATTTTTTATTACAAAAATCCAAATGCTCTAGTCTTGTTTCCCACAAAATGGAATGCAGCACTCAGGAATAAGCCCACAGACTCCTATGTGTCATGTAAACTGACCTGCTATATTTCTTAGCTTCTTCTTTTTAAATTTTTATTTATAAATTTATAAGAGTACAAAATACAGGACTGAAGAATAAAAAAGAAATAAGTGAAAGAAAAGGAAGGGGGGAGAAAAAAAGATACTGTAGATACATTACATCAATTCTGTTCCATCGACTTCCCATCCATCCTTCCATGGCTCCCTAAATTTTCCCATTCCTTCTTCATATTTTATTTTTTCTAACTATTGAAAGATTCAAATTCTTCTCATTATAATATATTTCTTAGCTTCTTGGGGGCTACACACACACTGGACATTTGCTATATAATGTAATTTACACATTTCCTATTTTACATGATGCATATGTTAAAAAGATGGGTTCAAGCCAGAACTGCTGTTCCATTTGCAAAAGAGATCAGGTCCAGGAGAGGTTCCCCTCCATGAACTGGATGTTCCTGTGGGTGAAAGAGAGGGTCGGATTTCCACCAATACCCCGTCTCCCCTGCAGCCTCCAGTCCCACCTCCCAGAGGATCCCCCAACTGAGTTCCAAATGGTTCTCCAATTCTCAAGACCAGATTTTAGGGGCCAAAGTGGTCTGCAACAAGAGGGGCAATCGGTGGGATCCACTTCTCCTCTTTCTGCCCCCACAAGCATTCAGCTCACAGAATTCCACTCTGTGAAACTCTAGGTCCAGCCCATAACAGGTGAATGAGACATGTTTGGAAATACACGGCTTGCTCAGGTATATTTATCTGTAATACTCCATCAACAATCCCATGTTGCTATTAAAGGTAAAGGTAAAGTTACCCCTGCCCGTACGGGCCAGTCTTGCCAGACTCTGGGGTTGTGCGCCCATCTCACTCAAGAGGCCGGGGGCCAGCGCTGTCCGAAGACACTTCCGGGTCACGTGGCCAGCGTGACATCGCTGCTCTGGCGAGCCAGAGCCGCACACGGAAACGCCGTTTACCTTCCCGCTAGTAAGCAGTCCCTATTTATCTACTTGCACCCAGGGGTGCTTTCAAACTGCTAGGTTGGCAGGCGCTGGGACCGAGCAGCGGGAGCGCACCCCGCCGCGGGGATTCGAACCACCGACCTTTCGATCGGCAAGCCCTAGGCGCTGAGGCTTTTACCCACAGCGCCACCCGCGTCCCTGTTGCTGATGTTCAATTTGCGGAAGTGCCTCAATCGTGAAGTTTTGGAGAAAGGTGAGGGAAACTATGCCTGGCTCCTGTGGATTACGGTCCCGTGTGAGAGGGCAGCAGGGAAACGTGGTTGTTAGCCAGGACTATTGTGACTACTTAATTGCCACATGCATCTAATGACATGCTAGTTTCTCTTCTCCTTCCACACTCTGCTGCCTTGTCTCAATTACTCCATTCAATCAGCAACTCTGTTCCCATATTAATAAAGCAAGGCTGTGGCTGTTCCTCGCTGCCACTTACACTCAGAAGCCTCAGCCTGCAGAAGTCATTTAGCTGCGGAGCGCAGCTTGCACCTTGGTCCAAATTCATTTGATGATGTTGCTTCCCATATGTAAAAAAAGGGGGGGGAGTAGGAATCAACAAATAAAGAGAAGGCGAGCAGATGAAACCCAGCAGCTGCTTAAACCCATTTGATCGCATTCATTAGCAATGAGGTTTTCAGAGGAGCAGCTAGTCAATCCTAATTTATGAATTAATAGATGTTGTCAAGGCAGATATAAGGCTGTCATTCTCAGGTAGGCTCAAGCAGGTCTTTGACAGGCAAACACGCAATGCAACCTGTGCTGGAGAACACGTACCAATTAGTCAACCAAGAGATTCTGAAGGTACAAGTGTTGTCCTGAACATCATTTTCCCTATCTGTTTGCCATCATCAGATAAACACATCCTGTTGTTCGAGTGGTCTATTCTACCAGGAGGAAAATTATTACCCTTGCCAGCCAGCTTAGCATGTGTGCTTCGGTGCTCAATCACCTGTCAAGATTCTCCCCTAGAGAATGAATGCCTCAAAAGGAAAGGAAAGTACCGATGAAAGTTCAGGTGGCATATGATTTTTATTTTATTTTTCAAATGACAATTTGTGATCGACAATGCAGCTGCTTAACTTTACCAGGGAATACAAGACGAACAACAGCAAGCTGACCTGTCACATTGATTATCTTATAGTAGCAGCAACGATAGGTTCTGTTCATACATGGAAAGGATAGAGTGTAGCCTTAAAGATGTGAAGCCCTTCAAAATGAGCCACCTGAGACCCCAGCAACACAGTTCAGAAGAGTCTTTTCACTGCTCTGTTGTTGCTGTTGAGAACAAAAATGTTATTAAGCACAAGCCAGCTCACAGACAAGTAAGCAAGGCAAATGAAAAGTTATTGCAGGAAATGAAGACTGCAGTCTAACACAAAATTATGTCAGCTTAAGGTCCATTGGTTTCAATGGGCTTGCATCCACTTCACTGTGATAGAATGTAACTACAGTATATGTTTGAAACTGCTGCCATCCAAGTTTACATGCCAGTAAACTTGTTTATGTGAAAGTATGTGTTAATAATTCACTGGTATTTCTTTCTGTACAGGTTTCCACTTGCTATAGTAATTATGAGGAGTGTGTCTTTGTATCTGTACCTGTAGTATCTGGGAGCAGCCTGGTCCGTTTTGGATCCATTCTGAATCGATTCATTATCTGGGCCTGAATCTGATCTGTTAAATCAAAGCTGTGTTTCACCTCTGTTGATTATAATGGGGAATCTAAAAACACCCTTAACCTTCCCCACCCCCCTCTTTTTCTGCTTTCTGCATAATGGGATAAGATTTGCAGGCCAAAGAACTGCTGTAATAACGAATTATAGCTGCCAATGTTTAGACAGAGCCATCCAGGGTTTTTTCTGTGCAAGGAACCTGGTTTTAAAGTGGAGGGGGGAGGATTTTTTAAAAAAAAATCTGCCAGAATTGGAGGCATACTGCAGGCATAGCTGCCCTTTCTAAGGATATGGAGATGAATGATTTTGAATTGTGTGTTAGGAAAAAGAATGATTGGAAAGAAGCAGCCTACCTCCGTCACAGCCAAAATTTGGGGAATGATGACCCACCTGAAGAACAACTCTGTTTCTTTACTTTAGCATCCTTCCCCAAAAAACCCCCACTGTGATTGGCACGTACTGGGAAACTAATTCACTGTAATTGAAAACCAGACATGTCCATCTCTTCACCCCATCCTCTCCCAGGCTCTGTGCATTTCTGCAGTCAGATTGATTACATTTCTTTGAAAAGAAAACGAGGGAACGGATGTACAGTTAACTTTTGGGGGGGGAGGGGAACTAGGCAATAGAGCTACTCAGAAGGCTGAGGACTCCGTGATCCACTTCAGCATGACCTGCCAATAGTGTGATCCAACTCAGAAAATGTGCACATCTGCTCCAAATCACCCCTGTTCACCTCATCATCTGAGGTACATGAAAGCACAACCCTTAGCAGTTACCAGTTGCTTCCTTATTTTTTCAGACACTGTAGATTATCCATTCCCTAGTTTTTCTATTCCCTTTCCCTCTTTGAATAAGTGAAAGGTATTAGCTACTCCTTCCAAATGCCCTGAAAACAGAGGCTTTTGCTTGCTCTAGTTGACCTCTTAGAACACCCCACCCCCCGTCAAATCCCTATAGTCTAGCTTTTGGATTAAAAATCAGGAGGAGAGACCTTCTCAAGATATACAGAAGGCACCATTCCTCTAAGTACCTGTCATCGGAGGACAACGGCAGGAGATGGTTATTGCTCTCAAGTCCTCTTTATGGGGCATTGTGAGAAGCAGGACTCTGGACTTCTGGATCAGTCTCTTTCAACAGGACTCTTCTTATGGATTTCTGCATGGAACCAGAAAATAATTCACAAACTATTTGACAGAAGGATTAAAGTCTTGGTAATACATTTCATTGCCTGCTAGGTCATACCTCCAAATCTCATTTGTCCTTGATTTACTAATATAAAACTCTTGTGGGTCACAATTCCAGTTTCTGCCCTGCTGTTTTTTATTCCTCTCCTTCAAGATGTGACCACAGGCAGCTAACATTTAAAAACAATCAGATTTTTGTTCTTCCCCCTGAACTGAATCTCACCATTCCTCACACTGATTTCTTAAGAGGTAATATGACTGCATACCTCTTGGGGCAGGTCCCCACTATGCATTCCAAACAAATGACTTCTCCCAAGGAGATCTAGGAGATATCGTTTATCATACATGCTGGAAATCATAGCTCTGTGAGCCCAGGGTTCTCCCAAGATTCTTTGGGGAGACATCATGCGCTTTGGACATGCACTGGATGTGCTTTGTGGATTTATCCTTGGAAAGCCATTCAACTAGATCACAGATTTCACCTGTGTTTGAAGGAGCCAAATACAGGTGAGCTTCATTGCCTGAGAGGAAATAGCAAGGCAAGTGGAGGCTGTTGCTCCTCTTTAATCTTGTCACTTCTTGCACGCTTGAATGGGCAGTGGAAGAGGCAGCAGCAACAAAGAGGAGGAGGAGAAAAGCTAGAGACCACTGCGGCCCCTGCTGGATTCTGGGCCACCCAGCCACCTGAGGTTCTAAGCTGAGGAGCAAATCACAGAGCCTTTAGTAGATTCAGCTGCATTCCCGTTTTTCTTTTTGCAGTGGAAAGGAAAAGGATTTGCGAAGCAGATCTTTTCATTTGCAGTGGGGAAAGGTAGACTTCTCAAGTCTTAAGGCAGTTGACTGAGTGCTCCAAGCAATGGTTGCACTTTTAAAAAGACCTTCTCAGTAATCGGAGTGGAACCACGGGATATTGTTCCTTTTCTACCCTGCTCTCAAATCAAGAAGAAGGCAATGGTTTGGGTTTGCAGCCAGGCAATATGTTGAACGTGTACTTTCTGCATCATCTTCAAGGGTGAGTATCTAAAAAAAAATAAGTCATTCAATGGGAATAATGCAGCCAGGCTTGACTATGACTGACAAGAGTGAAATGAGGGGAAAGAAAGGAGGGAAACGCTGTGTGTGGTAACCTTTCCACATGTCAAATGTCAAAAAAAAATCTTAACAGCTCTCTTGAAAATGAATTCTGCATCCTTTCATTGACATCTTTTCCAACAACCAAGATACGCTGAAAGAGATATTTGCCCTGCTGATAGGCAGTGGGGAAGGAGATGTGGGAGCCCTTTGGAAACTCTTGTATGGGATTAGCTTTCCCAAAGATATATGCACACACACACACACACACACACACACACTCCTCTAACCTGCAATCTACCTTTAATAATAACAAAATATTATAATACAGTAGTCTGTTAAACATTAAAAGCTTCCCTAAAGAGGGCTGCCTTCAGATGTCTTCTAAAAGTCTGGTAGTTGTTCTTCTCTTTGACATCTGGTGGGAGGGCGTTCCACAGAGCGGGTGCCACTACCGAGAAGGCCCTCTGCCTGGTTCCCTGTAACTTGGCTTCTTGAAGTGAGGGAACTGCCAGAAGGCCCTTGGCACTGGACCTCAGTGAACAATGGGGGTGGAGACGCTTCTTCAGGTATACAGGACGAGGCCATTTAGGGCTTTAAAGGTCAGCACCAACACTTTGAATTGTGCTCGAAAATGTACTGGGAGCCAATGTAGGTCTCTCAAGACTGGTGTTATGTGGTCTCGGCAGCCACTCCCAGTCACCAGTCTAGCTACCGCATTCTGTATTAGTTGTAGTTTCCGGGTAACCTTCAAAGGTAGCCCCAAGTAGAGCGCATTGCAGTAGTCCAAGTGAGAGATAACTATAGCATGCACCACTCGTGAGACAGTCCATGGGCAGATAGGGTCTCAGCCTGCATACCAGATGGAGCTGGTAAACAGCTGCCCTGGACACAGAATTAACCTGTGCCTTCATGGACAGCTGTGAGTCCAAAATGACTCCCAGGCTGTGCACCTGGTCCTTCAGGGGCACAGTTACCCCATTCAGTTTACAGCAGTATCAAACCACTTTAAACTGTTATGGTGGTTTCTCCCAAAGACTCCTGGGAACTATAGTTTGTTAAGGGTGCTGAGAGTGGTTGATAGGCTCCTATTCCCCTCACACAGCTACAATTCCCAGAGTGGTTTAACAATCACTCCCTCTTCCTGGGAAACTCTGGGAAGGAATGTGAACTTTGTGGTTGGTTTCTTCTCTTTCTTATATCTCTCACTTCACACTGATTAGCAGCAACAATCATTGTTCCCTGTGTCTTTTTAGAGTAAGATTTTAGTAAGAGTGGTCTAAGGCTCCAGGACCCCTCAGTGCATTGACCTGGGGAGGGAGGAATATGTACATTCACAGGTGAAAATATACTTTAATTTAATTTAATTTTGAACAAGATGAATGACTTTCCCATGCATGAAAACCAAACTGTCAGCTAACGTGTTAGTTAAGCTTAATAGAGGCAATGTTCATTGGATCATCATTGGGTTTTTGCAGGCTGTTTCAAAGACATCCCGAATGTTTGGATTCTAATTAGGCTGAACAGGCATGGCGAGTTCACAACAACAGTTGAGGCATGACACGGTTCACACTGCTCTTCCCTTCAGTGTTAGATGTGGTCCAGCAACAGAACTCTCTGAGATCCTGACTCTGAGATATCAAAATATTTGCCAAAAGCTCTCCCACGAATCAAACACACATGATGTGAAACAATGATATTTGATAGTTCTGTATGTGTACACTTGCCTAGCATCTGCCTGCAGTGTGGCACTGTTACTAATCCTAAATTCAGGTAACTCATTGTTTTTCAGAAAAAGAAACAAAGAAGAATACACACACACCCGTTGGGATGCATGAATTGTTATTACAGAATTCAAATATATGTACATAAATTTCTACCATCAAACTGTCGCCTGTGAAACACCTCCGTCTCATCTTTCCCATGTCCTCATAGCCTGGATCCCCCATTTTGTTTTCACACTTCATCCTGCATACAAAAATATTTTTTCAAACCACTGCCTTGGAGCTGACTTTGTAATGAAACCCAATGGGCATGTTAAAAACAAAACACATGCACAAGGAGGAGGAGAACCTCTTGCATAGCATGGGGTGAAATATGTTGCCTGAGATATAAACAGATCTTATTGTAATGCTCTCAGAAAATCCCCAGTGCTCTGGGCTTGAAATCAAAGATGTTCGGTTGATGCAGGCAAAGAAAGATAGATTTATTGTGTTGACTTATTTCCAGCACCATTCTGGGTGGCCTCTACGAGAACAGGATGCTGAGCTAAATAGGCCATTGGCTTGATCCAGCAGGCTCATCTTATCTTCTTATGCTTTCTGTTGTGCAAATGGGTGAAAGCTACCATTATGGTCAAGAATACCACAAAAAGAATTGCTCTTTAAATCAGGCACTTTTGAGCAAGAAAAAGATACGGTGTCAAAAGTGCCTGATGAGTAACTCTTGCTGTTTAAATCAGTGGGACATAAAAGTGCTCATCTTTGGCTGCAATTTACCCAAAGTTCTAGAAATCTCCTTCCTTTCTCCTTTATTCATAATTGCTCTTTTCTTAGGTCAGGAACTGTGAAATTCTCAATCATGTAATCAATCATTTATAGCAAAAAGTTAGCATAACTTCAGTGTGGAGAAATGGCTGATATATTAGTGAGGCAAATTTGGGGTGCAGGCTGTATCTGGCAAGGGATATGATCTGGACAAATTTCAGATAATTTGAATGAAGTATATCTGAAATCTAGCAGGGCCTTCTTAAATACAATTCTTTCAGGTGCAGTTGTCCCGTGTTCCATTTCATGTCTTCCTACTCCAAATAAAAAGAACACACATTTTTTGGTCTTGTCCCTGGGAAATCTATTTTGGAAATGAGAGTGGCTTGAAATGTGATTACATTGTAAAAAGATCCAATAAATCACGAAAAAGCATTAAGAAACTATAATATAGCATTTATAGTCCCTTTTATCCCTCTCCTAAGTTTCCTTTATGTAAGTACCTTCCATACAGTCATGACCATATTCCCCCCTTTTCTGGTCATTATGCTTTGGGACGCGGGTGGCGCTGTGGGTAAAACCTCAGCGCTTAGGGCTTGCTGATCGAAAGGTTGGCGGTTCAAATCCCCGCGGCGGGGTGCGCTCGCGTTGCTCAGTCCCAGCGCCTGCCAACCTAGCAGTTTGAAAGCACCTCCGGGTGCAAGTAGATAAATAGGGACCGCTTACTGGCGGGAAGGTAAACGGCGTTTCCGTGTGCTGCGCTGGCTCACCAGATGCAGCTTTGTCACGCTGGCCACGTGACCCGGAAGTGTCTCCGGACAGCGCTGGCCCCCGGCCTCTTAAGTGAGATGGGCGCACAACCCTAGAGTCTGTCAAGACTGGCCCGTACGGGCAGGGGTACCTTTACCTTTACCTTTACCTATGCTTTGATCACTATCTGATATATAACATCTTAATTATGACATTGATAGTAATAGTTTATATACAAGCTAAAAGCAGAATGATGCCTATCTAAATCTGATATGGTAAGGAACCCTTCCGTCATACAAAGTAGTTCTGTAATTGGATATTAATTTGTGCCTTCCAAGCTAAAAAAAAAGAAAGAATATATTTCCATAAGATGTAAAGATCAGTGTTTTTGATCCAGGCCATCAAGAATGTGTCAACATACACATGAAACACCAGGATGAGTGGCTTCCCATTCCATGTTCATGGCTCCATGTGAAATCAGTTACAAGAGTAGGGTGATAGCATCCTGTATTTGCTAATATTGGAAGTCTGCAGTGGCAAAAAGTGAACTCAGAACTGTAAATCCAAAGTGACATTCACAAAAGTGTGTTGCAGTTCACAAGAAGAAATATTTCCATTCTATTTTGCACTGCATCTGTAGTGTGTCCAATTCTGGCTGCTACATTTTAAGAAGAGCATTGACCAACTGAAACATGCCCAGAGGAGGGCAGCTAGGGTGGTTAGGAGTCTCTGGAACTAAGGCTTATTAGGAACAGTTGAAAGTGTTTGGTATATTTAGGTCAGAGATGAGAACGTTAATGGAAGACATGGCAGTCATTTCAAATACGTATCTGAAGAGTTGTCATACAGAAGATGGGACAGACTCGTTCTCTGTTCCTGCGGGGAGCAGGACAATAACTAAGTTGTGGAAATGGAAAGGGAGTACATTTTGACTGAACTTCCTAATGGTAAGGTGTTGACAGTGGAACAGACCGTCTCAGAAGATGGTGGACTCTTCACTGGAAGAACCTGAATGGCCATTTCTCAGTGATGTTGTAGTTGCATTCTACACTGTAGATTCTGCAGGATGCTGGACTTTTAACTCTAAATGTAAAACAGAATATGATTCTATTGCTCTATGTTTATAGGGTACATTGCTTATAGAGTAATAGACGCCAGCTAAAATCTTCCTTTCTGAGACATGGCATTTTAATTCTGAGCAATAGGAACAGTTACAATTAGAATATAGGAAAACTGCATTCCAGAACAATGATAGAGTGGGAAGAACAGGCAGGAAAGTAACTATTAAGCCTTAATGCATGAATTTGGCCACACAAGTACTACAAGGTAGGGCCAAATGTGATGTTTGCCTATGTATAGCTAGCCTAGAAATGAGAAAGGTGTAAAACTTATGAGGCTTCTACCACCATTTCTGCATTTCATGTTGGACGAGCCATAGTTAATATCAGGTTATTCAGAACCGAACAGAAAGTATCTTCCAGAGGTGCAGAAATCTTCTATTGTTGTGTTGTCCATCCTGGCAGCCCAAGCATCCCACTGAAGAAGAAAAAGCAGTGTCCTTCATTATCCCTTGTAATTAACCTATGTAAATGTGTGTTAATGACCACTTTGCCAGCAATTTATTCTCCTCGTTTTTCTGAGCCCTGGGTACTGCTGAATCACAAACAATATTAGAATTAGTTCTTAAGCATCTGGTGGCTACAATTTTTTAAAAAGGAAGATGGTATCAGAATGGAAGGGGAGACTTGAAAGGAGAGGGAGAGAAAGCAATTAAACTGTCAGCCATGATATCTGCCCTTTCTGTTGACTCCCGAAAGGTGATCCCAGCATATTTGTTGATGCCACAAACCTATGTGGAATGCTGATGGGGGCTGCCCTTGTACCTAAACACCTCCTTATTGCTCTAATCTGTTGGTTTTTATGCCGGTAAGATGGGGATTGATTGCTGCTGCCATCCTGCCAAGGATGCCAAGATTATGAGACTGAGACAAGAGACCTCTCAACTTGGCAAGAGACTTGAGTTTATTAGTCAAAGTAGCGTGCAGATGAAATGCAAGGGAGAGGAGATGGTGCAAGGAGGCCAAGAGAATATTGCTCCTGAATGGGTACAGCATGCCAGCAAAGCAGGAAGGGAGTAGCAAAGCAATGACATCTCTTTAATTTAACCTTTACATTCAGACACCTATTGCTGGTTTTGTGTTTCTGTGCACAAATTTATCTGAAGTTTTTAATTTGCCTACAGGGCCTTCAGGGGAGCTGTGGGAGCAGTTGTCCTCTGCCTCACACATCCATTTCTCCATAGCATCTGAATTGAGGGAGGCCATATAATTTCATGACCAGGGCCTGGATTTATTGCTGGGCTGGATGAAGGGAAATAAACTGAGCTTGAATCCTGGCAAGATGGAGGCACTCTAGGCAGTTAGTTCCCTTGTCTGAGAAATCGGCCAAACGCCTGCCCTGGATGGGGTTGGGGTCCCTCTGAAGGAGCAGGTTACACAATCTGGGAGTGCTCCTGGGTCCACCTTGGTCCAGCTTTGTCACTGAAGACCCAAGTGGCCTTGGTGGCTAGGAATTGCTTTTACCAGTTTTAGCTAGTATGACAGCTACAACTGTTCTTGGACCAGGACAGCTTGACAACAGTAGTCCAGGCACTGGCAGCCTCAATAATGGATTGTTGTAACGCATTCTATGTGGAATTTATACACAATTTTTGTTGATTATTGATAATTATTTTATGTTATTTTGTTTAATGCATACCACTTACAGATTTAGAAATTTTTGGTTTAGATTTTTTTTTCTAAAAAACAAAAGAGTACATGATCTGAAACCTGAGGAGAACAGTGTCTCAGCTCTCCATAAATGCTACCCTTGTTCTGTGATTGATCTCTTTTTATGAGACACAATTATTCTCATTTCACTGATGGGAAATTGAAGTATATTAAGAGTACCTGGCATAACTCATTTGATGGGTAATTTATGGAAGGCCGGGGGGTGGGGGTGGGAATCAAATAGTAATGCATCCTCCATCACAATAGGAGCCCCATTTGTGGATGGGGAAGCAAAAGGAGACAGAGGGAGAATTTTGTACAATATTCTAAATTTGCCTTCACTGGCCTGATACCTTCCCAGTGTTTTGAACTACAAAATCCATCAGCCCCAGCTAGTATGACCAATGATCAGGGATGATGGGAGTTGAAGTCCAAAACATCTAGAGGGCACCAGGCTATGGAAGCCTGCCTAAACCATGAGTTTTGCAACATTTCTGATTACTGAAATGACAGGAATGTATATAAGCTAGCATCTTAATTTTCTCTGTGAATAATTTCATTCATTCACTTCCATCTGGAATAGAAGCCGCTATAAGGATTCCTTAAAGGCTAATGCATTTAATGTGGCATAACCTTTCATTGGTTAGACACTCCCCCTCTAGTAAATGCATGAGGTGGTCTCCCTGACCAAATTTGGTACACCAACTGATACAAAGGTAAATAGCTCATGAAAGCTTATCGCACATTAAATATTAGTCTTTCCAATGACATATTAGGCCTCATGTTGTGCTGCATTATTTTAGCAAAGGCAATGTATCTCAACTCCCAAATATCCTAAGAAACAGTTACTAATATGTGCGTTATTGTTTAATACAAGGAAAGGGGCTTACATTTCTGCCACTTTCTGTCTTTCTTCTTCGGAAGAACATTGAAAATGCCAACAGTGTCACCGGTGATAGCATTAGGAACAAAAGTGCCAAGCTAACCATTTCAAGAACTTTTCTTGCATTTGTAACCAATGGCACTACCTTTTTTACATTGTCATTGCACTGAGCTGGTTAGTTTCCCCGTCCTTTCTTTTGTTTAACTGATTTATTATCACAATAATACAAGTAGAAGTGACAAACAGCTTATGCAAATACATGCATTAGCATAAACATAGCAGCAACAACAAACCCTGCACATTGCTCAGCCAATCAAAGCAATGAAGTTAGGCTAATTTTGTTTAGCTCCTTTCTGTGCCATTTTTTCACTGTGGATGACGCCCAAAATGGCTCACGAACAAACATCACAATGGAACGTCACATCTGAAAAAGCAATTTGTTGCAAAGCACATCAAACTAACTCAAACGAGACAAAGTCAGTCCTTCAACAAACACACCATAGCATGAAATTAATATTACAATGGAATGGTGCAATCAAATGTACAAAATCCAAAAGCAAGATTGAAATGAACATGAATTTTAAAATGGGGAATAAAACAGCTAGCTCAGGTCTTGCTACTGGTAGTTGCTGCTCTTGAAAGCGACCACAAGTCTGTTTCAAGACAGTTTCTTGTGGGTGGAGCTTTCTCGCCAGGCTGGATGCTGGTTCACAGCTGATGCCCTCACTTCTCTTCCAAGGAAAAATCCAAAAGCTACAGTCAGACCATCCTTTTACCAGGACCAATCAAAATGTCAAAAATAATAAGCATCAGAGAGAGAGAGAGAGCGCAGCAGCAGCAGCAGCAGCACACTGCAATCTCAATTTTAAATTCCATTGGTCTCAATGGGATGTGCCAAGGAATACTTCTTGGTACTTTTCCAAAATAATGTTCTTATTTAAATGCATACAACACAATGAACGTGTGTTGTTCTACAGTCTAAGGAACTCTGGTGCATTAAGTGTCCAGGATTCATTGTTTAACCACTTGGTTATTACAAGACCAAGTTAGGTGTATTTAAGGCCGAGTGAGAGTTTCTTGGATAACAAGGAGAAAATGCAGGGAATGTTTCATTGGCCTATGTGCTCAGCTTTCCCCATAGAGATGGTCTACTTCTCATTCCCCCTTGATGCATGCACAGGAGCACCTGCTTACCACAGTATGCTGAAACTCCCGTATTTCTATCCAGACTTCCTGTATACGCAGCTGGTTGCAAACTTCATCTTTCTTCGGATGCCATCTTTTCCTTTCATAACAGAAACAAGTGAAATTATTTCTCTTCCCAAATTTGTCTTTATTGAGGCATATTAATCCTACTTGTTTGGGATGTGGGTGGCACTGTGGTTTAAACCACTGTGCCGCTTGGACTTGCCAATCAGAAGGTTGGTGGTTCGAATCCCTGCGATAGGGTGAGCTCCCATTGCTCAGTCCCTGCTCCTGCCAACCTAGCAGTTTGAAAGCACACCAAAAAGTGCAAGTAGATGAATAAGTACCACTCCAGCAGGAAGGTAAATGGCATTTCCGTGCACTGCTCTGGTTTGCCAGAAGCGGCTCAGTCATGCTGGCCACATGACTCAGAAAAACTGTCTGCGGACAAACCCCAGCTCCCTCAGCCTGTAAAGCAAGATGAGCGCCACAATCCCAGAGTTGTTCGTGACTGGACTTAACTGTCAGGGGGCCCTTTACCTTTACCTAATCCTACTTGTAATTATTTTTTTCAGTTTAAAGTGAACATCTCATATATGACAAAATTTATATACCTCTTAATTTTGAAAACCTCCAAGCATCTTGCAAAAGCCATATAAAACTGTCATTGAAAATACAAAACAAAAATCAAACACTGAAAACAAATTGACATAAATCTGACCTACCTACCTATGATGTGTTAAAATTGCATGTTAAAGTTACATGTCTTGGTAGACTTGTCTAAACAAAAAAAGTGTTTAGCAGTTGCCAAATACAATGCAGCATAGGTGCCAGCCTAATATTAATGGGTTTGACATCTAAGCCTCAATGCGTGCATGAACCAGAGGTTGGTTGCATTTTATTTTGGAGAAACTATCAGTCAGGGCTATTTGAAAGGAGAAGAATTGGGAGACATGAAATCTTGCTTCACAAAAAAATCTCTCACTAACTTTAACAGACTAGGATTTCATCTGAGAGTTCTGATCCAGCTAAAGCGAGCTCCAGTTAAGCAATGGAAGGAAATGGTCACAATTAATGTGTTCCATTCTTTTCAGTGCGACTTACAACAGAACTAACTTTAGCCAGATCAGGACTTGTGGCTTGCCTTCTAAGATCTATGCCCCGGAAAGGGGAAATTATCTTAGTTCTTTGTTTGTCGATACAGCTATGCTCAAAGCCAAAGCCCATCAGTTTTTGTTTGAGAATCCAGTGAGAATTAGGAGGTCGACTTTGTTTGCTTTCAGCAGAAAACCAGAGAGGGAAATGGACTGTACTCTTGTGTTGTGGTATCCGTGATTTTATGCAATTTTGGTTTTTGTTTTATTTTTGCAACATTTCCTCTTCCCTTCTGTGTATGCTGTTAATTTCCATGGTGTGGAGTCTAGATTTGGATTACCAACTAACAAACCCTACCATGGCCAATGTAATCAATGGGATTTAATAAAAATAACAATGATCTGGCCAAAGTGCAGTCCCATTGATTTAAACTGGGGAGTTAAATATGTGCTTAAAGGCACAATTCTATGCTCACTTGCTTGGAAGTAAGTTCTGTAAGGGGACTGGATAGAATTGAGCTGCATTTCTCTAATCAATGGGATTGTGAGAACAGGATGCTGTGCTGGTCTGGGCCCTTGGTCTGATCCTTACATTCTGTATTATTATGACTTATAATTACTTTATTATGGTCAAATCATGCCCATAATTTATTCCTATAACAATGGTGAAATGGTTCTCAGAATCGCACCATGGCAGTGAGAGGAAGAAAAAAAGCGTGTATGAGTGCATGCCTGTTGTTTTGTTCTATCAATAACTTTTTCGGCAGCTGGGAATGGCTTCCAAAGCCCAAGGCTGGTATTCTGAAGCATATTAGTCATCGTTTATTTCTGTTCCACAGACATATTCCTGCCTGGGTGCCCACACAGGAACAGCAGCATCCCTAGTGATCAGCAGTCAAAACTGATTCCCTGCAATTGGACATCAAGGCAAGCGATATCCCCATGTCAGCTAATGAAGGTTAATTAAACCTAAATGGCTCAGGAGGGAGGGAAGGGTGGATTCCAAAGCCACAAAATGCCCACTGCTCCAGTCCCTCCCGTGGCTTGATCATTAATGGTTTTCACATAAGCCTCGGGGCTCATTTGCTTGACAAGAGCAAAGCGGGTAATTTTTACTGTAGAACACTTGCAAAAACAATGCCCTGACTGTGATCAAAAGTGACAGGCAAGTTATGTGAGCGGTTAACTGAAGGTTACTTTTTAGGGCCGAATTACTGAATAGATCAGACATCAGTTAGTTCATACATGAGTGAAAGAGGAAAGAAGGCAGAAGAGTGGGGGGTGGGGTGGACAGAAGACAACAGAACTGGAGAGAAAAGAAGGTGGGACAGAGAAAATATCTTAGCCTGGTTCCTTGGAATCATGACTTGGGATAGGGATTGTGCAAAAAGTTGTTCTCTAGGTGATTTGCAGTAAATCGGCAAGGATTTTTGATTCCCAATTGTTCAACAGCAGCAGCAAGACAACGACTTCTCCCAAGACCAAAGTTATAGTGCTGAAATGAAGAAAGCTTGGGCTACACAGGGTGGGTTTGTAGAAGGACTGTGAGCTCCATTCAGTTCTGGTACTCAAAACACATTGCTGGGATCTGAATTGTATTTTGATTTCTTTTGTTTCCTTTTGTTTTCTTTTGTTTCGTTGTTTTGTTTGTTTTGTTTTGCAACAGACTTTTGTGGATCCAGTAAGCCTGAAGTCTGGTCCACCTTGGCCAGGGAAGCCTTCCCTAACCATGGTGTTTTGGAGTACAACTTTCATCACATGGCTGTGCTGGCAAGGGGCTGCTGAAAGGTGTAGTCTAAAATTTCTGTAGGGTACCAGGATGGCAAAGGGTGGTCTAGGTAGGTGTGTGTGTACTCTCTCTCTTTCTCTCTCTCTCTCTCTCTCTCTCTCTCTCTCCATATATATATAGAGAGGGGGGTGCTGATCTAACATAATTTATTAATAGATGATGGCAGCTAGGGCAGTGGTAGGAAGGAAAGCAGAGGGGCCAAAAGTAGGTGGAGACAGAGACAAGGACAGGCAGAGCCAAGTAATTCTAGTTGTATTTCTGTCCTCTTCTCTTCTGCATAACAGCATAAGAATAGCCTGCTGGGTCTAGCCCTGAGGGCCTTCGGGCAATTCCCTCACATCGAGAAGTGAAGTTGCAGAGAACCAGGCAGAGGGCCTTCTCGGTAGTGGCACCTGCCCTGTGGAATGCCTTCCCATCAGGTGTCAAGGAGATAAAGAACTACAATACTTTTAGATTACATCTGAAGGCAGCCCTGTTTAGGGAAGTTTTTAAAGTTTGACGTTTTATTATGTTTTTATATTTTGCTGGAAGCCACCCAAAGAAGCTGAGGAAGCAGGATTCAAGCACAAGAACACTCCCTCCTCCTGTGGTTTCCAGCAACTGGTATTCAGAAGCAAGTTCTACAATGGTAACCCTGCAGTGAAGGATGAAGAAGCTGACAGCCGGTGCCAATCCCTGTACTGCTTGCAGATCAGAAGACAGACAGGTGGTGAGTGGCTGAGATAGGCGGGCAGTACTTCATTTACCCCAGGGTACCAGATATTTGATTTGTGCAAAACAGCTGAAGCAAACTGTGAAGACAATAAGTGTAACAGAAAGAGGAGCCTGGTAATGTCTAGCAAGCTGAGTTCTCTAATAAAAATTCACCTGTGTTTTCGTGTGCCTTTTTCCTGATAAACACAATTTTGTATGCTATTTTGTCTAATGTACACATTTTGGGTAAAGCAATTCTCCCTAATGTTATTTTTCAGTAATATGTACATTCATATGCACACTTTACTTGTGTGTGTGTTGCACATTTCATGGCTGGAGAACTGTTCTGCAAAATTCAGGAAGTGCAAAATTCGCAGGATGTCTGTGTTTTGATTCATGTATTGTTTCAAAAAGTGCGTATAAGCCACATTCCCCCTTGAATATGAATGGAAACATCCTCCATCCCTGACTGTCATTTTATAGAAAGAGAGACCCTTTGCCCACTTTCAAAATGGTGCAGCTGGTGGATTTCTTTTCCTTGCAGCCATTTTCTTTTAGTTCAGCCTCAGTAACAAATGACCATTGGAAGAATGTTTAAATTAAAGATTGAGTTCAAATTAACTTATATGAGAGATCTGGTTCTTTTGAGAGGTGACAACTGTATGTGGGTGCAAATACAATAATGTTCTTAATATCCCAGCTTTGCGAGCCTTGCCTGGATGAAAATCTAGGGAGTCAAGAAGACTCGAAGTGCTCATTTAATGCCCTCCCCCTGAAAAAGAAAGGTCCCACAAGACCTCTTAGGAAGGGAGAATGCAATTATTTATTGGCAGACAGGTTCCATTCTGGACCTGTCAGCCTTGACGAACGTTGCTTTCGCAAGTGTAATAAACTCTTGCCGGGTTGGACGTTGGCTGATTTGGTCCCTTGGGTTTTAGGAGGGAACGTTGTGATTGCTTCCTCCGCCTCCTCCCAAACTTAATTTTCTCCAATCACATCAAGCCCTCCCCCACCCCCGCCTTTTCCAATTTCCAACTCCCTTGGTAAGAAGGTCACCGTGTTCTGCCATAGCCGCAGGCTTGCGGGGCACACCCTAGCCTGATTGATATGGGGAGACTTGACGCAGGCAAGTGCTAAACCTTAAAAAGAACACCCGTTGGCTTTCTGATCACATCCCAAACTCGCTGTCAGGCTGCAAAGGCACCAGGATTTATAGCATTAAAATGAAGCGGCAGCCACGCATCCAGAAAGGAGAACAAAACTGGTGCAAGGGGGAGGGAGCCATTTCAGAACCAGTTTGGGAAATGAAGGGGGGGGAGGTCTTAATGTTCAGTTTTGGATCCCTCGCTTTATTTCTGGAAGGAGAAGGGCATAAAATGATAAATGTAATTTGGTCCAGCTTCCGTGGTGCTTTCCGTAAAGGTTCGGCTGGCTGCATTAGCTGGAGTCGTGACGCTTGCTGAAGATCTTGGCGCAGTGAGGGTGGCAGCCTTTTATCGGCGTACACAGCTTCTCTGTGAAAGGGATGAAGGTTTCCCCTTCAGGAGAAAAGCTCTCCAGAGAGGGGGGACATTAGGATTGCAATCATTCGAAGCACAAGTCAGGGAGCCTCTTGCAATTCAATCACTGCCAAACTTCCCGATCCTCATGCAGTTTGGGAGTGAGTTTATTGGTCACTCCTTTCTGCTGCAGGAAACTTTATTCCCAGCAGTACAGAATACAGAGATAAGTATCCCCCCCCACCCGTTTCCATTCATTGGTGTCCTCTGATCCTTTGGAAGAAGGTGTGGGGAATAAGTCTAATGATTATCCGGAGTGCACAGGTATTGTTATGACTTATTTTAGGGCATGACTATTTCCCAGAAGTGTGCAGTTCAAACCCCTAGTGGGTAGCAGTGGGGCTGAACAGATTGGTGGAGCCACCACCACATCCAGAGTCACACCACCACAAGGCAGAAGGTTGTGGAGGCAAGAGAAGTAATTATGAGTCAGTTTAACTGGACCTGGTTAGGATTCAGAGCATCCTTGCGTGACCCAACTCTGCTCTCTGTGTGTCCTGTTTAGAGGGTATGTGCTACCTAGCAGGGACGCGGGTGGCGCTGTGGTCTAAACCAGGGAGCCTCTTGGGCTTGCCAATTGGAAGGTTGGTGGTTCAAATCCCCATGATGGGGTGAGCTCCCGTTGCTCTCTCCCAGCTCCTGCTAACCTAGCATTTCGAAAGCACACCAGTGCAAGTAAATAGATACCAATGCAGCGGGAAGGTAAACGGTGTTTCTGTGTGCTCTGGTTTCCATCATGGAGTTCCATTGCACCAGAAGCAGTTTAGTCATGCTGGCCACATGACCCAGAAAAACTGTCTGTGGACAAACACCTGCTCCCTCAGCCTGAAAGCAAGATGAGCGCCGCAACCCCATAGTCACCTTTGACTCAACTTAACTGTCCAGGGGTCCTTTTACCTAGCACTGGTAGGGATGCTGTTAATGGTTACTTCTGCCCACCTGAAGTTTAAGCGGGTGGATATGGAAGTTCCACACCAGTGGACCCACCGGTGGAGTCCAGCAGAACTTGGTGGGGTAACACTTCTGCCTCATCTCCGTCTATTGTGACAGAATGTGGGGGGGGGGGAGGCGCGCGGAGGCAGATAAAAGTTGGATTGCTCTCGGTTATGTCTGGTGCCCACTGGAACTGGTGGGAGAGCAGAGGAAGAGCCAACTAATTCTATTTGTATTTATTTTTTATTTTTCTACTAAATTTATTAGTCATTCTTTCTTGCCCAAGGCAACTCAAAGCAACTTCCAAATGAACAAACAAACACAACCCACATAGACACATTAAAACCAAGAAAAACACACATTAGAGACACTCTGCCTTTGTCTCCATCCTCCTCCTGCTGTGTTCTACAAGCGGCAACACTGAGACTCAGAAAGAGCATACTGATGGGCAGTGCCACCCTCTGGGCTGGATATAAGGAAGGAGACAGGCAGGTGGGGCCTGACTGCAGTTGGTGGGGCCTAAAGGTCCAGCCTCCACTGATTGTAGTTCCTTTGGGGAGAGAGAAATAGGAAATCACTCACATTACTAAGAGTCCCTAGTTTCTTCAGAGAAACTTTTCCCTTTACTGGAATGTGTCCTCTTTCCAATTCCAGAGAGAGCCTTTCAGGTTAAAAAAAAGGGGGGTGGGGTGGAAAACCATTGGATAACTCATACCATTAAATAAGTAGTAACCTCCTCCTCCACTCCCACCTCCCACTTCCGCCATGATTTTTTGGGAGGCTTTTGTTTTCCCTGATGAAAGGGTGAAAAATATATCTTCAAAATGTTCAGCGCCACTCTAGTTTTAACAATGGTATTAACGTCCCCTTTGTTGCTTCTCATTACAATTGAGGCTTTCACAATCACCTTTGTCCTTTGAGCAGGGAAGATTGGGTCCATGCTGCAAATGTTGCCACTGGAGTGTTGCCACTACCTCATCTCAACTCTAACTCTGCTCTCCTTTATGGCAGAGATGGATAATTTCGGGCTTGGAAGCCAAACCTTCCCAAGGCTTGGAGGCAACACCCCTTCCCCAGACACCCCCTCTTTCATCAGGACTTGCCTTTCATTGACCTTGAGTCACATCCTCCTTTAATGCTGGAATGTGCCCTTGAACTCTGGTAGTGCTGCTTGCATTGGGTTTTGTTTTGTTTAATCATGAAAATATTGCATTTTGTAAAACTCTTAGCACGCAAGTGTTCCCTTCTGAGAGCACAGTGCCTGCCCACAGAGATGTCCCCCATTTAGCAAGAGGATGCATTTCCACAAGCCGATTGCCCTTCTGAAAAGCTTCCTGGAGGGCCATGTGCCTGTGGGGAGAGGGGAGGGCCGGAGGCAAAAGTGGATGGAGCAATGGGGTGTATTTCTAACCATTGGTCAGTGGTTTAGTTTCCGCCCATTCTCCTTTCCCTCTCCTCATTGTCATTCTATCCACCATCAGGCAGGCAAGCAGCACTACCAGAGTTCAAGGGCACATTCCAGCATTAAAGGAGGATGTGACTCAAGGTCAATGGAAGGCAAGTCCTGATGAAAGAGGGGGTGTCTGGGGAAGGGGTGTTGCCTTCAAGCCTTGGGAAGGTTTGGCTTCCAAGCCCGAAATTATCCATCTCTGCCATAAAGGAGAGCAGAGTTAGAGTTGAGATGAGGTAGTGGCAACACTCCAGTGGCAACATTTGCAGCATGGACCCAATCTTCCCTGCTCAAAGGACAAAGGTGATTGTGAAAGCCTCAATTAATTCTGCAGTTAGGTCCCAGCATGAGTGGAGAGGCCGGGATGTCAATGCACCGCTAGTGGGTGGTGGTTTCATCTTATAAGGGCACTTCAGGCAAGAAGACCAAGACATACAAGGCACCAGTTTTCCCAACATAGGCCCTGGGGTTTTCCCTCAGCTTTCCCTTAACCATCCACATAGTCTTCAAGTGACTTTAAGCACCCTGGTGATTTTAATCTGTCCGAATCTGCATCTGATTGGCCATCTTGCTCTTTATTCTCGTTATTGTGAGTTGCTGGCCCTTTTTTGTAATTGTCAGCATTATAGTTTTTAAACGGTTGTGAGACAACTTGGACATTAAGAATTTTTTCCCAAAAGGTGGGTTAACACCCCACAAAAAAATCTCTCAAATAAATAAATGCTTAATACTCCTTCACCTTCTGTGTTGAATCTCCTGCACCAATTAACACTTGATCTGAGAATGTGAGACTTGGCAATTGGTCAGGAAACTACATCAGGTATAAGCTTTCTTGGCACACTGGGTTTTGCTGTTGAAGCAACTCGACAGCATTGATGGACTCATAAACAGCCTGGATGTGGGGGGTGGGGGTGGGGGAACTCGCATATTAAAAAGAGACAAAAGATCATAAAGGAGATGGGAGGATAGGAAGCTTACATTCAAAGAACAAGCAACGGATTTGGCATGGTAGCTGGACAGACTGCAGGAAAGAAAATGCAGGAGCTTGGTGGCCAGCCTCCAGGAAACCATCAAAATATCATGATGGACTTGCTGAATGTCCAGATGCAAATGGCTACAAATGAGTATGCAAATACCTTTCTTAAACAAAAACTGATGAAATGAGAGCCAATTGAAGCCCCCAAGACCTGATGAGAATAATTAGAGCAGCATTTGACATAAGCCCTGACAACAAAACAGTAACACAAAAGCCTGGCTTGTTGAACATGTGCTTGAGACACAGGAATTAATTGTCCAAGCCATTGTTGATACACTCCAATATGTTAGCGGTTCCACACATTTGCTTAAATTGTATATGTATGTCATATTATTGTTTTTAAATGCATCCTGTCTACTGCATGACTTGGTGTGTTTTTCTGTAATATTTGGCTATACAGACTGTTCATTCTTGGCACTCCCGTTCACTGTTGGCTGGTTGCATTGATTGACTATGTGCAGAAGAATCCCAAACGTATTTCTTTAAAATACAGTCTTTATTCCATTGTGCTCACAATCTATGCATTCATTTGAGGCCTAAAATCTTCCTCTGTACTGTAATAAGATTTGAAAGGTGGAATCTATTCAGTCATATACTTGAGACAGATGTCACTGAAGATGACTAGCAGTGGACTTTGCATGTACTACACAAACTAGATCAGGACAAACTAAAGTTTGAGATACTGCTGTTGCTGGCACCTATCTGTTTCAAGAGACAATGGAGTGCACCTTTGAGGGTGAAGTCAAACCACTGCATCTGTTGCACCAAAGTGACCTCCAAAGGGCAAAAGCTTGGGCAATGTGTACAATGTGTTGCCTTGCTGAATGTGGTCCAAATGAAAAGAGAGCAATATGTTTGGCACCAGCTAGAAGTAAGGAAAGGGGAGACTGGCTGATAGACATCCCTGCCTCACAGCAAGCTCTGAATACATGACCTTGGCTCTTTCTGCAAGATTCTATTACTTTGTTCAGATTTTGAATTATTGGGAAGGAGAGTCTCCATCTTCGTTGTTTTATTCATTGCCTTTGAACCCATGGACCTCCAGAAATTGTTGGACTATAACTCTCATCAGTCTCAGCCAGCACAGTGAAAAGTCAGGGGTTATGATAAAACAAAGTCAGGAGACCCTTCTCCCCAATTGTCATTGTGTTCCTCACAGAACCCTAAGTTTCTGTGAATGAAACAACAGTCCCCAGGAATCTGAGGGATTCTGAATCTCCCTGCTGTAGTCAACGGAGGATGCTTGTTTTCCCTGGAAGGGTATTTATTTATAAAGGGCTTCCTAAATCCCCTTTCTGGCCCAGAGCCCAACTTGTGCCATTGAGGCGGGCTTCAATGGCAATGGCAGAGGCAAGAGCTTTACAGAAGGTGATGCCAAGTAGCTATAGACAACCATGTGGTCACATCGTATAACATTCCAGCTGGAGGCAAGCACACTGGGCCCCAGGACTGTCCTGCCTCCATCTGTTCTGTCAAGAGGAAAGCTGTGCTGTGCAGTTACAGCCCAACTGTAGGCATATGAATAAAAATTCATTAAGGAACAATCAAGTTGGTTAACAAGTGAATACCTTGTTTGTTGTATAGCAAGTGATATTACATAGACCATGGGTAGGCAAACTAAGGCCCGGGGGCCAGATCCGGCTCAATCACCTTCTCAGTCTGGCCCGTGGACAGTCCAGGAATCAGTGTGTTTTTACATGAGTAGAATGTGTGCTTTTATTTAAAATGCATGTCTGGGTTATTTGTGGGGCATAGGAATTCGTTCATATTTTTTTCCAAAATATAATCCAGCCCACCACAAGATCTGAGGGACAGTGGACTGGCCCCCTGCTGAAAAAGTTTGCTGACCCCTGATGTAGACACTAAGGAACCCACAAGGAGTTGTACTACAGCATGAAATGCAGTTTGCTTCGTAAAGCCTCTGCATGGAGTGATTCAGGGTAGCTTCCTTATGTTGTGTGTAGTATGTACAACAGGCCCATAGCAACCCTATGTTCAAAGCTGGGTTCCAATTTCAGATTTAGACACTGTCCAAAAGCATCTCTCTTAACTGAGTGAGTAGGTCGTGGAATGTCAGATAATATTCTTAGGGTTGCATCCAGTGTTATGCAAACATACCTTCACTTACACAGCAGGAATCATGTGGATTCCTTCCCTTGCATCCTGCAGCCCCGCATGTACTCCCAAATCTTACAGTGCATAGGTTCCCCAACCCATCCAGAGGAGATTTTGAGGGTGTGCAGGGGAGCTGTAGGCAGGAGGGGAGGAATGGGAAGTCCTACTGGACTCTCCTTCCTTGGAGGTTTCTAAGCAGAGGTTGGATGGCCATGTGTGCCATGGATGCTTTTGCTGAGATTCCCGCATTGCAGGGGGTTGCACTAGATGATCCTTGGAGTCCCTTCCAACTCTATGATTCTATGAGTGGACATCTCCTCTGCTCATGCAATGGCAGAGTTGGATACAATCCACAGTGTGTGAAAGCATAAAATATGAGGCAGTGGTTAGGATGTTGGATTAGAACCAGGGAGATCAGGCTTCAGATCTCTGCTCAGTCACAAAGGTCACTGGGAAAAGCTGGGCCATTTACAAGCCTGCCTCACAGGGTTGTTGTACAGTCCTATGAGGAAGGTTAGGCAGAGAACATGTAGCTCTTCGGAGAAAGAGTGGGATAAAAATTAAATTTGACCTAAGAGTTGCACTCTCCTCTCTCTCTAGGAGAACGAAGCGCGGTCCCAGCCCCAGAGTCCCAGCACTGGCGCAGCACGCCTCCCTGCAGGGCACCTGTCATGGGGACGCCTGGTTGCACCCTCTCACACCCTCAGAATAATGTGCCTAGGGCCACTGCCCCCACAGCCCTGGTCACGCTATGCCAGTGCCTCAGTGAGATTGGATCCAGTAGGGTTAGTGGCCTCCCCCAATTATTATTAACTTTCCTCTTGAAGGTCTGTTTAGTATTCCTACATTCATCTCCTACACAGCTGTATAGAGGAAGATATTGCAGACACAGATCCAGCTTGGAGGCCTCATCATTGGTACAGAGGGTATCACAGAGGCACCTCAGAAGCATGTGGAATTAAGCTTTTGACTGAAGCGCCATCGTCTGTTGAATGATATTCCTTCTCGCTTCCGTCTACTGCGCTCATTCCAGCCCACGGGCATGCTCTTGGCATGTTACTAATTTGAGTTTGTGTCTTTGGTTCACTACACTCATTTGTTCCAAGGGGGGGGAGAGATTATAGAAAACAAAGGGCAGCAAAATTTCCTTCTTTGGCTCAGCAGAGGAAGTGGAGGTGAGGTGGAAAGAGAGTGGAATTAGGTCCTTGTTCAACACTGAATGGACAAATGGTTGGTTATGGCTTCATAATTTCTGGTTGGGTGGCTTTGCTCAAGAGCATCCTTGAGCAAGACCTTACATAAAGGAACAGAAATTTGCAGGCCACCATATCACAGGCAATGTGTGATGTTCCGCTTCATAATTGGGAGAGGTGTCATGCACACTCACATTCCAATAATGTGGAAGAGGCAGGATGCCCAAACATAGACTACTCTGGACTTTTTGGATCCCTCATACAAAATGAGATCAGCAGTGGAGTAATGGACCTTTTGTAGGACTTGAACCCCCTGGTGAATGTGTGTCCTTTGGAGGCAGCCATAGGCCTGACAGTTTTTTATTTTTATGATAGGAAACTGCCTTATATACCAGGTCAGGTTACTAGTTCATATAGCTCAGTATTGTCTACACTCACTGGCAGTGGTCCTTCAAGCATCCAGTCAAGGATTTCTCCAGGAAAGGTACCTGGGGTGGGGCAAAGCTATGGAGCTGCTGTCCAGACCTTGAGACACTTCTGCTTAGCTGGATGAAACTGGGCAAAGTTGGGACCACATGGTTGCACTAGTGGGGGTGCTGGATTGGTGGTGGCCACGTAGCCACAACTTAACCGCAAAGCCATCCATGTAAGCAGAAGTGATGTGCAGGTGTTGGAAGGATGGCTCTCTCTCAAATATCATTGCTGGGTCTTTCCCAGCCCTGCTGGAGATACCAGGGACTGAATCTGGGACCTTCTGCATGCAAAGCAGACTCTATACCACTGAGCTACAGCTTTTACATTCTCTCTTAAGAGGAAGGCACATTTGGCAAACCCTCACCATGATCAACTCCTGCCCCAAAACCTATGTCCCCACTGTGGGGGGCCTCCACAGTCACATACGGACTCACTGTTAAACCGTGTTTATGGAAGGCAATTCCATAAACCGTGTTTATGGAAGACAATCTTACTCGGCTATGAGTGGTGAAGAAGAAGAAGAAGAAGAAGAAGAAGAAGAAGAAGAAGAAGAAGAAGAAGAAGAAGAAGAAGAAGAAGAAGAAGAAAACAATCTCTCTCTCTCTCTCTCTCACACACACACACACACAGAGAGAGAGAGAGAGAGAGAGAGAGAGAGAGAGACCCAGACAAGGAGCAAAGCCAGGAGATTTACCAAGATCCTAGTTTGCCATTATGCACGGTCCTGGTGGCTGTTTTCAGCATGGTGGGTCACTATTTGTCCAGGTCTGCCTTATATAAGCATAAGTAGGAAATGGAATGAAGAATAAGGATGGCCTGCTACTTCAGGCAACATAATAGCAACAAAGAAATGGAAGAATTGTTTGTGTGGGAACTATACCCTTTTTTGGAGACCAGTGAGGTTCTTTCTGCATTGCTATTTTCACAGAACACATCACCAGATGGTGCTGTTACATAGTACCATTTGCAGTCCTTTCTTATATACTTTCAGACGTCATCAGCATAAGTTAGGGATACCTTTCCTAAATGCATAGCTGCCCATTTTGCTGTGTCTGAAACCCCTAGCCCTTTGATCAACATTGAGTTATTTTGCCTTCACTGGCCTAGGATTGCTTGTTTTACGATGGAGCTACTGTTCGTGGAGTAACAAGCATGAGAAGATGCTAACCTTGGTGGTAGATTTTTTTTAATGATTGTTCAAATTTGTTTGTGTGGCACCACATCTCAGTACTGCAATCTGTTAGTGGTTTAATCAAACAAGGCCCTGAAGACAGTTATGCAGCTGTTAGCAAACATTTTCTGCAAAGTTATGCTATGTATCAGGGACCCTGAAACTGTATTCACTCCGTCATGCCATCTGGGTGGGCAGGCACTACAGTAAATTAAGTGCTTGTGAAAGCTTTGTATTAGCTTCTTAAAAGGGGGAGGTGAGGAGGTTGGATTGGATATTTAGATTCTGCCAAGTCCCAATTCTGAAATGAAAATGGGAATGTCCATGGCTTCAAAAGATCTGATCTGCATAGGTGAGTATTATATATTTTAAAGTTTCCTTCATTCTTTTGATATTTCAGAAGGCTTTTTTTTAGTTCATACATTCTTAAACTTGTTTAAACCACTATTTAAACAATTTGTATTCTAAACATATTCTCTTTTCTTCCAGATCGTCTTTATTTCCACCATGAGATGCATATTGAGGAACAAAACCTTTATTTTTTAAAAAATCACATTTAAATGTTTCATTCAAATCCATCTATAGTTTCATGAGGAAAATCACAAATCTGTAAGGATGTTAATACAGTCTTAAAACTATAAAACCCATGATGCAGGGTGAATGTGAGTGAATCACACTTCTATGAAAACATAGAAGCCTTTAGTTAAAGTGAAGAACTGATTATCTTGAATGCATCTTTGCACAACCAAAATTGCCTTCGGCACCTTTATATATAGTATATACAGCTCAAGATTGAAAAATGGAACTGCAAAATGGTATTTCTCCAGTAGTATTTTTTTTTTACTGACACCATGTGAAGGTCACTGCATCAGTTGCACACCCAATACTGAGCAAATTCAGAATCTACATTAGAGCAGGGATCACAGATGAGAAAGTACCATATTTTTCGCACCATAGGACGCACTTTTTCCCTCCTAAAAAGCAAGGGAAAATGTGTGTGCGTCCTATGGAGCGAATGCAGGCTTTCGCTGAAGCCTGGAGAGTGAGAGGGGTCGGTGCGCACCGACCCCTCTCGCTCTCCAGGCTTCAGGAAGCTATCCGCTAGCCGTGGGAGACCCAGCTCTCCCACGGCTAGCGGACCGCTGCGCTAATCCAGAAGCTTGGGGCGTGCGGAGCACAGCGCGCCCCAAGCTTCTGGGTGCCGGCAAGGTCTCGCTAGCCCTGGGAGAGCCACGCAACGTTGCGTGGCTCTCCCAGGGCTAGCGAAGCGCCGCGCTAATCCCGAAGCTTGGGGCGCGCGGAGCTCAGCGCGCCCCAAGCTTCTGGGTGCCGGCAAGGTCTCGCTAGCCCTGGGAGAGCCCCGCGACGTTGCGTGGCTCTCCCAGGGCTAGCGAAGCGCCGCGCTAATCCCGAAGCTTGGGGCGCGCGGAGCTCAGCGCGCCCCAAGCTTCTGGGTGCCGGCAAGGTCTCGCTAGCCCTGGGAGAGCCCCGCGACGTTGCGTGGCTCTCCCAGGGCTAGCGAAGCGCCGCGCTAATCCCGAAGCTTGGGGCTTCGGGATTAGCGCTCCACTCAGCTTGCTTCCCGGAGCGCAGGGCGCCCTGAAAGCAGAGCTCCAGGCACTTCGGGAACACATCCGCAGCATGGGGAGCCTTGCAGGAATTCCCCACAGGGCTCCCCACGCTGCGGATAGCAGCCTGCTGCCTGGCGGGTGGGGCGCCCTGAAGCAGAGCGCCCCTCGCGCCAGGCAGACATCCGCAGAGTGGGGAGGCTTGCAGGAGTTCCCGACAAGGCTCCCCATGCTGCGGATAGCAGCCTGCTGCCTGGCGGGTGGGGCGCCCTGAAGCAGAGCGCCCCTCGCGCCAGGCAGACATCCGCAGAGTGGGGAGGCTTGCAGGAGTTCCCGACAAGGCTCCCCACGCTGCGGATAGCAGCCTGCTGCCTGGCGGGTGGGGCACCCTGAAGCAGAGCGCCCCTCGCGCCAGACAGACATCCGCAGAGTGGGGAGGCTTGCAGGAGTTCCCGACAAGGCTCCCCACGCTGCGGATAGCAGCCTGCTGCCTGGCGGGTGGGGTGCCCTGAAGCAGAGCGCCCCTTGCGCCAGGCAGACATCCGCAGAGTGGGGAGGCTTGCAGGAGTTCCCGACAAGGCTCCCCACGCTGCGGATAGCAGCCTGCTGCCTGGCGGGTGGGGCGCCCTGAAGCAGAGCGCCCCTCGCGCCAGGCAGACATCCGCAGAGTGGGGAGCCTTGCAGGAGTTCCCCACAAGGCTCCCCACGCTGCGGATAGCAGCCTGCTGCCTGGCGGGTGGGGTGCCCTGAAGCAGAGCGCCCCTCGCGCCAGGCAGACATCCGCAGAGTGGGGAGGCTTGCAGGAGTTCCCGACAAGGCTCCCCACGCTGCGGATAGCAGCCTGCTGCCTGGCGGGTGGGGCGCCCTGAAGCAGAGCGCCCCTTGCGCCAGGCAGACATCCGCAGAGTGGGGAGCCTTGCAGGAGTTCCCCACAAGGCTCCCCATGCTGCGGATAGCAGCATGCTGCCTGGCGGGTGGGGCGCCCTGAAGCAGAGCGCCCCTCGCGCCAGGCATACATCCGCAGAGTGGGGAACCTTGCAGGAGTTCCCCACAGGGCTCCCCACGCTGCGGATAGCAGCCTGCTGCCTGGCGGGTGGGGCGCCCTGAAGCAGAGCTCCCCGCCCGCCGGACAGACATCGGCCAGCCCCACAAGCTTGGGGGACAGCAGGGAGGCGCAGCGCAACTATCCCGCTGTTCCTCGACCTGGTTCGGTTTCCCTGACCTGCTTTTTCCTTTATTTCCCCCCCCAAAATTTTTTCCTTTATTTCCCCCCCAAAAAACTAGGTGCGTCCTATGGTCCGGTGCGTCCAATCGTGCGAAAAATACGGTAATTCTCCCCACACCCAATTCCAAATAAAAATGTAGCCTCTGAAGCACAGGGGCAAAACCTGTATCATGGATTCAGAAGTAACTGTAGCCCTCCTCAGTCACCAAAGCCTCACGCAGTGAGGGAGATGGACCTATTGACCTCACTGTCTCCTTTAGGTCACCATCACTAGCTTCATTGCCTTATATGCATTGGGGTTGGAACCTCTACACTATGTTCCTTCTGTCGTTTTTGCTCCTTCTGTAATTTGGAACCCTGGAAGATCAGGGTACTAAATTGCATGGGAAGCCTACATGGGTACAGCAAGCTCATACCCTCATCACTCAATAGAAGAAATGAAAAGAGGGTTAATGATTCTCCCAGCTTCAATCTTAATTTTCCCTTAAAAGGGAAACACAAACACAGTCTTTGTCAAGCTTCAGTCATTATGGTATCTATACCTGGAAATGGAGTGAGCTTTGAGGACTGGTTTGTCACTCCATGCATTCGGGTTTCCCGAGCGGCGGATCTTCACTACCACTTTCAGAAGACTTGGAAGTCGGTTGCTAAGCTACCATGCTGGGGTGTTGGAGGCAACACATGACAAAATGGTTTCTGGGCTTGGGTGGTTCAGCCTGGTGAATCCCTAGGAAATACAAAGTTCCATTGTATGAGTCATTGGTGAATGAGTTGGGAATTGCGGAGTGACTTAAAGTATCTTAAAGCTGAGATAATGTTGGGTGGCAGAAGTGTGGAAGGACTGCTACAGGAGGATGGGAAGATGGCCGAGAAGTGTATTGAGTCTTCAGTGTGTAAGATGTTGGGCAAATGCCCATGCCTGCACCACTTTTTTTCAGGAAAGGCATCTGTTGAGCTAAATAAAATGGAGGTGAAAAGGAAAGAAATTCTAGGGCTAACTGACAAATTAAAAATTAACAAGTCAGCATCTGCACATGGCATGCACCCAAGAGCTTTTTAAAAACTCAAATATTTTCCTTCTCACTAAGCCAATTGGTAAGAGCCTCTTTGGGCACATCTAGACTTCATTTTTGCTGTGCTTTCCAGACATAGGTCTGCACCTTAAGGCTCCATGTCCAAATGCTTGTTTGTTTGTTTGTTGGTTGGTTGGTTGGTCTCTGTGCTTTCCCCCAGAAAGCCTGTGTTTTACCAGCAAACCAGTTTCAGAGCAAATAGCAATCTGCAGAAAAACCTGATTGCTGTTTGCTCCAATTCAGTAGGAAAACTTTTTTTGTGAGATGTTTAATGCAGTCAAACCAACAATTCATGGTTTGACTGCATAGGCGTATGAAGGGACTCAGGCCAACGGTTTCCTGTAAACTTGCTAGAGAGAGCACTGGATCCTGATTCTGTCCAGTTCAGTCACATGACCTGGCAACCCAGCAGAACTTACAAGGCAAAAAGGGTTATGTAGGTCAAACTCTCTTTTAAAGGTAAGTTTTCCCTCTGCCGGGCTTGGGCCAGCTCCACTGGCAGTAGCCTTTCTCCTGAATGAGGTTTACATCTGGCATTTTTTTCTTAAGCCTACATAAATGACATTGGCTTCCCATATTTAGTATTGCTTCCTAAGCCCAGTTCTAAAATTACCTGGCTGCACCACTGAAAAGAGCAAGTTTTGCCGAGGACGTGTCAGCCATACTTCTGTAAAGGAGCTCCTGACTTCTACGGAAGCTGTGCTTCTGAGGTAAAATTGATCAGCATAAACTGAGGACAAGTGAATCAAAATACTTCTCCACACAATGCATAAAAAGCAGCATACAAAATCTGCACCAAGATGTAGCTTGGGAGTGTGTGTGTGTGTGTGTGTCCAACAAACTCATAGAGAATAGGTCTGTTCATGAATATTTTTCCATGGTAGCCTAGTGGAATCACAGTGGACCTCTGGATCCCAGTGCCTGGGTAGTGTGGGGTAGGGGCAAAAAGAGATGTTCATACCTTTCCTGTGGACTTTCCAGGAATATTAGGGTGGTTATTGTGGGAAAGAGGCCACTGAACTGGATGGGCCATTGCTCTGTCCTGGTCCAACTTGGCTCGTCTAATGAAGAAGACATTAGTAGCTATGTATCATTAAAATATATCTGCACAATACAAAAAATAAAATAAAAATCCTATTTAGTACAAGCCAGCCATTAAGCATGTGATAATAAAGCACTGAAAAATCAAGTGATATATACGTGTGTGTCAACCAACCACCAGTGTTTAGACAACACTTTGGAGAAATGTATTACAAGCTGGGGGTGCAGAATTGGGGAGCAGCCCAGTCACAGGAGCTATTGAGAATTCCACATGAAATATATAAAGTGTGAAGTACTTGTACATCATTTTCCAGCATTGGTCCTCCCTCAAGGCATTGCTCCCACACTCTCATATTTCACCAGTCCCCACCTACAGATTCACAAACACCTACAGATCGTGAAAGTGTCTTTGCTTCTTTGATTGATTTTGTGCAGAGCTGAGGAAATAGGTTGCGCCGTGACCATACGGAACAGTTCCGGCAGGCAAATATCATGGTTGCCTCGCTTGCGCTATCTGTAAAAATACACGATGTGCTTTGTTTAACAGCACTCAGGAGAGTCTGTGGCTCCCTCGTGGCTGTGCTGCTTCCAGAATGATCTTCCCTTCCCCGCAACCCCATCGGTCGCCATCACCTCAGAACTCAATAAATAAAAATGGAAAGGAGAAGAATAAAAATAGTAATCGATATTAAAGACTGGGATGGGTGGGGTCAAGTGCCATTGGTTGGTGGGGAGGGGGGAGGGGGAGAGGGGAGAAGGAAGCAAAACCCACCATGCAGTCTCAGACCTCATCTTCCTCCTTCGGCGCAAATGACTGACAACTCGCAGGCAGAAGCCAAGGTGCTGGAACAAGGGGGTGACACTCGTCCGCCTCCCCCCTGTCCCCAATCTTTTGTCATTGGATTTTTCTCCTGGAGAAGGAAAGAAAGGGAGAAGCGTGCCTTTCCAAATGCTGCAACCGAAATGGTTGATATGAAACCAAACACGCCGCAGCGTGGCACTCAATCTGCAACCGACAGCCAGCGGCTGGCCAAGCGTGACGCCATGGCTCGTTTTTCACTCTGACACTACCGCAAGCTCCACGAGCCTTCTTGACTTGCAAGGTGATTGGAATATTGAATACAATACTGCAGTGGAAAAGCCCGGTGCCTACCATGACAACAACAACCACCGCCCCCTCTTCCACCCACCCCCTCCTCACCCCTTTGATGCACAAAAATAAAGGCAACAAGAAAAGGGGTTTTTGTTTATTTGTTCACATCCAAGGGCCAAACGCCTTCAGAGAAGACCCCGCTTTCATTGTTTCCCCAGTTCTCCCAAATGCCGAGCCACCCCCCTCCTCTCCATCTCCTTTTCAGTATGGATGCTTTTGCTATGGAAATGTAACCCTGGTCATACATTGTGTCAATGGCGATGCTGTCAGACCACTGCAGTTCACCCTTCACCCACCCATTACAATGCTAATAAAGTTCCTGGAGAGAGCAGTAACTTATCATTTGCCCTCATGTCACAGCCTGGGAAGGGTGTGCATGTGAAAATCAAGCTCTCCAGAGGTACCCAGTTTCCCCTTTGTCAAACCCTACATTCCCTCCGGATGAGAGGCATGGATACGAGCTGAGATGACGCTGTAAAATGCATTTTGCAAAAGCGGACGCGGAAAGAAATCCACACAGCTTGGCACTGGATCATTAAAAATTGCTAGGATAGAATCTGAGAAGGTAATTTGGTTAATAACCACTAATTACATTGCAAGCATGCACCTTCCCTTGACAGATGTCAGAGTGCTTTTTGCTTGTACCAGGGAAGCTTGGCTGTGGCATAACAGCTGCCGTACCTCACCACGGCACTCTGATGAGCACCATCTCTGAGAGTTATGTTCTCAACCTGATTCTGTGACCCTCCTCAGTACCTCTTCATTGTGGCACTTTCCCATTCTTCTTTCTTCTAGACCAAGTTCTGGCCGGCATGATAATCTGCATCCCTGCCTGCATTGTACCTGCAGTGAAGTGGTGACTCATCAGAAATGCCTTCCAAAGAACCAGATCTGTCCCTATCAAAACTCTAGAGGAAGTACTAATACAGCATGACTTGTGTCTATCACCAATTGCCACCTGAGGCACATCAAACCTTTTCCTAAATGAAACTTCTGCTATCATCAAATGCTCTGTCAGGGGGACAGAAGGGCCAAACCAGTGGTCTCAAGATGGTTTACACCAGGGATGAGCAGCTGGTAGTCTGGGATCTACCAGTAGATCTCTGGTTGATTTGTGGTAAGTAGATCAGCCAGAATTTCTGACTCCCAAATGTTGACCAATAGTTGCAACAAAACAACTACTTCCTCACCTGAATCAGGCTGCTAAAATGAAAAAGTTAGCCAGGAGTTTTATGTGAAAACAGTGTAGGCACTGTTCAGTTCAGGTACTGAACACAATGTGCTCACTGTCACATTCTTATTTAATTCTAATTTATCTCTTTTGTACCTAGTTTCGGTTGGTAGACCTTGGAGTTTTAGTTTTAGGGTTTTTTGGTTTTGTTTTTTTGTTAATGAGGTTGATGCAACAAGCCTGAAGACTGCCTGCTCCTGGTTTAAACAACAAGCTCTCTGTGTGATTAAAGTGTTTGTGGACTGGACCATTTCAGACTGACTGCAGGTGGAGAGGAGTTTTGCATTTTTGAAACTTCCTCATGTAGGGCAAGGAGGATACCTGCTAGGCCTGTGACTCAATTAAAGAAATCATAGGTGAGTGACTGTCTTTGTTGATGAACAGATTACATTTCTGTCTGCATCATGCCAAGAATTATGCAATTTTTAGATTAATAACACGGAAGTAATCTAATAAAGGTTAAATAATACAATTTTAAATGAGGCCCACATTCATTTGTGGCAGTCTGCTTGGTTTGTGTCTCTGTTCCCCCCTATCCACCAGGCTGCAGACATTTGTAGACAACCCAGTTCTCCTAAAACAGACCAAAGTTGGTGACCAAAGGAGGAGTGTGTGAGAATAGATACAATGCATGGCAACAAACTGTGAGTCAGCTTCATGACAGACTAATTTCATCTGCAGTGTATATAGTGTGTGTGTGTGTGTGTGTGTGTGTGTGTGTGTGTGTGTGTAGAGAGTGAAAGAATGAATCAGTCACAGATACTTTTGAAGGAGAAGGGTGATTTAGAAGAAGTGCAACGGAGGTCCTTGCCTTGTCTGGGATGATCTTGCGTATCCTGGTGCCTGGAGATAATAGGCTCAAAGAAGAAGGAAGGAACCTTTTGGCACAAGGAAATGCCACTGCAGGCACATGTGAATCTGTGGGCACTGTGTTGAAGACCCCTGGAGCAACATATCAGCCTTTATGATCAAGAATGACCTTGTGAGAAGTAGCCCCAAAGCCCCAAGTATTCAAAACCTAGTTTATAAAAATTGTTCAAATACCCCTCTTAATGTGTCTGTAGGCAAAGCTAAGTTCTGCATTAGCCCTGGGACTGATTTTACACCTCTGTGTTTGCTAATGGTCACTGCAAACTAGTATTGCTCAAAACAATGGTAGTGTCAATGTGGAACCCAAGGAAGCTTTTGGTCCCTGTCCATGGTGCTGAATAAAACTTCAATTCTACGTTCTAGTTCCTGAAATCCTTTGTCAGATGATAGCAGTTCCATCTCACTCCAGCAGGGAGCAGTGACACCCATATGCATACACAGAATCTCTCCTCAGGTTTTCCACCTGTAGAAATACACATTTTATGTGAATGTCATTTATGGACCCCCGTATCTCCAACTCTACAACTCTGCGTTTCTACTACATAAGGTTTGAGTTGTGCATGGTATGCAGATGAGTGGCATTGGTTGAAAAATAGGCACAATGTTGGTAAACTGCAGTCAAAGGAAGTGATGGGATGATGCACCAAATGGGGGTGGCCCCTGGAGCAGACCAAAATCTGTATAGTGGTGTATCCAACAGTAGTGAGTGCTGTTGCGCTCCTGCCCCTCTTGCACACTTTCCAGAGGTATCTACTTGACCACTGTGAGAACAGGATGCTGACCTACATGGGGGAATTGGCCTGATCCAGCAGGGCTTGCCTTATGTTCTTATCCAATACTTTGTATGAGTATTTTAACCAGGAGAGATTTCAGATATGAAATGCAAATGATTCGGCATATAAAATGACATATAAATTATTTACTGGGATCCACCATTCCTATATTTCTGAAACACCAAATATATTCATCCAATTATTATTTTTTACTATTGCTGGAATGATATTAATATGTATAATTTCCGGGAGCAGTTTTCCTTAGACATGGCACTGCTCATGCATGCATTTTTTCTTCACAGCATCCTCATGTTGTCATCCTCATTAAAACACCTCCCTCGTTTCATCCAAATGGACCATTTCCGTGGTGCATTGTTTCCTTTTGTTAATTAATTCATTTTTCTGTGGCAATGATAAAATCCAGATGTCATGGAGAAATTATATGGGACAGCATTTTGCTGGGTAGAGCCTGCACAAAACTTACATGCAAGGTCAGTCCCGAGTTTGCCTGGGACTGACAACAGCCTGGTGTTCTTAATGCAGGATAGAAAGCGAGAAAGAGCCTTTAAGGTTGTGTGCCCATTTGAGGGCCAAACCTACAAGCTGAATTAACCACTTGCCAACTAAGGTCCGTATAGTTAAAGCTATGGTTTTCCCAGTAGTGATGTATGGAAGTGAGAGCAGGACCATAAAGAAGGCTGATCACCGAAGAATGGATGCTTTTGAATTATGGTGCTGGAGGAGACTCTTGAGAGTCTTGGACTGCAAGAAGATCAAACCTATCCATTCTTAAGGAAATCAGCCCTGAGTGCTCACTGGAAGGACAGATCGTGAAGCTGAGGCTCCAATACTTTGGCCACCTCATGAGAAGAGAAGACTCCCTGGAAAAGACCTTGATGTTGGGAAAGATGGGGGGCACAAGGAGAAGGGGACAACAGAGGACGAGATGGTTGGATAGTGTTTGCGAAGCTACCAGCATGAGTTTGACCAAACTGCGGGAGGCAGTGGAAGGCAGGAGTGCCTGGCGTGCTCTGGTCCATGGGGTCACGAAGAGTCAGACACGACTAAACTACTAAACAACAACAAACTGAAACAACAGGAGGAGAGAGTATTCTTGTTCTGAGACCTGAGGGTTTCCTTCAGGCATCTTGGTGGCCACTGTGAGAACAGGATGGTGGTCTTGTTGGATCACTGACCTGATCCAACAGGCTCATCTTATGTTCTTCACTTTGCCACCTTCACTTTGAAAAAAAGGCATCCCTGTAAAGCTCCAATCTAACACCAATGGTCCCAATTTCAATCAGGGGCCCACAATGGCTTCTTGCCTCCTTCCAGGTGCTTTGACTTTAAATATGTCATTTATTACAAAGAGAACAGTTGGGGGAAATAAACTTTTGTGTGTTTGCATGCATGCTTGATGGGAAACCAATGTGGAGCCATGGCGTAGAGCAGAAGTGTAGTGATGCTGTGCACTGGTCTTTGGTAGCCAAACAAATAAATTGGTTTCAGTGGACGAAATAAAATGATATTTTAAGCTGCCTATTAGAGAGGAAAGGTTTTACAAAATACAATACGAGAATGGGGAGGTACAGGGAAGCAATTTTGCTTCCTGCAGCAAAAACCTTTATTTTAAAATCTTGCAAAAACGTTAGTGGAGATAGATAAACTGTCCACATATTATCTCCTGTTTTCTGGAAAATGAATATAAAATTGCTAGAGCTTTTTAGCACCTTGATAAAAGGAAATTCTGTTTGGACTCATCTGTAATATCTTATAAGAACCCATTTATTATGTTGACATGCTCTCCATCTCTTATATAATGGCACTTTTGCCAGTGATGGCCAAGTCCAAGAAGAGCATTTTCATTTTTGTATTCACAAAAGTTCTTTCTACTTTACCCAGGAGAGCTCATTGCTACCTTTAGTACACTGAAATATGTCATCATTAGCCTCAATGTGTTATTTGGTAAAAAGAGAAACACTGTGCATTTGCGAACATTAATTGGAGTTATTTCAGATTAATCTTAATTGTTTCCACACTTAAACTGTTTTTTTTTTGTTGTTGTTGTTTTGCAATTTCCATTCTTGTTTTCCCAGGCTTTCAAATTTTGGTTGGTCTGCTTCTGGTTAGTCTAGCATTCTTTTTATGCTTCATTTATAGATTATCAGAGCAATCCTACCATCATGAGAGGGAGTGATTATGGAAGACAAACCACACAAAAAGGTGGAAAACTCTAGAAGAACATTATGCAATGCAGACATTTCTTTTTTGTTTAGCTTGGGGCTGATGGGGGGGGGGGCGAAATCTCCAAACCCTTCATCCGAAAAGAAAGCCTTCTGATAAATTTTGACTCAGCTCTGGAGTGAACCTTTTACAAGGCTTGGATCTTTGGCAAGAGTGCTCCTGGATAATATCACATCACACTAAATTCTATATATTAAGGAATTTTGTAATACCCTTAATTCCACTTCCCAAGAACTGCAAACAAGCAATGCCTTGGCAGCACTATAGACCACCAGGGGAAGCAAACCCTTTCCCCAAACACACAAAGGTTTAGAGCATTCCAGCAGCACATTCCAAACGAGCCTTTCCAAATTCATACTGAACAATTATTTAGGATAATGAATGCAAGATTCACATAACCAACCTATTCCAGGGCAGAGGGGAGAAGAAATGGGCATAATCCTTCTTCCATAATGAAAATGAGGCCTGAGTACAACACCAAATACATATACATATCACATATAAAAATACCAGGCTGTGTGGGACTCATTCCACAGCAGTGGTCTCCCACATATTGTCTATTGTTACAGTGGTAGCTCAGGTTACAGACGCTTCAGGTTACAGAACCTTCAGGTTACTAACCCAGAAATAGTACCTTGGGTTAAGAACTTTGATTCAGGATGAGAACAGAAATCGTGTGGTGGCAGTGGGAGGCCCCATTAGCTAAAGTGGTGCTTCAGGTTAAGAACAGTTTCAGGTTAAGAACAGACCTCCAGAACAAATTAAGTTCTTAACCCAAGGTACCACTGTATATGAATTCTAAGGTCTTATACAGTGGTGCCTCGCAAGACGAAAAGAATCCGTTCCGCGAGTCTCTTCGTCTTGCGGTTTTTTCGTCTTGCGAAGCAAGCCCATTAGCGGCTTAGCGGATTAGCGCTATTAGCGGCTTAGCGGGCTTAGCGGATCAGCTGATAAGTGGCTTAGCGGCTTGGGAAAAGGGGGGGGGAAACCCTGCAGGAACTCGCAAGACATTTTCGTCTTGCGAAGCAAGCCCATAGGAAATTCGTTTTGCGAAGCGCCTCCAAAACGGAAAACCCTTTCGTCTAGCGGGTTTTCTGTCTTGCGAGGCATTCGTCTTGCGGGGCACTACTGTATATATAAATCACATGTTAATAAATTTACAAGGCAAACACATACGTAAGTATATAAACTACGTGTCTGAAATAGGACAGGAGAGCAATCCTGAAACCATTTTGACTCTCCCAAATTGACCTCAAATATTTCTCTGCAAGGAGGAAGGAAATGGGAAAGCCTCTCCATTGTCTTTTGCTTACCTCTCTTAAGGGCGTATGTGTGTATGAATAGGGTGAGCCTGTGACCTGGATTCAGGAATTAAAGCATTTATCATCACAAAAGAATGGCCGGGCTACGAGATAGAGCAATGATTGACCATTGTCAGGTTTCCTGGAAGACAGGATTTCTGTGACAGACCGGCCCCCTGTGATGTATTTCTGCTACAGACCACCTCCTTCTGTGACGTATGTAGGATGTTTTGGGGGTTGGTCTTGAGCTACAAGGTAGGCAATTTCAAAAGTCTATATAAGAGCTTACACACCATTGTTCTGGGATCCTCTCCTTCCTCCCTGCGTGGGGTGAGTAGGGGATGCTGTTGCAACAGTTTAACAGTTTCATGCTTACTAGCTGCTTTGCTTCTCAATATTCTCTGGTTGGCCTCTGTTATTGTCTCCTACTGACAGAGAACCTACTTAAGAACTCTATATAGGCTAATGGATAAGGGAAAGGAAGCAGGTTTTTCCCCCCCTTATAACACTATTGATACAGTAGCCACTTAGACCTAATCATTCCAACCAAAAGCTATCCTACCAGGAGAGAGGGTAGAAAACTGGAAGAAAATTACTGAATAGGCAATCAGCTCCATTCATATGACAGTTGCATTCCAACTGATATCATGACTTCATGGGTGACCTCTTTGGGAAAGTGATTCCCACACAGGAAGGAGTATGTCTACATGAGAAGGGGAAGGTGGAAAGGGAAGAGTAGGCAACCTACATACAATTTGTTTTCTTCTGCTCTGGAGGGTAGGACTAGAACCAATGGCTTCAAGTTACAAAGAAAGGAGATTCCGACTAAACATCAGGAAAAACTTTCTGACAGAGTTGTTTGACAGTGGAGTGGTCTCCCTCGGGAGGTGATGGACTCTCCTTCCTTGGAGGTTTCTAAGCAGAGCTGGATGGCCATCTGTCATGAATGATTTAGCAGAGATTACTGCATTGCAGGGGGTTGGACTAGATGACCCTTGAGGTCCCTTCCAACTCTACAATTCGATAATTCAATGATTCTAACTGTATCCACTGATATTTATCTGTTGTTATCTTGCCTCTTTCTCCCCCTATATGGGTCCTCACATTGTTGAAATACAGACTGGAGGTGCCTTGGGACAGGGATCCATGCTTTTGGCTTGCAGCCCCGTGTAAAATGATGGTGCCGTAATCATCATTATCTCTCCACTCCCTGATTCACATTCTATACATTGTTGTCTAAGACACAGACCTAACATCATAGTTGTTTTCATTTTAGTTTTTTTACCATTGTGCTTCACAATAAAAGCCAGGGTGACCTGACAAATGCTGTCATTGAGGAAAATGGGCTCAGTAGACCATTGATCTCCCATTCTGTTTTCCTGATTGCTCTTTATCTGATGCTATTCTCTACAAACGGCTCCTTCCTGGCTAAGGGTCATGGAACATTATGTGCCAAACGCAGGCTGGCTTGACATAAGTTGCCCACTCAGCTTGCCTACCTGGAGAACTAATTAGTTCCTGGGTACTAATTAATGACTGCAAAGTGGATTCTAGATGCAATACAAATAAATCATCAGAATGAATCTCTCAGTGAGTGAAACGGGGGTGGGGGGCAGAGTGCATCTCTGGCTTCCTTCTATTATTATTATTTTTTGTAAATAAGAAGAGATCACAAAATAAAGCAGACAGAAACCCCAGCTCTTCTCCGCTCGCCTGGCTCACTGTCTGGAGACCAAACTGTGCTGCCTCCTCTTGGAGCAGTCTGATTCATGAGAGCTGATCGTCTTTGGTTGCTTCATCGCTGTGACATCGCGAGGCTGCTCTGGTCCCTGCGCACATGGCTGCATTGTCTCGCCGCCTCACAGCGCCATGTAATATGACCGAGGCATGTGATTTCCAAGCACATATAGCATCGGGCTTGACCTTGAAAAGACGTAGAGGCTAAATGCTTCTGAATGCCGCTGACTGAAAGGATGAAGAGAGAATGAACAAATCAACAGGAAATTAAGCAGGCATTTAATGCAGGGTGCTCTCTTTGGCCTGCATTACATTCCCCAAAGGAGAGGCATTAAAAACGTGTGTGAGGGGGGAAAGTCTCCCATTAACTACTGTACTGTTCTCTCTGTATAATTCTCTCTCTCTCTCTCTCTCTCTCTCTCACACACACACACACACACACACACAGAGAGAGAGAGAGAGAGAGAGAGAGAGAGAGACGCAGACACACACAAATAGAGCAGTTAAATAAATAAATGTACAATCCTACAGATGAGTGGGTGTGAAACTTTTTCCATCCCAATGGCCACATTCACTTCCAGGCAACTTCCCAAGTGCCACATGCCAGAGGCAAAAATGAGACCAAACAAGACATTTAAATTTTACCTTTGTACACTAGACTAGTTTCTACACACACTCACAACCCCCTCTCTACACTCCATCCAAACAAAAGGCAATATCAGGCTTCATGAAAACAGGGCAGCCAGACCAAAATTCCTGGAGAGTGAAGTAGGGTCACTGAGGGGTGTGGCCTGGAGAGAGTTCTAAGGGCCAGACAGAGAGCACTGGAGGGCCACTCTTGGCCCCAGGTCTGAGGTTTCCCACCCCTGCTATGGATGTCTAGTGTAAACATTTCTACTCAGAAGCAAGTTCTGCTAAGTTCAATGGAGCTTCCTCTCAGGTAAGTGAGTATAGGAATGCAGCCTTGCATAGCCAGGTTTCCTTGCATTAAATGATGGAAGTTAGGCCATAATCCTCTCCTAATTGCTGCTTCTATTTTTAATGCAGGGAAACCCAGCCATTTCCATCACATGCATGCTGTTAAATATTCACCACGCTGAACATGCATTTCACCACTCAAACAGGCTCCTTTTCTACCTGGTTTAATCAGCAAAGTGTAAATCTGCTCTAATACTGCTGCATGTGGGTTATGGCTGTGAAATGCTTGACATTTTTTGACAACGAAATCATGACAACTGATTTCTGAAATGGGATTCTAGACAGCTGTAAAAATGGGAAGCCGGATATGGAAGGCTGGATATTTTTACAGAATGTCTTAAACAACAGCTCTAAAGTCATTGGTCTTACACGGGATCTAGGTCATATCCACACTCTTATACAGTGGTACCTCAGGTTACATACGCTTCAGGTTACATACGCTTCAGGTTACAGACTCTGCTAACCCAGAAATAGTGCTTCAGGTTAAGAACTTTGCTTCAGGATGAGAACAGAAATTGTGCTTTGGCGGTGCAGCGGCAGCAGGAGGCCCTATTAGCTAAATTGGTGCTTCAGGTTAAGAACAGTTTCAGGTTAAGTACGAACCTCCGGAACGAATTAAGTACTTAACCTGAGGTACCACTGTACCACTTAAACAGCCATGGAAATTCCTGGGAACTGTAGTTTGGTGAGGATGTTGGCCCTTAAAAGCTATACTTCCCAGTATCCTTAACAAACTACAGTTCCCAGGAATCTCCACAGCTGTTTAAGTAGCATAAGAGCACTTTAAAGGAATGGTGTGGGTGTGACCATAGTCGTTTCAGAGAGAAGCCACACAGCCTGACACCAAAAGATCCTGCACAGTACAATTTCATCTGTCCATTTGGGAAACACAAGACAACCATTTACCAGGTGATACCTTACTACGCTGTGCAATCATACAGCCACTTTAGAAGACGGCATTTTCTAGCATCCACTGACACTCTCGTTCATGTTTTAATTACTCAGAACAGCACTGTAATAGCCTGGTGGAGGACCAGCTCAGCTTTTCCCCTTCTACCATGCAGTCTGAAGTATGCCCTACCCACAATGGTGGATATTCTTCAATATGACAAGCTGATCCTCATAGAAAACAAGATCCCAAATATTTCACATGGATGACAGATTGCAGGTTTGCCACTTCAGTCAACTGAATTTGATTATAAGCCCTCCATTGATATACAGCAGTCCTCAGCACTGTTGGCCTTGAATCCTTGCATGACTTGCATGAAAACCAGTGTGGTATAGTGGTTAGAGTGTTGAACTAAGACCTGGGAGACTAGGGTTCAAATCCTCAGTCTGCCATAAAGGTACTGACGTATAAAGCCCTAAATGGCCTCAGCACAGTATACCTGAAGAAGTGTCTCTACTCCCCACCATTCAGCCCAGACACTGAGGTCCAGCTCTGAGGGCCTTCTGGCAGTTCCCTCACTGTGAGAAGTGAGGTTACTGGGAACCAGGCAGAGGGCTTTCTCGGTAGTGGCCCCTGCCCTATGGAACACCCTCCCATCAGATGTCAAGGAAATAAACAACTATCTGACTTTTAGAAGACATCTGAAGGCAGCCCTGTTTAGGGAAGTTTTTATGTTTGATGTTTTAGCGTGTTTTTAATATGCTGTTGGGAGCCGCCCAGAGTAGTGTTATTATTTATAAATTATTTATAATACTTTATAAATAATAAATTATCATCATCATCATCATCATCATCAAGTGGCATTGAACCAGTCACTGCCTCCCAACCTAGCCTACCTCACTAGGTTGTTGTGAGGATAACATGGGGAAGAGGAAGCCTATGTATCACCACCTTAAGCTCCTTGGAAGAAAGGTGGTGTCAGGGGAGGGAGGAGACGGAGAGCGAGGGGGAAGAATCCCAGGACAGCGAGGAAGAGGATGACAATGACTTGAGGGATTCCATGAGTCTTTCAAGTGAATCGGAGGATTCCCAGAAGGGGGCGCCTGTGGTCAGGCCAAGGGGAGTCACAGGGGGGACTCGTCAGGAGCAGGGGAGCAGCAGGGGAACCCAAAGTGGGAGCTGGGAGTCGGGACCGGCTTCTCCGCCGGAGCGCAGTGAAGGGGGTGGAGATTCCAGTGTGACAGGAGAAGCAGGTCCGAAAGCAGAGAGGGAGGGGAGATCGGAGCAAGACATCCTCCCGGAAGGGGAGGGGAGTAGTGCAGGGAGTAGTGTAACTGTCAAGAGGAAGGTTAGAGGTTGCGAACGCGCGCCAAGTTCAAATGTGGAGGCGCGCGGAAGAACAGGGAGCCCGGAGGAGGAGCCAGGTCCCAAAGCACGCAGGAGGGGGGAAGAGCTGTCTGGGGATTCCGCGTCAGGGGAATCCAGGAGGGGCAAAACCCCAGGGGGCAGGAAGACCCTGCGGAAAAGGAAAGAAAGGAAGAGGTGGAGCAGCACAAGCCTCTTAAACTGGTGCAGAGGCGGGACTGACTCAGAGGGGACTTCAGCGGTCTAAGGGTAACAGACGTGGGGCTGCGCGCCTCGGCTGTGGAGCGTACAATACACTTCAATAAACATCTTTGTATATAAACTGGACATGGCGTTGGTCTCTTGTGAGCTGGGACCTGAGGCAGCCCTGACAGGTGGGATATAAATAAAATAAAGAAATAATAAATAAAAATCCTCTTGATCTGAGGAACACTAAAAGCATATTTGTGCAAAGGGAAGAAATGCCACACGTGTCTAGGAAGGATTACTATTATTATTTTAGTGAGTTTTTGCAACTTGAGATTTATTCAGAAAATTTTAAAAATGTGACTAGATCATCACAAATGAGGTATGGTTGAATGGCATACTCTCTTTGACCCACTGAAATAGCATCCTACACTGTCTATAAATTGTGATAGCCCTACTAGGCATCTCCTTGTTCATTTCCAGATGTTTAATCAGTTTACCAAGGCCAACTCCTGATTGGTTGGTTTGACCTCATCCAGGCTACCTGTGGCTGCTGGTCCACATTCTCTGTCATGTGGACCATTAAAAATGCCCTAGGCATATTAGCCACCCAGTTAAAAGGATGTTCCATTCTGAACATTCATGGACAAGGCTGTATAGTGCAGATAATATTACTGCACTTGTGTGCCTTGGGAAGGTTCATTCTTTCTGTGAAAAGCAACTAGCACAGACTTCAGCCCTGCCAAAAATGATATATGCATCATGAAATCTCAACATGAACTCCCTGAAACCTGGACAATATATACTGAAACTTTCCAAACAGCTCCAAAACTACAGTATCTCATATTATTTCTATGGATGATTTATAGTTTGGCTGTGAGAGTATCTAGAAAATGACGGGGGTTGGGGTTGTGTTTGTAGAGAATTCTTTGGGACTACCAAAGGAATTAAGTGACCCTGCAGCTTTTGCTCTCATTCCATTCCTCCCAAATAACCCTGCTCTGTGTTATTGTGCAAAGAGAGACATGTTATGCAAATTGATGATGATGACGACTTGAATAGTAATTACCACATTTAGAATGCTGCAAAAACATTCTTTTGCTGGGCTGTCCTAGCCCACACATTTGCTTGCAAACCAAGCAATGTTATAAAAATTAATAATAAAACAATAAGTGGGGGTGGGGGTGGGGGTGGGGAAAGTAGACAGGGCCAGTCGGGCCACAAACATTTTGCTTCCTGAGATGAAGGTCAAGATGGTGCCCATATTCTATGTACAGGAGCCAACTTCACATCTAGTTTAGGCCTCATCTGCTCTATACCCTTAAACCACCATGATAAACAGTCATGGCTTCTCCTAAAGAATCTTGAGAATTGCAGTTTTGTTAAGGGTGCTAAAGTGTTAACCGCTATTCCCTTCAAAGAGCTATAATTCCTAGAATGGTTTAAGAATCAGTCCCTCTTCCTAGGGAAGAAATCTGGGAATTGTATCTCTTTGAGGTGCCTAGAGGTCTCCCCAAAACTCTCATCATTCTTAGCAAACTACAGTTCCCATGATACTTGGGGGAAAACCATAATGGTTAAGGGAGCACCACAGTGCTTTAAATGTACAGTGCAGGTGTGTCCTGAATCTTATTTGAATCACCTCAAGGCAGCAAGCTAACTTAGGAGGTGCAGGGCAAACTGCACCTTCTAATCTTGGAGGACTGAGCTCTGTCGTCCAATGCTGTTTCTACCTCCCCAGCATCTGCCGCCTGAGGCAGCAGCCTCACTCAGGCTAGTGGGTAGTTTGGACCAGAGGCAGGGACAATAAACATGGCTCCCCTCTCCATCAACCAAAGAGGCAGGCATGCCTTTTGGGTCCCTATATAGACAAGCCATTTTACAGAGTTGAAATAGCCAATTCAGACCGAAACTAACTGAAATCTTCAAGGTAGGTAAGGTCTCTGACAGTGAGGAATAGGTTCAGCAACCCGTTCCACTCTTAATCAGTGTAATGAAGCAACTCTTCAGGAATTATGTGTTTCTAAACCTGTTTTGGCTCTCATTGACTCAGTCCACAGCAAACCTTCATTAAGAAGGTTTATACAGATGGGCGAAGCTGCATTTACCGTTTCTCACGAGGGAAGAAAACAATAACTTGTGATTTATGCCAGTGTTGTGGTGTGTCAGTTCTGTTCTTTCCCAAACTGCATAATTAAAAAACAGCGTTTTCAGTCTTGAAGAATACTTACAATAAACAGTTTTGGTGGATACTAAATGACTCAGCTCCAGAGCTTAATCAACTGCAGAAGATGTGTATTGCTGCATATGCTTGAATGCTGCAACCATTATCTTTTATACGCTCACTTTTAACTGAGAAGAAATAAAATCAAAATAAGAACAAGTTAATGTCCTTCTTGGCTCGGCTAGAAGAAATTAAGGCAAGAGAGGGGAGATTGGTTTTAATGCAGCCGCAACAGTTGCAGGGCTTGCATCTATTATAGATTTTGGAAAGTTGTATTTTCACTATGCACTTGGGTGCCATTTTTAGTCAATATGGTGGATTGAACCTTCCAAAACTGCATTGATTTTGTTAACCAAATACTGCATGACGGTTCCTAAGATCAAGGGGCAGGTTTATATCTTTGTTTGGCTATAATTGGATGCTATTTTGAATTGAGGTGGCAGACTGAACCTTCCAAAACTGCACTAGTTTTAAGCTGGCATCAATGGTTAATATTGGTCCAGCTTTGAAAGGTTCAGTTGACTACCTCAATTCAGAATTTTGAAAACTGCACTGATTTTTTCCCCTTTGAATTCCTGAACAATGCCAAGTATGAGGCTAGTAGTATCAAATAAAACATTTAATGCTAGTGAGTTTCTCATCAACTGCGTGTGGAAAAGAGGCCATATATCTCTTCTCCTTTGGTTGTATCAACCTAAGTAGACTCATTGAGATTGAGGGAAACAATTAATTCCAGATAGGTCTACCTTGAGTGGAACCTAGTTACATAACAGCCCTTCAGTCCCCAGTTTCTCTCTGAGATCTTCTGCCCCTACTTCTCCAAATGCTGCAGTCTCATGCAGTCATGTTTCCAGGAAACCTACCACCTGCTGTTCGCTGCTTTCTTTATCCTTAACTCTTGGTTGCTAGGCATGCAAATAAGTCTGAGATGAAAATCAGAATTGGTGTAGCAGTCACAGCTATCACAAAGTCACTGAGGGTTCACTAAAGCAGAAGAAAGCCATTATAATTCCCCTGTGCAGGTTCGATGGGAAACATCAAAATGCAATATAGGAGACAGGCAATAGGACAGTGGTGCAAACATGGACCACATCTGCACTATTATACCACTATACCTCTATTAAAAGCACTATTATACCACTTTACACAGTCATGGCTTCTACCAAAGAATCCTGGGAACTGTAGTTTGTAAAGAGTGCTGAGAGTGAACAGCAAAGAACCTGCACAAGCAACACTGACACCAAACCTTACATATCTTAAGTAAATTAGAAACATCGTCACCCACCCCCACCCCACCTCTTTCCCCCTTTTTTTCCTAATGTCTCAAGAAATGAAACTGATTTGTAAAAATGTTGCATGGGGGGGGGGGTGAGGGAAATACGAGAGAGAGACATTGCACACACTTTTGTAAATCAAGAAAATCTTTAATAAAAATACATTTTTTTAAAAAAAGAGTGCTGAGAGTTGTAAGAAGACCCCTATTCTCCTCATAGAAGTACTATTTGCAAAGGAATCAGTTCTTAAACAACTTTGGGAATTGTAGCGGGGGGAAGTGGTTTCCTAAGAAATTTCAGGACCTTTAACAAACTGAAGCTCCCATGATTCTTTGGGGGAAGTTATGACAGCTTAAAGTGGCATGATACTGCTTTAAACCCATGGCATGGTTGTACTGTACAAGGTCTTTGATACTAGAGTGGGATGCGGCAGAACAGTCTCAGCCCCCAGAATTCAACTTGTTACATGTAATGCCATCATTTGCCAGCTCCCATTCATAGTGCTAAGTTTCCTGGAATGAATGAAGCGGGATTCATCTCCAGCTACTTCCAAACAAAAACGAAATAGAATCTAGTGTTCTTTGTCATTGAATAGAAATTTATGTTCTGAAAGAAGCTTCTGCGCAAGCATGAATGAATGAAGAAGTATAACAGTTTTATGACCTCATCTACCTGATGCACAAGAAATGATTGAAAATGAATGTGGTGCATTTGGGAAGTTCATTAGCAGCGCTATGGAAAATTTACAACCAGAAAATCAGAGTGCAAATGTAGCTTAATCAAACCCAGGTACTCTGAAAAGTTAAATCTAATGAAATGGTCACAATTGTAAAACGTTTTATTTTTTTACTATGTTGTCATGTAAGCAAGAGAAGAGTTTCAACCTCTCTAAAAACTCTAAACATTTAAGTTCCTGGGGGAAACTCTATTCTCCTGTAACTTATCTGTATGTATGTATGTATGTATGTATGCACATTAGCAGTAGTAGCAGCAGCAGCAGTAATTTATACCCTGCCCATCTGGCTGGGTTTTCCCAGCCCAACAGAAAATTAATTTAAAAAGTGATAAAACATCAAACATTAAAAACTTCCCTAAACATTGTAATTGGAAATCCCTCTAAATAGGTTTAAAAAGAGGCAAAGTGCTACCTGCTCCTTTCCTATTTTTTCTCAGGTCAATGGTCTCAAATCAGAGAAAGTTTGTCACTTAGGTTTCATGGTATGATCTGAGGGCACATAAGGCAGCTATTTAGTTGAAGACGAGCAGGTCTGGCTCTGGTCAGTGTCTGGTGGGAGACCACCATGTTGACCTCCTTGAGTTCCATGATGGAAAAAGCTGTGAGATATGTAATGAATAAATTCATTGATGAGTAACTATGCCGTGACATCAGTCTAGTAAATCCTCTCTAAATGAGGATAGGTTTGCATTCCTTTTTAAAATTTCACACCACCATTTCCCTCCTGATAAGCTTTTCACATCCTAATCTACAACTTTACTTTCCAATTCTTTATGTCTCTTCCCCTTGCATGGAATAAAAGATGTAAATCCTTCACTTTGGAGCTTATCTCGCCTTTTTGAAATATTGCACACCCAGAAAAAGTAAAGTAAACACTGGGTAGTAAATTTCGATTGGAATCAGAGAATGAAATGTACGATAATAATACAGGAAACCAATTTCATCAAGATTTCTCCAGGGAAATAGGGAACTAACAATGTCTATAGATCAGTATAGCCAATATAATGGCCTCCAAACAAAACCCTGTTGCCTTGCTTCTGTCCTTCTTCTTTCACATTACTTTCCCTCGCTATTCACAAAGTTCATAGCCTTCGCTTGCCATTGATTGCCTTGCCTGCCTCTAACATCCCAACCTTCCTGCGTGCAGTCGGACTCAGTGGCCATTTGTGTACATGTGACTACCAACACATATGCTCAGAGCTCCAACGCAGCCAAGGGCACCCACATTTCCACAAAGGAAATACTTGTTCCTGCATCCTTCACTGAGTTGGACTGTGAAGCCTGACATGATCTGCTCACTGAAAATCCCAAGATCACACCTACCCACACATATACCTCAAGCTTTCTTTTTTGCATTTAGAATACAAAAGACCTGACTATTCCTTGCCCACTCAACCATGTTCTTGGCACTGGATGGGGAAGAGGAGTGTGGTGGAGCGCACCGCCCCGGCAGATCCCGTGGGGTGCCATGGCAGCTGTGCCCCCCTCCTATGCTGGGCGCCACCAGGACGTGTGCCCCGCCCTGGGACACATGCCACACCCCCGGGATGCACGCCAGCCATGCCCCCGCCTGCTCTCTCCACCCCCCGGTGCTGGAGCATGAAGCTCCGCCACTGGTTCTTTGATTTCTCTATATCTACTAGAGTTGGATCATTAGACAAATTAATGAGGGTTAGACTAATTCATAGATGATGTGCCCATTAATGGCTACCTCTAGGATCAGAAGTAGTGTATTTCTGATTACCAGAAATCTTCTTCTTCTTCAAATTACATCTGTGTCTACTGAAGTCAATGAAATATACATACATATATTCATAGAAAGACTCAAGAAGGCAGTCATGTTGGTCTGACACAGTCGAAATATATATTAAAAAATTAAAAATTCTCCAGTAGCACCTTAGAGTTCAACTAAGTTTGTTCTTAGTATAAGCTTTCGTGTGTATCTGAAGAAGTGTGGATGCACACGAAAGCTTATACCAAGAGCAAACTTAGTTGGTCTCCAAGGTGCTACTGGACAATTATATATATATATATATATATATATATATATATATATATATATATATATATATTTCATAGAAAGACTGTGAGCTATCTGGAGCTCTGAAAATTTCTCTGAATTCTTGAATAGTTATCAAATATTTTCTGGATATTTGATAAGCATATTTAACATGGTGACAATTTATTTCAATATTTCATTTCTGATGCCATTTCTTGGTTGACATGCAATGGTATGTTATATCTAATAATTGTCATGTGATAGTATTAGTATTTGATAGTTGCTAATAAGTGTTATGCAATGGTGTATGTTACTGGACAACAGCTAACAGTTCAAATGCAAATGAGGCTTAATGTAAGCCTGGATTTGATAGATAATTTTCAACTGGACCTAACATTTGACAAGGTTATACTTATGAGGTTTCATCTGTCTGTCAGGCTAGAAGCAAAAACAGTTGAGATGTGCCAACAAATCTAACACACTTGAAATTAGAGGTAAGACTTTTCACATTCAAATTTTCACATTCAGAATTTAAATTGTGGGGTATTTTAGAACCAGAAATATTATCAAATATTTGCAGATGTTCCTTTCATCTCTAGAGCTGCTGCTATTAAGCCGGCATACAGAATATTAAACAAATCTGGCCTTTTCCCAGTGAACTTATGAAAAATACATTGCTGGGAGTTGCAGGAGGAGGAGGATAGTAAAGCAGTGCAGTAATTTGAGAATAAATAGCTTTGAAAAGAAACACAGCAAAACAATTCTCAAACTGTCTCCCTGCTATGTTTATTCAGCACAGGCGCTGAATAGCTTCTAGACAAGATTTCACAAGGCATTGAAAGAGAAGAAAGGAGCAGGCTCCTTGTGGATTTGGGCAGTGGGTATTCACCAAAAGAATAGCCAAAGCAGTTGAAAATGTTGGGTGGGGGCATATTGTAAAAGAAGAGTGCTCTGTGATCCTAATGGTTAAAATCTGTAATCACACCAAGCTCCTGATTTCTGAAAAGTGTTTCCATACAAACCAGAGAAATCAAAGGAAACTTGAAAGGGAAAAATAAAAGCTTAACAGAGACAATAACTAGCAAGCCCTCCCTGGTTGCAAATAGACCCATGCACGTTTCTAGCAAAATTCTTCCTGCATACATGGGACTGATTGGCTGCGGTTGGAAAGGATGTTAATTTTCATCTAGAAGGAGGTATTAACCCAGCAGATTCTTCCTTTGCTATACACCAGTGGTTATAAGATGGAGAAGCCTTCTCTTTTCTTCAAAGGCCCTTCTACGCTGCAGGCAGTTCAGTAGGATAAAGAGAGGAAGGCTCTCTGCAGTAGTAACTCCCTTCCAACATCAGTTTGATGCTGACTGTTGGCCCCAATACATATTTTTTTCTGGGCTAGATTTCTTGGGGATTCTGATTCAAGTCCCAGGACCTTCCTTCTTGGTTTCTTCTCTTATGGAAAGACTTCTTTGCTCTCATGTGGGTACCATACTCCAAGGCTCACCTTTGGAAAATGGAATGTTAGCTTCTGACTACACACCTATATGTCTTGTCAGGAATTTCTACATAAACACTTCTCTAGCCAGAAAGCAAGAAGCATTCCAGCCAGGTAGAACTGGAGAAGAGGTGTGGAGCACGACCAGTATGGGGTGTGACTTGGGACCCAGATAAAGAGGCTCCTGGACCTGAGGTTCCCTACCCCTGCTTTCAATGACAAACAGATATTTTGGTGTTATGTGAGAATTTAAGGCACCCCAAATACCTAGGAAGCAGGTAGAAAGTCAATTAGAGTTGGTGACTAGCCTTTTTTTTAAAAAAAAAATACTTTTGCACAGTGAAATTGCAAAATGAAAGGCAATGTGGGTTGATGGTTTTTGTAGTTTTTGTGATTTTAACTCTTAAGGGGTGAAAGCCTGATGGTCTAGGTCATACTGATGAAGAAACTGTGTTTGACCCTACGCGGGGGAGGGGGGATCTAACAAACCTGTCATTCCAAGATGCTATGTAGTTTGAAATAAGAATAGTTGAATGATAGAAATTGGCTTTGCATTAAAGTCAAGGGTGAATGTGTGACCCTCAATGTGAAGAAGATGCAGGCACCCTGCGAGACGCTTGGATGGTCTTCCATTTTTCAATATACTTCAGGAGCCTCTCACAGCTTTTTGCAGTGGAGAAATGTAAGCAAATGAATTGTGACAAGGTTCTGGAAGTCAAAAATATGTAATAAATAATGCACACACTTTTCAAATGACTGCCTTATTAACTCTTTCCTTTTCTGTTTGTTCCCGTTAAAGGGCTCAAACAATGTCCCTTTTGCTGATTTCTCTATTAAATAGTCTGTTCAACATGTGCGTGATAAACAGTTGAACTGTTCCTAGGAACTAATATGGAGAGAAAGAGGGTCCATGATCATTAGGATATTGTCTGCCATAGGTGAAGATCACCTGCTTGTCTCTTTGCATGCTGGACACCACAGAGATCATAATTACCATGTCAGTGGAGCATTGTTGGCCAAATCTGGGTCTCCAGCTGTTTTTGGGCTACAACTCCCATCATCCCTAGCTAACAGGACCAGTGGTCAGGGATGATGGGAACGGTAGTCCTAAAACAGCTGGAGACCCAAGTTTGGTCAACACTGCAATAGAGAGACCAACAGATCTCACTCACCCTCCTGAAAACCGTGTGTGTGTGTGTGTGTGTGTGTGTGTTCCACCTATCTACTACCTGCTGTATATTTTGTGTGAACTGGGGTTAGTCCACATACTTGGACATCATACTGATAAAGAACCAGGGCAGTGCTAAGGAAAAAAGCAGAATGGCAAAAGCCATGATGATATGGAACAATGGAGGTAATCCATGTTTGTTTTGATTCGAAAACTGCTATTTGTGAAAGTCAAAATAGTAGAACACACAGGAAATAATCTGTAGCCTTTAAAAAGAAAAAAGTCCCACACCCCCATGCACCCAAGTTCATGAAATATTTTCATAATGTTTGTGCGTGGCAGTATTAGTGCCTAGGCACAGTTTGGCTGTTTAACACACAACTATCTTATGAAACATTTTACGACGTATATCAGCATATTTTGATCTAATTCCTCTCTTCTCCCCCCCCCCCCCCATACACTTGTTTTGGTACAGTATTGTAATAGTGACACAGACCATCTCCCTGCAGGAGGCATCTAGCTACTGCTGTATAGAGTGGTGAATGTAGCTTGTAATTTGCATTTTAGCCTTAACGAGTTGCTGTAGTGCTGAACATGTACAGCAGATTGACTATGATGTGGACTGCAAGGCTATGCTTACTGAATATGTATATGATTATTAAGGCTGCGTTCCGACAGCAACACTCCAACAGCTTACAGCAGAGCGTGCCTTAACACTGCCTGAGATTTTCAGTTCTTCCAAAATGTAACTTGCACATCAGTATAAGCACTCTCCTCCTTTTTGACAGGGTGCCCTTGTAAATGGTAATTTCCCGGGTGGAGGATGGGAAAGGCACTCACAGCTCATCTTGGGCAAAATGCCCTATGGGAAGCGATTTTCATGGAATATCAATGTATCCCTATAGCTACAGACACAGGGCTAGCTCCGGACGTGTAAGCTGGGAGTAACACCGCTGAGATCAATGCTTTTCATGTTGGCGGAAGGATGATCAGAATCAGGAGGGACTCGAGCCGACAGATGTAAATAGAAAGTGTTTGCACTAAGCAACAAGGTGACAGAGACAGGGAAGGCACTGTTGTATAACCAGTGTCACCATCTTTTCCCAGAATGCACACTATGTTTTAAGGCCAGGATAAATAACTGAAGCAACACAAATCAAATAAAGCACAAGCGTTCCTTAGAAGGCGCATAGCCATAACAATATCTTGCGAATCTGTTGCATCATCTATCTGCAGCGCATGAACAGATGACAGCTTGCTTCCATCTCAGTTCTGAAAGTGCAGGGTGCATCACCAGAAATGGGAGATAACTTTTCTTTCGTGGCATTCTCTCCCACACCCCCACAGGCCAACGCTACACATCGTTCTGTGAATATTACGTCACCTCTCACTTGCCCTCCATCTGGGTAAGCAAAAGATCAGTGTGGGAACCTATGGATGCTCTGCAGAGAAGCATCTGATTTCTGACATATTTATCTGGCTAGAGATATGGAAGTTCACGTAAATGAATTCAAATTAAACTCATACTGATGTAATCAAATAGAAGATGTCTATGAGTTCGTATAGGGAGATACACATATCCAATTTTCTACTGGAGTTACATCAGTGCTGTTCTTGATATCTCTCAGCACATATACCACATTTCATGAAGCTGTTTCAGATCAACTTTATATGCTGTAGAACCACAAGGAGTGCACACTGAGCACCTATTTACATGTTTCCTAAAGGGCAACACTGCTGCTTCCATTCAATGCTTGCTCTCAGGTTAGTCCAAATAATGCTTCCATCTTCTGCCTATGTTTCAGGTGGAGAATCAAGTGATTATATAACACACTAGCGATGCCCACCCTGGCAGAGAGTATGCTACAATTTTCCATAGTATGTAACATGTGATCCATTTATGTGGAAGAAGGTTGTGAATGTTACATTGATGGGATCAACCATGGAGGAAGTGATAATGACTAATAATTTTAATATTAAATAAAAGCACCTCTTGCTGATATGTAGACAGAAACCTAAAGGGTTCTTTGTTTTCCACTACTGAGCTAAAGATCAGGATGAGATCTTGAACCAGATTCAAAAGCTGGCTGAATCTTATATTAATTTAAATACCTTCTTTCATGTATCCATATTGTCTATGCAAGCTAAATATGTGAAGTGACTAGAAAGGATACTAAGCGGGTACACATAATGAGTGTGTGTTTAATGTGCACCTGCTAATAATATAATGTTTGAAGTGGCTTTCAATGGTTTTAAACTGCACTGTTCCTGTTTTACTTTGCTTGAAGCTTGACGTCCTTGTTAGCTTGTTAAGCCACCTTATATATTAAAAGTCTGGCTTGAAATAAAAGCGAAAGATATGAAGAAGAAAAAGGGATGACAATTTGCTTTTGCAAGATAGAGGCTTGTACCCAGTGTAGTGCTAAGTCAATATCCTAGCAGTGCAAGTATTTCTGCTTGTGCAACAGGGCTTGTCCCTCACTCCAAAGAGAAAATGAGGATCCTTTGATGGGTTGGGGACTGACTGCTCCTCTCATGGGACTCCACATCTTCCTTGCTGCCACCACAGCCATGCTCTTAGCTGAGCTGCTCATCAGCCAGATGCCCCTACTATAGCTAGTGCAGTGGAGGCTAGTGCCCATTGGGACTGGTAAGACAGTAGGTGGAGCCAGAGCCAATGGCAGGTGGAGGCAGGACCAGAAATAGGCAGAGCCAACTAATTCTGGTTTTGTCCCCACCCTCCTTCCTGCCTCCTGAGTAAGGAGGCAGGCATGTGGAGGATGGTTGAGCAGAGACTGTGCTTGGTGGGGCAGGGCCCCATTTGCTTATGGAGCAATCTCTACAAAGCTGGAAGTGGGCATAGTATAGCAATGTAAACAAGAAAAGGCAGCTAAGGGTGCAGGAACAGAAGACAGAAAATGAGTGGCTGCTTAGGGAAAAGGAAAAGGAAGAAGAAGAAGAAGAAGAAGAAGAAGAAGAAGAAGAAGAAGAAGAAGAAGAAGAAGAGAAGAAGAGTTTGGATTTGATATCCCGCCTTTCACTCCCTTTTAAGGAGTCTCAAAGCGACTAACATTCTCCTTTCCCTTCCTCCCCCACAACAGACACTCTGTGAGGTGAGTGGGGCTGAGAGACTTCAAAGAAGTGTGACTGGCCCAAGGTCACCCAGCAGCTGCATGTGGAGGAGCGGAGACGCGAACCCGGTTCCCCAGATAACGAGACTACCGCTCTTAACCACTACACTACACTGGCTCTCAGAAAGGGAAACCAGTTTTCTGGATTGAAACTGAAAAAGAAAGGAAGGGAAACTTTTCGCTGCATTACTCTGGCAGGCCAGATGCTTCCAATGAACAGGAAGAAAAGTAAGAGAGGTGGAACTGAACACAAGACAGGGAAGGAAAAAGGTGCGGACAGAGCACTCAACCTACGAAATGTCACTGCACAGATCAAAATCACACCTCTCAGAAATTATAGTGCTAAAAGCCATCCTCGCCTCTGGAGATTGCTTTTCTCTTCTCTTCTTTTTTTTTTTTTTTTTAAAAATGCTGGATTTTCTATTGTCTTGAAGGGAAAAAACATGGGTGAGATCTAAAAGAGCAATGATATGACGATTGTGTCATGAAGATGCTCCATGGTGGAGAATGCATGTTCCAAATGTGGTTATTCCAAACTGAACATCTAGGCTGCATTCAGACAACCGTTTATTCCATTTTATCAATATTCCCTTAACTGAGGTTTCCCATGTTTTATGTGATCTTCTGCATAATGTAAGAGCCACTTCTGGAAAACCAGTGGAAATTTAGCACACTCTTTTCTGTTTTATTTGCTTCCAGAAAAAAATCTGCTTGCATTCCAGAAAATCACAGGAGTTTTGGGTCAAAATTTTCCAGGAAATTTGGGGTGATATTCTGGCCTAACAGGTCTTCCCACCATTTAAAACATAGTATGTCATGGCAGTATATCCATCAAAAAGCCAGATACCCATGATGCAACAGTGTAGTGTAAAAGGAGTAATAGTACCTGGGCCAGAAGTGCTTGCATTATAATTGGGGAAACTAATGCAATAATCCCCACCTCTGAAAGCATCCTTAGTGTGGAAGCTCCCCTCTTGAAAGGTAAGGTAAGGCTTGTATCTAGGTAAAGGTAAAGGACCCCTGGACAGTTAAGTCCAGTCAAAGGCAACTATGGGGTTGCAGCACTCATCTTGCTTTTCAGGCTGTGGGAGCCAGCGTTTGCCCACAGACAGCTTTCTGCGTCATGTGGCCAGCATGACTAAACCACTTCTGGCATAACAGGATACCATGACGAGTGCCAGAGCGCACGAAAATGCTGTTTACCTTCGAGCTGCAGTGGTACCTATTTATCTACTCGCACTGGTATGCTTTCAAACTGCTAAGTTGGCAGAAGCTGGGACAGAGCAATCGGAGCTCACCCCATCACATGGATTCGAACTGCCAACCTTCCAATCCGCAAGCCCGAGAGGCTCAGTTGTTAAGACCACAACGCCACCCGCTCCCCTTAAGACTTGCATCTAACTCCCTCACAACTTTGTTCTGCTTACCCAACTAATCAATGCAGTTCTAGAACCCTGCAAGTTAGCACCCGTGATTTAGGGTTCTAAATCATGTGGGAAGTCTGTAGCTCCCCACTGCAGACCTTCTGCTTCCAATGTATGGAAGACAACAGAGAACACATCTTTGCTCTCCCCACACAAGCTTCTAATTGTGTGAGGCTTTCAATACCTGCATAGGGCCCCAGTGTCCTATTTTTGTGCTGCTTCCTGATTTGTATGCCTCTCCTCACTGTCTGCTCTTGCCAGTATTGTTGCTTAGAGGGAACATGAAGTGAAAAGAGGTGAACGCAACATACTATATGGGACAATCTTCTGCAGGAGGGGTAAATATGCACGTCAGGAACAGTCAGTCCTGTTCTGGGTCAAATCAGAGGATTTATGATGGAAAGTATCAGAACATGTTTTTTGTAGGGTCAAGGTAGGGGAGGGAGACATAGAGATCGAGGGAGTACATATCATTTGTGAATCAGCAACAAAGATGAAGAGGGAAAACCTTCAGAGACAAATGAAAAAAACAAAGGTTAATTGTGTTAATATATCTACTTGGAGATATTATATTTCTACAATTGCAGTGAAAGGTTGTCATGGAACTATAGTGCAGAAAATGAGGCAATGGCCAGTCTTGTTTTTGAATGCTGGTCCACAGGGAAGACACCCTCCATGTAGAAAACTAACATGCTAATAAGAAAGCCCCATTACTTATCTGCTTATTTATTATGTGCAGGGAGCTCTGTATGTGGGAAAGCATTCAAAAATATGGCATCTCCAACCTATGTCTTAAGTGGTACGATCCAGAATATCCCATGCTAAGGAGGAAAGGCCATAGCGCAGTGGTAGAGCATCTGCTTTGCATGCATGAGGTCACAAATCCAGTTCCCACTGAGGGAGAAGCCTGTCTGAAGCTCTGGAGAACTGCCACCAGTCTGAGTGGACAATATTGAGCTAGATAGGCCAATGGTCCAACTTAGTAGAAGGCGGCTTTCTATGTCCCTACTTCTCTCATTCTATATTGTGCATAGAACAGGTATTGATGAAAACAATGTTACCACCCCCACCATAACCCTCCATGTTTGGTTTAAAAAAATATAGTAAGGATTTAATTTAAAAAACAGTATACAGTGGTACCTCGGGTTAAGTACTTAATTCATTCTGGAGGTCCATTCTTAACCTGAAACTGTTCTTAACCTGAAGCACTACTTTAGCTAATGGGGCCTCCTGCTGCTGCCGTGCCGCCGGAGCACGATTTCTGTTCTCATCCTGAAGCAAAGTTCTTAACCCGAGGTACTATTTCTGGGTTAGCGGAGTCTGTAACCTGAAGCATATGTAACCTGAAGTGTATGTAACCCGAGGTACCAATGAAATAATGATTGCCATGATTTCACAATCATGGCATGTAAAGCTGAGCTGAATTTTGAAAGTTTCATCTGCAGGTCAGCTTGAAAAAGGGCAGATGAGAATTTTGTATTGACCATCTAAATTGTGCAAAAACTTTGTTTTTTCAATGATGAAGTGCAATGTATAAAGAGCAATTTTCATACTCCTCAAAAAGCAAGTGGAGAAGAGGCAGCGCTCACTCTCTCTTTTTTGTCAGATGGAACTGGGGTTAATGTATTTGTTCCCTGGAAAAGAAGGTCACCCTGCACTGGTTGTTCACATTTCCATACAGCTTGCATCACTCCAGGTTATATCTCTGTTAGTATAATTGAAGCTCACAGGAGAAGCACTGACTGATTATCCCACTGCTCTTGAAAAACCCCACTTATGCTTAAGACAGCCATGACCTGCCACTTAGAGCTTTCCACTTCATTTGTTTCTGTTGAGTCACCTTGTTTTCCAGAGCTTTCTGAATCGCGTTCCCAAGGAGCCACTGTTCCACATTTACCTCTGGCAAGTGGAAGGGTCAAGGCAAGCCGTAAGGGCTGGTCCCTGCGGAGGCAAGCGAGAAACAGAGAAAGGGGAGAATTCATGAAATGTTATGTGTGGTGCAGTGGTTAAGAGCGGTAGACTCGTAATCTGGTGAACCGGGTTCGATTCCCCGCTCTTCCACATGCAGCTGCTGGGTGACCTTGGACTAGTCACACTTCTCTGAAGTCTCTCAGCCCCACTCACTTCACAGAGTGTTTGTTGTGGGGGAGGAAGGGAAAGGAGAATGTTAGGCGCTTTGAGACTCCTTCGGGTAGTGATAAAGTGGGATATCAAATCCAAACTCTTCATCAGATGCCAACTTGGGCAGCATCCACATTTAAAGAACGTGGGTTTCCTCAAAGAATTAGGGATGCTGGGAATTGTAGCTCTGGGAGTTCCCATGTGCTTAAAATGGTGTTGGTGTGTTCAGAGCTGTTCCCAAGCAGGGACAATTCTGATGGGCAATTAATCCCATTATGTCCATTATGTCCCATTGCGTCCATCTGCATGTCCGACACTTGTTTCATGCAGATAAATGGAAATTTCACCACCAGCATAGCCCAAGAGGGCCCTCTGGATGTTGTGGACCCCCACTGGCAGAGGAAGGGGGTGCGGGGTGTGTGGTGTGCCCTAGGTGTCATCCCTGAATGGAGTGACATCACCGCCACACACCCCTGGGTTGCTTGCCGCTCACCCCGCCCCCTGTGGACCCCAACTCCCATCCACCCCAGCCAGCATGACCATTAAGGATGGTGGGAGTTGCGATCCATAACATCTGAAGTGCAGCAAATTGATTTGCATAGGCGGCTTTAGGGGAGTGCAACCAGTTTGCCCGCACTGGGGGCTGAGCCAAGAGGGTGCTGCAGGGGAGACTGCAACAAAGATGAGCAACAGAAGGCAAGAGGTGGTATTCTGGCATCGCAGAGGGCACTGCTGAAGTTTTAAAGTCCCATGTCCACCACTGCCCCGTTCCATAGCCCTAGTCAGGTGTTCTGTTACTTCATGCAATTAATACTGTACAAGGGGAGAGTGTTGGTATGCTGGCCAGCCGTATCCCTTCCTTCATTTCATTTCGTTTTTTTCATTTCACTTTTAATTTCCCAATCCAATCCAAATCTTTATTACAGCCATAGACCAGCATAAGGTAAAAACAACTCCATGCATAAATAAAACATGCTAGAAAGGCAATAAAGCAACTGCGGAAGCAGAGTGTACACAGCCTCATTCACTCAATTACAGTAAACCAGCATAAGATAAAAACACATAAAACATGTAAATCAAACCTTCACTTTTAGACCTCTGACATATGCCAATCATAGCAGCACAATATCTCACAACTGAATATGTTATATCAGGATTTATATCTTGGAGCAAGAAGGAGATATAAAATTGCCCTGTGTGTCCTGGAAAATTTATTTTTTTTATTGGCAGGATAAACCTAGCACGTATATTTGTGTAATACTGGCAAGGGAGAAAAACGTGTTCAGTTGCTTCTCTGTGCCCAGAGCCACAGGGGCATTTTTAATTTGTATACCGCCTTTCTATATTACTACACACAGGGTGGTTTACAAGCTGAAGAAACAACAAAATAGACAGCAAAGATTACAAACCTAATAACTATATGATCCGGTACAATGGGGGGAATTATAAATGGGGAAAAATTATAATTTACTTAGGAGACCACTGTAAGCAGATGAAAACATTAGCAGGAGTTTAATTTCACTTGTAATGTAACAAATACTATGGGCAATATGACTAGATATAAAATATAGACATATTATGAAATAATATGCAGTTGAAAACATTGAAAATAGGACCCATGTGGGGAGCAGGGGGAAGTCTCGAGATTCAGAGAAATCTCTCTATATGGATATGTATTTGGTTTTGCTATAAATTTATATTTGCAAAATCAAAGAAAAATGATTTCAAAAAATACACAATATGAACCGTTACCCAAAAAAGTCAAAATAAAAACATAACTTTAAAATAAAGCTATATCAAATAAAGCAGTATTTAATAATCCATTAGAATATAATAGTAAACAATAACATTAGAAGAGCAAATAATTAAACAGTTTAAACTTAACCATTGCAATAAAGAATCACTAAACTATAATCAATAAATATAATGGCCAGTCACAATGCATAAAATACCACCAAACATGCAAAACCATGTAAAAGGATCAGATTGAGAAACAAGGACACACAACTTATAAAATTATTTTTTTAAAAAAATATTCCTTCCCCTTCTTTACAGTCCTCCATGAATTGAAGGCTGAACCTCTGAAGTTCTGAAGGCTCCAGGAGTACAGGAAGCGCCTGGCTTCAGTTCTCCCTCAACCTTATGGAAGACTTGCAAAACATGCACCAAAGGCAAAGGGGTTGCCAGCATGCCTTCCTTTTCCCTCAGGCAGTTTTCAGCCCATGGAGATCCACAGCAGCTGCAGAAGACTCATGAAACCTGCTGTTGAGAGTTTTGCGATCGTCCCCCCCCCCATCGCCTATGTGAAATACTAAAGTTGTATTCTTTCTATGAAGTAGAGGAAGGCAGATGTTTTCAGTTTAGGAAATAAACATATTTGTTATTATCAGGAGAATCACTACCTGAAATCCCTTCTCTTTTGGTATGGCAAAGTAAACTTGCAGATGTGCTCCCACAAGGTAAGAATACAAGCTATAACATCCTGAAAATTATTAGTAAATACAAAGATAACATTTCAGCTCGGTTGTGTCCTTATGTGCATTGCCCGCTGAAACAAGGGGTCCAAAACAGTAGAGAAAAGGGAGGATAAATTGTTGCTCATATATGAGTTTATTTACAGAAACTAATTTGTGTGTGTGTGTGTTCCTTTTTTTTTTTTTTTTTTTTTTGAGATTTTTCCAGAAGAAGAAAAAATCCATTGCTGGACTGGGTCCTTCTCTAGGACAAGATGCTCCTGCAATCTAACTAGGACTTCTAACTAAAACTGGTGGTTTTTAAAGAGAGAAAAAAATTCTATGTGACACATGTCTCAAGATCTGCCAGGCCCTATGTTTGATACCCCTGGCTGATGTTGTGTTCCCACCTGTACCTTCCCTGCCTCATTATCAGATATTGCACAGGCACTGCAGTTTCTGAGCACACTATATCACGTCAGTTGTATAGACATCTTGCATATAAGCAGCATCCATTTCATCCCACATAGGGAAATGAGGGCTGCTGCCAGACACAATCACTCTATCATCTCTATCTATCTATCTATCTATCTATCTATCTATCTATCTATCTACTATCTATCCACACACACACACACACACACAGAGAGAGAGAGAGAGAGAGAGAGAGAGAGAGAGAGAGAGCGCTACTTCACCCTTTCTGTTCTATAATGACTTTGTTACAGATAAATTAGGCATGCTAGGAAAGGGTAAATCAATCCACAGTGAAAGGTGGGGTGGAAGAGGGAGAAGTGCTCTTTGCCACAGCTCCACTTTGCACTGGCAAAGCATATTGCTGTAAGCAAAGGTGAGCAAAACACAGGGTTTTACATTGGTATGCAAGTACTGCTGCTTTGGTTTTCTTATATTGGAAGAGTCTGGTGCTCCTGGGGACTGATTTAGACTCCAGCTATTCAAACTATACACCAGCCAACGCGACTCATCACACCACTGTATCCCTAGTCACAGGCCACCTCATAAATCTGCCAAGTACCCGCAATGCGCCCACACTCAGATCTGCAAACGTCCTTCTTAAAGCAATAACGGAATCTCACAGATCTCTGCCAATGCGCCTTCAGTAGTCCTGGCGTGCACACGCACCCCATTCCTGAATAGAACATGGCTCTCCCCCCCCCCCTTTCTTCTTCTTCTTCTTCTTTTTAATAGCACCTTCATTACTCAAGGTAGCCTGGAAAGCTTTATGAAGCAAAGCAGGTAGTTCGATATTGGCAAGGCAGCTTCTGTGCATGCAGACGAAACCGCCATTACAGGCTCAGCAGCAATACAAACAGCCTCTGCCATGCCACCCTTTTGTTAAATGAAGACAGGGGGATGCTGATCTAAACTGCAGGCTTATGAGCGCTCTGGTTTCTGTTATGGTGTCCCATTGAGCCAGAAGCGGTTAAGTCATAAGATCTAAAATGCTGGATCTTTGGGGGGGGGGTTCTATTGGGTTGCTGGTTTTGTTTTGATTTTATGTATTTTGTATGTATTTTATATTTTATGTGAACCACCCTGAGACCTTTGGGTATAGGGTGGTATAGAAATGAAATGAAATGAATGATGATGCCTCTCCTTTTCATTAAGTTCAACAAGAATATAACTTTCCCCTACATGATGAGCATGTAGGTCTCATCCCCAGCATCTCTAGATAGGACTGCAAAAATCCCAAACTCTGAACAGCCACCACTAGTCAGTGTAGAGCAGCTGTGAGGAATGTTTAGCCCTTCAGATGTTGCATGGCTAGTAGTCAGGGATGATGGGAGTTGTAGTCCAGCAATATGTGGAGCCACCACTAGTAAGTGTAGAGCAGCTGTGAGGAACGTTTAGCCCTTCAGATGTTGCATGGCTAGTAGTCAGGGATGATGGGAGTTGTAGTCCAGCAATATGTGGAGGGCCAAATGTCCCCCACACCCAGTTTAGAGAATACAGAACTTTATTGTGTGTGCCCTATACACAGGAGCCAACTCCATGGGCTGAGGTCCCTTTGGGCCCCCCAATAAAATAGTTGATGCATGTGTCATAGGGCAGGGCTTACCTACCCTCCCCCAATATTTTATTCAAGTTGGCACCTCTGGCCCTATGCATGTGTGTGCATGCACTCACCCTAGAGTGTGTGGGGTGAACTGGGGGCTTGGCATAGCCCTAATCAGGGCGTTAACTCTTAATTGAATATGTGGTTAGTGGCATTCCTCTTGATTTGATTAGACTATAGAGCATTTGTTCACATCTGTTTATAGGGTGGTAATGTGACAGTGAGCATTCATCCTGGTGCACTTACAGGGTGCTCAGAAGTTTCCCTATGAATCATCTGTTCATCCCACACTTTCCAGTGCATTCCCTGTCACTTTCCTATCTGCAAAAAGTCTGGTTTTTGTTTTGTTTGGGGTTTTGGTTTTTCGTGGATTTCTTGCAATAGAGTGAGAGATTGCTTCAAGGCACTTTCATTGGACACACCTAAATTTCTGGTATGAACTTGAATTACCCCAAGAAAACAGCAACAGAATGGAGGTAGACTGTTTTCAGCACTAAAGAAAACAGAAATATGGAGGAAGCCATTTCCAACTTCCCTCAGCAGCAGAATTTGTCAAGTTTGCACTTCCCAAAATAATATGAGAACTGAAGCACAGTAATGCTTCAAAATTTCCACATATCTCAGTTTTGTGATGCAGTTCTTCAATCAATGTTTATACGTGTTTATAAAAATGAATTATATTCCGAGAAATCGCTTGCAAAAATGTGTGCATTAGTCAAAACTTCAGGAAAAAATGTAATAATTAGAAATTAACACAAAAATGTTGAGCATTCTTTTTTTTTTTAAGCAATTTGTTGCAGAAATGTGGAGAACAGGTTGGAAAAATGAGAAATGAAATTGGCAGATCATTCTAACCCTTGTTTAGGGTGAGACGCAAGGAGAGCATTCTACCCCAGGCTATGTTTGAATCTCTCTGCCTGTCAACACCAGTGCCATTGCTTTTGTAGCAGGGAGATGAGCTTATGCATCACAGCCAGCTCATAAACAATTAACTTGCCCAGCCATAACTCAGCATATCTAAGAATACCATTTGGAACACCATCTCAACAACCCAGGTCACATCATTCACAAAAAAGCTACAGATACAAAGTTGGGGATGGTAGTGAGCCTATCTCTTATGCCTGGCATTGTGCTCAGTAGACTGAGGGAAAGTGTGTTTGCATCTTACCCAGAGTTAGCTCCAGGCTTCACAGGGCCCTTGGTAAAGGGTTCTCTGGTGGGACTATGGCTATGTTGGCAAGTTTACCTGGCAGTGGCTGTAGGAGTAGTAGGTGGCCATTTAGGTTCCCCACAATGCCCTGGAATGATGCATCGCCAGAGGTATTGCAGGAAATTGATATGGTGGCTTGCAGACCCAGAAAGGAGGGCCAGAGTAAGTGCCAGCAGACCTTGCCCAGGATCTGGGAGCTGTCCAAGGATGTCTGGTGCTGATGGCAGGTGTCATCCCATCCCACTTCCTCAATGCAAACCAATGCTTTGTCCTTCACACACCAGTAGTTCCTACTCAGTTTTGTAGGATGCAATCCAGAAAACAACTGGTGGAAGAAGCAAAACCTCTCTCCTTAACCCCTAGAGTAGGCAACTGTTGGCTTGTGCTGAAGGGGGCCACAACACAATTCACCTGACCTTCTTCCACCTTCCCTGCCTTCATCATGACAGGCATTTCACTACTGATTCTATAAAAGCTTTGATAGATGACAGAACTGTCGTTAATGCAAATTTAGCTCTTAGGAAGTATGAGTTATGCTTTCCTCTGTGCCTGATCGGCAAAGGTTATATTAATCTGTTACACAGGCTGGCTCCCAAGTCAAGACTGCAAGTTGTCTTCAGTCCTAGAATGCTGGTTGCTTCTTCTTTATTTATTAAATTTATATTCTGTCCTTCCTCTCAAAGGTCACTAGTAACAGGGTCGGCCCTAGGATGAGGCAAAGAGAGGCAGCTGCCTCAGGTGGCAGATGCTAAGGTGCAGGGAGTAGCCAGTGCTGTGGTGCCCTGCAGATGTCTGCCCCCCCCATCCCCATTCCCCTTCCCACCAAGGCACTCCCTCTTGTAGCAGGCAACATTCTTCACTTCAAAGGAAGATGAGGCATGATCTCTTGTCAACCATACAGATCCATGGTGCTGGGCTGGAGCATAAAAACAGCTCTGAAATAAATGGCTAGTTTAATTGGATTGATGGAAAAAGCTCCCTGTTCCAAAGAAAGCAGCACAGGAAATCATTTACAGTACAGATAATGAAAAGGCATGCCTTATGACGTGGTTGGCATCAAGGTGGTCTAGTTTATTGATTTGTCTATGCTTTTGGAAGTTTTGTGCTTCTGTTACTGGTATTTATAAACACCCGCACACTCACCTGTGTGTTCTTTTTCTACAGTAATATCATTTCCTATTGGCAAGATATTTATTCATTTATGAAATTTATGCATTGCTTTTCTGCTAAAAACCACTCAAGGCAATGGGCAATCAATAATATTTCAAATACAGTAAGAAGGTCTCCACACAAATTATAAACCCATTAGTCACAGGTCCGGAGAAAGTGAAGAAAGATACATGCTTACCATTTTACATTCAAAGCGTATATTACATGTCAAAAGAAATGCTTTTACATGGTTTGGGGGTTAGCGATCTTGGGAGCCAAGATATCAGTGAGCATTTTGTGCATTACTTTCGTACGGGTGGCTGAGATTTATTTATTTATTATTTTGCTTTGGTCTGCCCTTGCACTAATGGCATCAGTAACAGTGGAATGATGCCAGTTGCAGTGTGGTCTAGACAGAACACAGGAAATTGGTCATCGGTGGGTATTGGTAACAATGGCAATCAGCAGCAGCAGGATATTAACTGCTCTGGACCTGTAGGAGCTCCTCATCAGGACACAGGATGTCCAGGGCCCAGCCCAACTTCAAACCATGCCGGACAGGAAATGGCTAAAGCAATCTCCATTCTCACCTCTAGAACCACAAAGTTCAATTTCCTTTGTAACTGCAAAGCAGCCTCAAGAATCAAAGGGCAGACCAAACCACAGACCTAGAGGGAGCAGCTGAAGAGCATTAACTCGAATTTGTTTGCAGATCAATCACAATCTTACATTAAGTGAATATTACCCCACTCTCTCCCATGCATTTCACCATCGCCTTTCTTATTGTAAAATGTCTGATTTCCTTGAGTAGCCTGATTGTTCTGCAAGGGCACCAAACCAACTTCAACTGCTCAACCTGAGCTTGCTGGCATGCTGCTGAATCCCATCCACAAAGTTCTGACAGTCTGGAAGAGGCCTTCAGCTTCAGAAGGACTTTCATTCAACAATGATCTTGAACATCCAATTGCCATTCAAAAGGAACAAGCCCCTCCCACACCACCACCTTCTCAAGCCTTTTTACATGGGCATATGAATGTTCTTTATGTCCCACTTTAAGCATTAACTTGAACAGAATTCCTGGCCCATCAGCATTTTTGGAAATGATTTTGTTTGCAACGCTTATAGCTCGGGTTATATATGAAGGAGATCAGCTTTCTCCAGTCTTGGGGGACAGAGAAAGTGGCAAGCTCTGTGAAATCACAAGATTGCATATGGTGGACTATGAAAGCCATGAGTTTTGCAACTTAAATACACTAAGCTATCCCCACCCTGCTACTGGGTAATGAGGTGATATGGTCTACCAAGGTAGTCGAGATTCATTTACAGTACTGATCTCAGACAAATGATCCATAGAATCATAGAATTGAAAGGTACCATGAAGATCATCTAATCCCCAGCTCAACGTAGGGTCTGCAATGTGGGATGCAGCTACAGCATCCATGCCCAGTGTCTGCTTAAACACACCAAGTGAAGAAGAGCCCACCACTTCCCAAGGCAGCCTGTCCTTCATGAAGCTTATTCTCCTTTCTAAGAGCCAGTGTGGTGTAGTGGTTAAGAGCAGTAGACTCGTAATCTGGGGAACCGGGTTCATGTCTCCGCTCCTCCACATGCAGCTGCTGGGTGACCTTGGGCTAGTCACACTTCTCTGAAGTCTCTCAGCCCCACTCACCTCACAGAGTGTTTGTTGTGGGGGAGGAAGGGAAAGGAGAATGTTAGCCGCTTTGAGACTCCTTAGGCTAGTGATAAAGCAGGATATCAAATCCAAACTCTTCTTCTTCTTCTTCTTCCTGTAAGTTGGTTCTAGAGTCCAGCTTTGGAACAAATCTGCTCCATCAGCCATTCAGCTATCATGTCTCCCTTTCTTCTCTTCTCTATATTTAACTCATTCAACTGTTTCACTTAGAAATTGTCTTTCAGACGACACACTCCAGTTTGCCCATGTCCATCTTTAAAAGACCAGCACAGAACAGAGCAGAATGATTCATTCTCAAGATCTGACACTAAGCTCCTGTCAATTCAGCCTGAGATTTCATTCACTTTTTTTAGCAGCTGCGTCATGCCACCGGCTCATGTTCAGCTTACGATAATCTAAGACACCCAGATCCCTTATACATGTACTGCTGCCAAGCCAAATCTTCTCCCTCCTGTATTTGTGCCTTTGATTCCTTCACATGCATCTCTGAGGAATTTCATCTTGTAGGTTTCATGCATGTCATCTTCAAATCTGACAAGCATCCCCTCTGCTCTTCAGAATCACCCATCCCTCGTGAATGCTTTTCTCCCTCAGAATATCTAGCCATGGCATCCTATCCAACTTTTCTCTGAGCTCTCTGAAGCCCATTGTCCACAGGTTCAGATTATATGCCTGACTACGCTGAGTTTTCGCATCGCTTGCTGTCACCATTTCCAAGAGGACACAGCCACCTTCCCCCAAGGTTCCTGCCACTTCTACTTCTTCAGCCTGTTCTTCTTTGTAGGTCAGGATTAAGTCAAGGATAGCAGATCCCCCTGTTCCCTTGTCCACCTTCTCAGAGATGAAGTTGTCAGGAATTTATTGGACATTCCATATGGTGCCTTATTTTCTCGCCAGGCTGTGAAGCAGGGAATTGAGAGGACGAGAGTCATCTGTGTGTGTGTGCTTGTTGTTTTCAACTTCACCATGAAATGAGCTGTCATTTTGAAAGGGTAAAAAGAACTGAAGAAGAAGAAGAAGAAACAGGACTGAGCATGGTTATGGAATACATTTCTAGATCTTCCAACAGCTTACTGAAGGGGCTGGGAAGCCTCAGACAAAGGGGCTAAATATTCACATTTATTCCTCTGAACACTTATGTCTCTGGCCACACCAACCCCTGGCATATGGCCCCCAGAAAGGAATGCTTCCAAATAATCAGGACCTACCAAGTGACTCTCCTGCCAACCTAGCAGTTCGAAAGCACGTCAAAGTGCAAGTAGATAAATAGGTACTGCTCCAGCGGGAAGGTAAACGGCGTTTCCGTGCGCTGCTCTGGTTCGCCAGAAGCTGCTTAGTCATGCTGACCACATGACCCGGAAGCTGTACGCCGGCTCCCTTGGCCAATAAAGTGAGATGAGCGCCGCAACCCCAGAGTCAGCCACGACTGGACCTAATGGTCAGGGGTCCCTTTACCTTTAACTTTACCAAGTGATTATTGCAGGGATAACCAGTGTGGTGTCCTCCAGATGTTTTAAACCACACCTCCCATCAGCCCCTTTCAGCACGGCTAGTGGTAGAGGATGATGGGAGTTGAAGTCCAAAACATATGGAGGGCCCCATGTTGTCTATCCCTGGGCCACTGAATATCTAGCAAAAAATTCCAGTAGACCTGAGGTTTCAGGGGCAGAAACAATACCTACATTTCTGCGGAGTTTTGATGTATTTTTTTTGCTACTACATAGAATGAGAGTTCTTACACCTCTAGAACCCTCTCAATAAAATGTTTAGAATGTAAACGAACTGTATATTCACTACAGACATATATTGGTGTGTTTAATGACTATTGCTCTGAAATTCTATAGGCTCCAGGGCAAAATAGGAAATAACTTCCCGTGAAAACAGATGGAGCTCTATACAAATCCTCTGCAAAGTACTTGAGTGTGCCTGACAATTTACAATAATATATTTTAGCACAATGGAAGCACAAGTGACTGTACATTAACTTGCTTGACCAAGGTCACATAAGAAATCCTCATAAATAGAAGGGCAATAATACAGCTGCTAAATCAGGCCTCCCTATTAAAACGGAAGGATCTCTGTGAAGTATTGTTTTTACATTTCCTCTAGCGTGTTAGCTGTTAATCTTCTTTATGAATTCCACAATTTTTAATCTCAGTTCGTAGTCACAATTAAATATTCAAACCCTTTAAATATTCAAAGCACTTTGCAACCCTTATGTGAGCTTCTCAGGACACATTTCCATTTTAGGAAAGAGAGCTGAGGATGGGGTTGAGAGACAATGACTTTAGCGACGACTACTCAGTGAGCCTGTGGGTAAGGTAGAATTTGAACTCAAGTTTCCTAAATATGCAGCCTATCAGACTAAGCTGACTTTTGCTGTTATTTATCTGTGTGAATAACACAGGAAACCAACCTATGCTGTATCAGGCCATTGACTGGCAGTGGCTCTGTAGGTAGGAATCTCTTCCAGATGGGGATCGAACCTGTGACCTTCGGCATGCAAAGCAGATGCTCTGCCACTGAGCTATGACCACTTCCCCAAGTAGCTAGCTTGTGGGAACCCTTGTGCTATGCATGCACGGAATGCAAAATAGCATTTCTCTGCTACATAAGAAGCAGAAGAGAGGACAATTTTTTTAAAAAATCACAAACGATGAATTTAAATATTGTCGTATTTTATAACTAGGGAAAAAAAAGAAATCACTAATTATGAATGCACAACCCGTCTGGCCTTCTCCCTGCAAATGCAAACAGGCCCATCCCCAAGAAGCAGTAAGGCCAGGCCACTGCTCAGCAGGCCAAAAAAGGGACATGCTGATGTCAGAATTACTGCCAATAGCACATGGATTGCCAACATTTGTTTTAAAAATACAGGCCCCCCTAAGCAAAGCTGAAGACACAGCTTTTTGAGTCAGGAGCAGAATCACGGGAAGGGCGAGAGGAACAGCAAAACCTATTTATCATTTATTTCCAATATTTGTCTACTGTTTTTCACCACCTTGTGGTCACAAAGCAGTTTCCGATAACACTCCATAAAACAAACCATCAACCAACATAATATGGTGTTGAAAACCACAAAGTGCAAGTAAAAAAAATACAGATTCCCCAAACACTCCTGTGATCCAGAGCAGGCTTAACCAAGTCCGCCATAAGCCTCAGCAAGCAATTACGTTTGAAATGGTGAAGGAAGCTCATCAAGGATGTAGCCATCTGTACCTTCTGGGGAAGGGAGTTCCACAGCCAGGGTGCAATGACCAAGAAGGCCCTGTCCTACATCCCCAAACACTGAGACACTCTTGACCAGCAAAGAAGAAGAAGAAGAAGAGGAAGAAGAGGAAGAGGAAGAGGAGGAGTTTGGATTTGATATCCCACTTTATCACTACCCTAAGGAGTCTCAAAGCGGCTAACAATCTCCTTTCCCTTCCTCCCCCACAACAAACACTCTGAAGTGAGTGAGGCTGAGAGACTTCAAAGAAGTGTGACTAGCCCAAGGTCACCCAGCAGCTGCATGTGGAGGAGAGGGAACGTGAACCCAGTTCACCAGATTACGAGTCCACTGTTCTTAACCATTACACCACACTGGCTCACAGGACCATTCCTGAAGCCTGGGCAAACTGTTATAAGTGCTCCACCAGGTACCCAAACCCTTTGAGCTTAATAGTTCAACATCAACTCTTTAAATGGGGCCAGGTAGTGTATGGGCAGCCAATGAAGATCCCAAAGGTCATGTATTAGATGGTAATGTACTAAAGTGTCAGTCTGCACTTTAGCAACAGCATTCTGCACTAGTTGCAGCTTCTAGGCTGCTTTCAAGAGTAGCCCTGTATGAAGCACATTACGGTAATCGAGGTGGGAGGTTACAGAACATGTAAAACCGTGGCCAGGTTGTCCTGGTCCAGGAAAAAGCCAAAGCTGGTGAATCAGCTGGAGTAAAAGGGTTCATTGCCACTGAAGCCACTTTAGACACAATCCTCTAATACAGTGGTTTCCAGTTGGTGGTCCACTAACCCCAGAGGGTCTGTGTAACCCACCCAGGGGTCTGTGGCACTATTCACATAACAAAAACTACTATAGAGATACCAACATTTTCAAAAGGCTTGGCTTTTGAAAAACAATACTTAGCTAACTGAGAACCATTACTCTAACAAACATCCTTCTCTCTGGTTGTTGAAACACAAAAATAAAATAAAGAAATGACCTGCTTAGTTGGCACCTATTGGGTTTCCTGCTTAATTGCTATCATAGTGCACAATCACCTTCACAATTTCTTTCCCTTGTTATTTTCCCGCCTTATCCTGTCTAATGAGAAATTATTCCACTTCCCTGTGCCCATAAAATTCACCCCACCTGGGCAACAGAGTAAGTATTTTATTAGCCCTGCTTCTTATTCCCTATTATTAAACGAGAAGCCTCCTAATTAAGCACACCACAGTAGACCAAAATCTTAGACAGCCCCTGCCAAGCCGTTGCTACAATCCAAGAATCTCAGCTTGCCAGCTCCCACTCATGAGGATTGTCTTTGCCTCTTAAGCAAGCAATCAAATTCAATGGGCTTGCCTGTGGAAATCAAGCACTATAGGAGAGTCAATAGATCATAGGCTGCTTGCTGCTTGCATTACAATAATGAGCAATTGCTGCATGGCAGAGTACAGGTAGCCTGGGAGGAGAAGAGGCTGTGAAGAATTTGGCCCCATCCAGGGTAGGTCCAGCTCTCTTCAGAAACATAGCCTATAGTGGGAAATATAAAATCCTCTTTCAACTGCACTGTCAACATATTGCTTACAGGTTATGACCCAAAACACTCAGGTATGACCAATATTGGCTGCCGCTTTCAACTCCAAGAACAAGAAAGGGGCAGAAGTGAGTCTTTTTGGTAGTCATCATGTCTGCATTGTAATTATGTCATACTTAGCTGGTTTCTGGAAATGGAAGAGTAGTGAATACAACTCTTTGACTGTCAGTGGGCTAATGTGGAGAACATTATGGGAAAGGGTGTGGCTGCCAAAATCAAAGAAACCTTGAATCTTCCATGAGACATGGAGCTGGAGCCTGGTCAGACTGGGGAAAGTTCTGCTGGTGCAGAAAAGTTATAGAAAGAATTCCTGGGTGCCAAGATCTAAGTTTGGGGCTAGTACCCTTGGCTCAGAAAAGCCCAGGAGAGATTTAAAATCACAAAATAAGCCAGAAAGTAAAGCACTGAAATATTGACTGTAAAACCTTAAAAGAGCCCTTTAAAATTCATTCCAAAGTTTCCCACTTACTTTCCCTACTGGAGAAAAAGACCATTTTACCATTTGGTAAGTTAAAAATTGTTTACTTACAACTTTACTTACAAACTACAGTATGTGCTTTTCCATACAGCATTCAGTTGCAGAGGCAGTAAAACGTATCTTAGTTACAAAATGGTAACAGTTTCTAGATAACTGGTACAGGAACACAAGAGTGGCTGGAGAGAACCACGTGGTCAAGCTGAAGGAATCATATGAAACCTCTCCACATGTTTGGGGTGGGGACAATAGCCTTGATTCCCTATTAAGAGCACTCTCTCTTGTGCTCACAAACTACACTTCTATTGGTGAAGGAACAACAAGGAAGTCCAATCTTGATTCTTGCACTACAATAGTCCCAGGCTGTTTACAGCTTTGAAGGTCAAAGGCAGCATATTTAATTGAGGCCAGAAACTAGAGAAATGTGTATTTAACAGAAATACAGGTTTAAAATGTTGTCACGTTTTTGCGATAACCTTTTTTTTTAATTAAAAAAAAAGCGAAATGATGCAGTAATGTGATGAATCACAGCTGGAAAAAATGAGAAATGGAGAGAAACTGAAGCTGCTGAATTTGGCCATCCCTCTCTGGAAGAGACTAAGGCACTTTCCATCTCACGTTTCTAAATGCTGCTCCAGATTCTACTTGCAGTTTCACCCCAAAATACATGTATTATGATTGACATGTTATTAAGTGCATCAATTGCTCATTAATCTGCAATACACTGTTTAGAATTGAGGGATATTGCTCGCTACCTAATGATGACACTTATGGATTTGGAAAGCAATGAGATATTTAGGCTAAATACTTGACACCTGTCCCTTTAAGGGACTGGATGGTGCATAAGTTTACCATGCACGTGACACTGGAGCTTCTGAAATCTCGCTTATTCCCCAGCCACTTGTTTCCTTCCTGTAAGTGGCTAAAATCATTAATTTAAGGTTTCTAAAACCCAAGTTACTGTAGTGTGCCTGAAATAATAAATGTTTCAGAATTTCAATTAAAGTAAACGTTGAAGTGCTGGATCCCTTTCTCCCCCCAGTATCTAATGAGTCACGCAGAACCATTACCCCACTATCCATTAATTATAACGAGGTCAGCATATTTGCTGACATCTTCTCATGCCTGCATAATGTACCAGCAGAGTACCTTAGCGAGGATCACAGGTACAGCACAAAGCACACAGACGCATTAACCGCTAAGGAATGTCATTGGCTGCTTGGGAACTTGGGTTGGAAAACAGAGAGAAGAGGCTGGTGCAGGGCAAGAGAGCAAGGAAGGGACACACAAACAAGTGTGAAACAACCAGAAGAGCTCAGAGCGAGAGGGAGGGAGGGGGGACACAAAGGGGAACAAGAGTTTGCCCCACAGCTTCCTAATCTTTCATAATTGAGATTCCATAATTTATATTCAGGAACTTCAGACTGGGGGCTCTCCCGTGCTTCTCAGGACTCTCCCCAGACCACAACCCCTGGCACTAGAACACACTCCTCAATGCCCCAATTCGTACCTTTCTTCGCCTTGTTGAAATGTGCCCTTCAATTGTGACAGTGCCTTTCACTTACCTGCACGGAGGAGAAAGAGGTGTGTGTGAAAAAGCAAGCCCAATTTGTGCTATCAAGCCCTAGGTCAAAAAAGCCCCCCCAAATATATATATATATATATATATATATATATATATATATATATATATGCAAAGAAACAGAGATTCTACAAGGAGAGTGCCTTTCTCCAACCAGCCAGTGTCATCTGGGATCATAAAGAAGCATTTCCAGGGAAAGGTTTGAGAATTAATGGGTTTAAGCACCCATTATACCTCTTTAAAAGCTATGCCCCCCCCCCCCCGAAAAGAATCTTGGGAGTTGTAGCTTGTTAAATCTGCAGGGAGCTATTAAGAGGCCTTTCATAGATCTACAGTTCCCAGCACCTTTAACATGCAACTGTTCCCAGGATTATTTGGGAGGGAGGCCATGACTACTGAAGTGGAATAAGCAGTGCTTTTTTTCTATAAAAAATAGTTCAGGGGTACTCTCATTTTGACTCAAGAAAATCACTATTTTATAGCTCAAATCAGGAAAAACTAACACAGTAAATGGACAGTACTGGCCCCGACTTGGTGGAACACTCTGTCACAAGAGACTAGGGCCCTGCGGGACTTAACATCTTTCCACAGGGCCTGCAAGACAGAGCTATTCCGCCTGGCCTTTGGTTTGGACCCAGTCTAACTCTTATGTTTACCTCCCCTTATGGTTTTGATCTATGGGCTACTTTTAAAATGAGGCTGCATTTTAAATTGCATTTTAACCTGTATTTTAAATTGGTTTTTTTCCCCTTATTATGTTTTTATTGTAATTTTACTGGTGTTAGCCGCCCTGAGCCCGGCTCTGGCCAGGGATGGCAGGGTATAAATAAATTTATTATTATTATTAAAAGTACAAAGATTCACAAAATGTTCAGGGGTATGCGTACCCCTGTGTACCCCCCAGAAAAAAGCACTGGGTATAAGGTTGCTTTAAATGTATGGTATAGATGTGGCCCAATTCATGCAATTTAGAAATCAAGCTCTGTGCATGTCCTACCCTTACAATGTTTTCTCAACGTACATCCTATGATGGAAGGGCACATTTGCATCTTTTTTAAAAAATGAAATCATCTGCTGCATAGTGCTTATCCCACCCATCCTGCAAGGAACTCTCAGAGTGACATACATGGGTGTGTGGTTTTGTTTTGGATGTTATCCTCACCACAACCTAAGGCAGATTAGGCTGAGAGGGATATGACTGGCCCAGTAACGAGTGCAATTTTTATCCCAGGCTGAGAGGAAACATGGGGAGCTTCCAGATGGGAGTGCAATATTGCAACGGGGTCACTGAGACAGCACAAGTGGGTGGTGGTGTGTGTGTGTGTGTGTGTGTGTGTGTGTGTGTGTGTGTGTGTTTTAAGAAACAAAATTTACTGGATTGTCTTCAAAAGGGTAAATCTGGATTAAATGAGGGGGAAATGCAGGTTGGCACTTTGATGGCGACAACATTGCATGGACTCTGAAAAAAACTTGCATACATGGGCAGCACCCATCTCACTATAAAGACCCCTCTGGAAGCTGTCTGTCTAATCCTGACTCCACTCCTTCACACTGGCCTTCTGCAGCTGACAACAGGAGCCAGAAAAGGTAACTTCATCCCAGCTCTTCCCTCTGCACTTTTCGAATACTCCATCCCTTACATATATTTTGATTTGTTTGCTCAGCCTCTGGTCTTTTTCCACCCTGTGGGACACTTTCTTAGTTAAGCGCTTGTCCCTTTTCTCCCTCTACTGCTGGCTCCTGCTCATCTTCTTCCACTGGCTTCCCACATCAAGGGATGCAGAGAGAGACAGAGAGAGAATGTTTCACTTGAAGGGGCTTTAGACTGGTGCATTACCAGCTAATTGCCTGGGTGAAGGAGGAGATGAAGGTCATGTCACATGCCGCTTCATTTACAATGCACAGACTCTCTCGCTTTCGCTATCTGCAAGGGTATTATACCCATTCTGCTTGAAAAACACCTACGATTAAGCTCCAGCGTGCCACCATGAAGAATGCCACCTTTCAATAAATTCATAATTATGTTTGCCTTTAAAAAATTCATGCCTATCAGAACCACCTGCCGAAGAACCAAAAACAACCATCTTCTTTATCTCCCTTCAACAAAGAACAAAAATATATCAAGCTTCTCTGCTGAAATTCTCCTGTCCCTATTTGTGAGTAAGTGGAGGGGAATTTATTGTTTGCTTGTTTAAATTTATTTTCTCATGAAGCTTAGCTGAATGGGTAAGTTCCTCATTATGCTTAAGAGCAAGGGAGGCTGGTTTGTAACAAAAAGCCAGAGTGGAACTGCAAGAGGTCCCCACCCTGCCAAGGCAACTTAACCACATCTTCCAACCACCCTGTCTGTTCAGCTTGCATTAGCTCCTCCTACCAGCCAAGATAAATAGATCCTCAATATGCTTTCTTTTTTTCTAATGTAGGCAATTTCCCCTGATATACACATTGTTACAAGGAATTTTCCCTAAATGCAAGGCATTTTTGTATTCAGTTTTCAGTTATATGCTTCTTTGTGAACGCTTTCCTAATACACACATCTTGGTAAATATTTTTGTTCTGTAGAACTGCACTGTGAAATTTGGAGACGTGAAAATTTCAAGGGATAGATGAATTTCAATTTGCAGATTTAGGGCAACACAATTGGTTCCACCACACTGGGTGCAGAACGGAAGGTGAGAGGTGGTGAGGTGGGCACCAAATTTTGGCCTCACACAGGGCACTGCTGAAATTTGAAGAACCAAAGTCAGCCCCGGCATATGTTTTCAGGAAGTAAAAAATTAGATAATGAAAATACAATCCAAACCCATTTCCCCCCTCATTCTCACCTAGGCATAAGTAGAATTTAGGATCAGATATCAACAATTTTGGGGGGGGGTGTTGCACATTGGTTCCTTTTAACTTTGCTATAAACATACAAAGCATAATAGAAATTCTAGGCATGTGATCTGGGTTTGGAGAGAGTTCTCCTGGCAAAACTTGGTGTGTGCTTTGCTTTCATGCGGAAGCATTAACAAACAGATCCATGCAGGCCTGTCTCTTTCCTTGTAATAGAGGTGGTTAAGTCAATTGCTTGTAAATGGTGTTGTTTTTTTAAGGCAACCATTCACTAATCTCCATTTAAATTGCATGGTGGGATTTTAAGGCTTACATCCTAAGTAAAGGGACGTGGGTGGTGCTGTGGGTTAAACCACAGAGCCTAGGACTTTCCGATCAGAAGGTCAGCAGTTCGGATCCCCGCGACGGGGTGAGCTCCCGTTGCTCGGTCCCTGCTCCTGCCAACCTAGCAGTTTGAAAGCACGTCAAAGTGCAAGTAGATAAATAGGTACCACTCCAGCGGGAAGGTAAACGGCGTTTCCATGTGCTGCTCTGGTTTGCCAGAAGCAGCTTAGTCATGCTGGCCACATGACCCGGAAGCTGTACACCGGCTCCCTCGGCCAATAAAGCGAGATGAGCGCCACAACCCCAGAGTCGTTCACGATTGGGCCTAATAGTCTGGGGTCCCTTTACTATCCTAAGTAAGCTTTCACTGGTGGGAGAATCCCACTATGCCATCTCCATATTTCAGAGGGCCCCTTGAGCAGGGAACCCTCCATAGTCTTCCTTCCCCCAAACAATTTTCACCAGCTGCTACTCTTCTTCCTCATCACTGCAGCTGCCTGCCTACTTCCCTGGCAGAGACCCAATGAGCAAGCAATCCATGGCATCTATTGCTCCACTTTCTCACCATCACCATTGCCTGGGCCAGAGCAAGAAGCAGGTAAACAAGCAATCAGGTCACAATGGTGGATTGAAGCACGGAATACACAGGGCCCCCAACAGAATTTGTCCCTTTGGCAACTTACCAACTATCCTGACCACCATCACCAGTTCTGGTGTCCAATGAGTAGAAATTCACTCCTGGGACACTCCGCTGGGAAGCAAAGGACGCTGACTGTCACTGCTCTGTTCCTAAGGCTTGGTGGATCTTCCAGAGCCGAGTTGGGGAGTGGGAGGAAATCAGGAAGAAATACCATCCTGCCTATCCCCCAGCAAGGGCCTCCCAATTTGCAGAGGGCTACTTAGGACGCTGGTCTAAGTATTTTCTCTCTCTTCACATTATTTCCCCACTACCATCCTCCTCCTTTTTTTGCTTCAAACTCTTCAGATGTCGACAAGGGTCTCCCCACCCTTGCTCGCTCCTTTTGATTCAGTGAGACTTTCTCTTTCAATAAAGTTTCTGCAGCCTTCTATCTGTTCCATTTCTACCTCTGAAAGTGAAGTGTCAGCTAATAACAGGTAGGACAGACCCCTGCAGGCAAGCTCGGTAAATATATATTATCCCTAATAAAGATGGAGAAATGATAAATGTGTCTCCGGAGAGGCTCAAGTGCCTGTTTCGCTAGATAAAATACAAGAAGGGATGGAGAGAAATGCAAGCCAACAAGAGGGACTTGTGTAGCTCTTTTGTTCCTTCAGAAACCTGCCTAATGCTGGAACTGGGCTTACTTAGAAGCCAATTCCATTGTGATCAATGAAATTTATCTCCCCTGGAATATGTTTAGAACTGAGGTGTAACTCGGGAGAGTGGGGAAGAAATAGTGATGAAACACAGCATGCCGCAATGAAAGTAAGGGACTGCTGATATTTACCGGCTTATGTTTACTGTATCTTTGTAGTTTGAAAACATACTAGTGGTGTTGCTAGCTTTCAGCACTGGAAGTGGTTCCCATATCCCCACCACCACCTCAAATACACAGGCATTTAGAAAATACCAAAACATTTCATTTCATTTCATTATTTTATTTTATTTTATTTTATTTTATTTATTTTATTGCAACTAAGTCAAAACTATTTGAATGTCCTCAGGGCCCATATATAAATGTAAGTGGCTTTGTGTACTTTAGGGTGGCCAAAAGAGGAATGAGCTCCGGCACCTTCAACAGGTATGTAAAACTGGGAATTTCCGCAGGTGTACCTGGAGTGCAAAGATCTCTTAAACTGTAGTTCGCTAGAGCTTCCAAGCCCTAACACAGGCATCCTCAAACTCGCCCCTCTAGCTGTTTTGGGACTACAACTCCCATCATCCCTAGCTAACAGGACCAGTGGTCAGGGATGGTGGGAACTGTAGTCCCAAAACAGCTGGAAGGCCAAATTTGGGGATGCCTGCCCTAACACTTAAAAGCTTTGGGAAACTACAATTGCCAGAGAGCTCTCCATTGGGAGCTTGTTGTTGATAAGGTTTGTGGCTTAATGAAAGCTCCAGGAGCAGCCTTCTCCCTTGCTAACATATACACCTCAATGCTGCTGAACTATATTACTAGGGAAAAGAAAGCATAGAATTGTAAAGGTGGAAAGAGGGAAGCTGGTTGTGGGGAAGTTTAGAGACAGAGGAAGACTGAAAAAGTTCAGAGAAAAGCATGAACCCATTCAAAATAGAACTGGAAGAAGAAGAACATAAAACGAGCCTTCTGGATCAGGCCAATGGTCCGTCTAGTCCAGCATCCTGTTCTCACCGTGGCTGACCACATGCCTGCGGAAGCTTGCAAAGTGAATATGAATGCAACAGCTCTCTGCCCAGAAACTGTTATTCAAAGGCATAAGGTATATTTGCTCATCTTGAAATACAGCAGAGCAGAGGCGGGGAACCAGTGACCCTCGAGATGTTGCTGCACCACAACTCCCATCATCCTTGGCCATTGGCCATGCTGGCTGGGGCTGGTCAGAGTCGAATAAGATCTAGCAGTGTTTCTCAACCTGTGGGTTCCCAGATGTTGCTGGACTACAACTCCCATCATTCCTAGCCAGCATGACCAGTGGTCAGGGATGATGGGAGTTGTAGTCCAACAACATCTGGGGACCCACAGGTTGAGAACCACTGATCTAAAGGATGATAGGTTCCCACCACTGCAGTAGTATGATATTATTATTATTATTATTATTATTATTATTATTATTATTATTATTATTATGACAATATAAGAAATAAAGAAATAAGCCCGGGGGTGTATGCATTAGAGCAGCCATTCTTCAAACCTTAGTTGTCCCCAAGTTAAAAATTTCCTGAACTCGCAACGTGTCTCCTGTAGTGGCATCTTAATGTAACCCTGCATAAAGAGCAGTCACGTCAATTGAAGCTTCCCACTGTCTGAAGATGCTGGGTGTCTGCCAGGCGGTTTGGATGAATGCAACTGCATTCTAGTCAATGTTGCCATTAAATGTGCTTTTAGTGCACAGTTTGAAAGGGAGAAACAATGAGAAGCAGAAAAACAAAAATGCTGGAGCGTTTGTTTGTTTTTAGAGAAGCACGCGTAAAGAAAAAGAAGAGAGATTAGGTCAACAGCCTTGGGGTTATCTGCTCAATAAATGCAATGCCATTCATGGCTACCTAGAGTTCTGCTGTTCAGTTGCATAAGAAATTAAAATGTCTACATGCCTGTGGTCTTCATATCCTCCCTGGTGGACATTTTGGATGGCATTTGCAGAATGGTTAAAGGATTTCTGCTCTAACAATGCAGCTGAATACAGAGGATTAGTTTCGCTGCATGAGGCTCTCAGAATCAGCCCTGGGGACATTGTCAGGGGGTTTCAGTGGGAGAGGATAACCACATCTCTGCAATTTAGCAGCTAAACTGTTCCTTCACAAAATGTACAGCTTGGCACTGTGGGGAGTCACAGGATATAACAAAAGCTTACATTGAGGAAGAGTCTAAATCCTATTTTCTAGGAAATTCTGGGGGATTTCCATGTGCAATCCTTTTCCGGGTAATCCTCCAGCAGAAGACTGTATTACAAGGCAAAAAATAATAAAAATAAAAATCTCAAGCCACAAAGCCAAACTCCAGTGCAAGCAGAATTATGAAACATGAAAACATGGAGCTGAAGAAAGTCTGATTTAAAACAAGGTTGATCGTCAAGAGTTTTACGTTTTCTCTATCTCAGCTGTAAAATTTTGCAAGAGCACAAAGGGGTTGGGGAATGGGATTTATGAGGCAGTGATAGATAGTAAGCTGAGAGTTGTGGGATCAAAGCAGGAGACAGGTGGCTACAAGGATTGGAAACGCACTGCAGCCTCGCCCTAAGTGCAGAGTCTTCAGCAGCTGCTGCCTTCACATTTTTAAAAGGTCTGTCTCACTGTGCCAAACTGTGATCTTGCTCGTGGTTTAATAGCTTGAGTAAGTGGCAGAGACCACACAAAGTGTGTGAGTGCATGGACTGTTGGAAAACACCTTACTCTGCAACCATAATTTTTGGAGGGGGAAAGGAGACCTCAGCCCTTTCAGGAAAGGATCTGTGGCTCTTCCCATTGGTTGAAGTGCACACTGTGCTTGCTTTCCTCAGCCAATACTAATCCTGATTAGCACTAGCGCTGGCATGTTGCCTAGCACTGCTGGGGATGTCCCTTGTGGGCAGTGTGAGCACACAAACACACACACAATGGCTGGTACATTTTGAGGGACTGAATGGGTCTGATGGCAGTTTGAGGCCAACAACATCTGAAGGCCACAGGTTGCCACCTGGTGAAGAACATACTGAAATAGATGGGCCAGTAGTCTGCTTTGGCGTAACACAGCTACTGATGTTTCTGTGACCTCCCTGCTTCCTTCTATATTTTCTTGCCAAAATAGGTCATTGCTATGAGCATGGAAACCATTTTATCCTAGTCCCCCTTCATCTGGGCTTACAGAGCCATGCATATGAGAGATCTGCTTTTCTTACACATATTTCAGAGCCCTCTCCTAGGACAACTCCTTCATATGTACAACATTGAACAAGAAAGTGACTGAAAACTCCACTTTTAGTGAATGGGTTTGCTAACTGTGTGGGGATATCGCGGAGTGGGGAGTGGGGTCCGGAGGGAGCACACTTCCCCACCAGCAGGCAGCCACAATCTGCCTGCATGCGTGACCTTGGGGTGCAGGGAAAATCCCCCCCCCAGACAAGCCACAGCTGTCTGTACATCGTTCCACCTCTGCATGACCTTTTACGGTCTCAGCAGTCTGCGGTGTCCTGTCTGTAACCTTTGTCTCCGAGACCCTTTGTCTCCATTCGTCATACATTGTGCAAGGGGGAAATGACGCTGTGGAACAGGTGCCAAAATAGCTTTGTACCACCCCACGATCTCGGGACGGAAGATGTGTAAAGGTCACAGCCCAAAATGTATCTGCCTAGCTTGCATATTTGTCTCAATAAAAAGAGGCTCCACAGGCTGGTCAGCAGCTCGCTTCAGCCCACCTGTGCGCAGCTCACATAATGATCAACACCTGTCTTGGGCCTTCACTTCAAACTGCTTGCCATGGTTAATGCTACCTGCTCTGTGTTGCATCTACAGGAGACGTGTGAAGAATCACTGCAGCTACACATTAGAAGGGCAAGGGCCACAGCTCAGTGGTAGAGCAATCCTCTCTTAATCTTGGGGAGCTATTGCCATTCAGTGTGGATAACACTGAGCTAGATGGATAAATAAGATGACCTGGCATATGGCAGCTTAATATGTTCCTAATAGTTCATATAGAGAGCATCTATTAAGCAAACTGGAGTACAACCTTTCACCCTCAAAGAGATGTTGGAAATGGTCCAATAACAATAACAAAGCGGGGGTGGGGGGGAGGTGATAAACATGTCCTGAAAGCAAACAGTAATGATGTTGTTCAGAGAAATGTTGAGGGAAAGAATTAATTTGACTTTCAACAGAGCCATTGCCCCTCACCTAGTCTATCATCTTGTTATTTGCTTAATGCAACCATTCTTTTTCAGGGCCTCCAACACCAAACATAAATGATTCAAGAGAGCTACTTCTGCAATCAGTAAAAGTAACAATCATGAGAACAGTGAGAGTAATGAAAAGCTTATTGCTGGCCAATGAACACTTTTCTCTCTTTCTTTTTTTTAACCAACGTCTGCAGAGCTGGTGGATGGAAGGAAAATTATTAGAACAAATCAAATAATCCCTTCCCAGTGAGAAATACTTTTGCCGAGACAGATCTGTTTGCAGTTATTAATTTCGTCTCCTTCAAAACACCTCAGTAGGGAACGGGGATAGACTTGAAATTGATTTTCCTCTAGTACTTTAGTTTCAGACTCTCGCTGAAGTAAGGACATTAACGGGATATTAAATATATTAGCAAGGGCAATAATCAAAGGAAAATCAGACAAAACACTGTTGGTATTTCTGAGGGTTGGTAAGATGGGACGTGCCGTTTACTCTAGTGAAACACCAGCATTTAGCCACTCTTCTGGGTTCCAGCATCAACTGAAAAACACTCACTCTCTTAGAAAGGTATCTCTTGGCTTATAAAAGTTTACTTGCTACTTTGGGGGTTCTAGAAGTTTTCAATTTGGAAAAAAAAACTTTAAGGATTTTAATCAATTTTTTTCTGCGCAAAGATCTTTTCTTTTCTTTTTCTTTTTTCTTCTCTTCTTTCTCTTTCTTTGCTTCTCTTTACTTTTATTTCACTTTTTATTTTATTTTTTATGTTGGATATTTTGTATCTTTAATTTTACTTGATGGAAAATAATTGTTGAAGTTGAAAATGTAAAACCAATAAAATTTATTTACCCCCCCCCCAAAAAAGACCATAGATTTTTTTCAACTTTGGGTTTATTTCACCTGTTAATCATGACCACACATAGAAGTCTCCACATGTGCAGATGGATACCATCTTTATTTCTATGGGTATTCATCTATCCATGCAGTTCGCTTCAAACACCCACAAGTCAGCTTGATGAAGAACAAGTCAGTCAACACACATATGTTCTGCTCAGCCATAGATTCAACATTAGAAGGGCCTGGCGTCCCTGATATCACAATCCGTAGAAGGAAGAATCAGTCCAGATGCAGATTTAAAGGTCACCTTCCGTGGGGTGGGAGGAAGAATTGTTTGCTCAAGTAGGTCATGGTGGGCTTGCAAAAACATCTGGCAGACACAGAGAAAGGTTTCAGGAGCAAGAGTCAAGAGATCTTGGTTACAAGCTTGCACTAAAATCCCTCGTATATATATGCAGAGAGGTCACTTGACTGAGCAATGTACAAATCTGGTGGGACTGAAAAGGCAAGAGATGACAAAGCTACTTAATGTTGTGTCACATCAAGATCTGGGGGGCATGAACTAAAATCTCTGGAAAGGTTACGTCTTGAAAGAGCCGGGCTGGAGTCAAGTGGAGGCAATATCGGAAAACTGCCTCTCTGAAGCAGCCGCAGAAGGCATAGAAGAATGCAGGTAAGAGGATAGATCCAATGAATAAAGACTTATAGAACAAATCAAGAAAAGGAAACAAAGAATTGCACTCTGCTCTTCTTAATATCTTCTTGAATGCTGCCACGATGTTGATGTGAAAGCTCATAGGTATCCTCCTGTCATTTTCACTCAAGGCCTTACACTCCTACCTTGTCCCAAAATGCCTCTTTGTCACCCTAATGTCACTAAGGAGGCCACAAGTGCTTCAAGACAACTCACTATTATCAACCCAAATATCAACTGAAGCAAAACAAACAAACAAACCGAGGCAGAATGAGTGATTGGGATGAGCACTATCCTGAGTGATTGAGCAGAAAATGGTGGTGGTGGACTTGACTGCCTTTGGGAAACTTCTGAGCCCCAGTTCTTGGGGCTGTGTCTCATTGACTAGAACAACAGTGGCACTGGCTGAGTGGTTCTGGCAAGCAGAGAAAGGTTTCTGTCTTAATAGCCTCTCTTATTGCCCCCCTGCCTGTAGTTGAGAAGACAAGAAGACTTGAAAAGCTTTGGAGCATTACTCAGCTGAAAACTGGGGAGGGTGAAGGGGGATATGCCTTCTTCTTTGGACATCTTGGGACTTGAGTAAAATCAGTTAAGGGTTACCTTGAGAGCACCCACTGTTCTGAGGGCAGTTTGTGAAGTCTTTTGTTTCCCCTGCTCAGCTTCTTTTATTGAGCTATATAACTCTGTACTGCAGGAGGAGAGGGTGAAGGCACTCTTGTTCCCCTGTTCACCCTCCTCTCCTACAGTAGCGTGTTATATTGCTCAATTAAAGAAGCTGGTGACTGGAATGGGGGGAACAAAAGGCTTCATGAACTGGCCTCAGAGCATCATAAAGTGACCACAGAGGACATCCTGATGGGAGCTGCACCTGAACCACACTGAGAATATGCCATTTCACATATGAGCCAAAGGGTATGCAGTCACAGAAGCGGCAGCCACAACCTGATGCTGTATGTTTTAGATTTCAATGGCAACCACCATGGTCAATGGTCTGGGGTGATGGAAGCTGTAATCCAAAACATGTGGAGGGCACCAAGTTGGGGGTGACTCATCAAAAGGGTGCCTGAGGAGTGAGCACAACTGTTCAAGAATATACCTGCTCCTCAAACACTGACTCAGTCCAAGAAGCTACAGTGTACTACATACTGATTTGGTCTGCATTCCTCACTGTGATGGAGATGACCTTCTCGTTTCTTCAGCCTGAACATTTCATTAGGCTTCAATCACTCCCTATGGGACAGCTGTTAGCAGTACTTGAAAGCAAATTGACAAAAAAACTTAATCAATTCCCCCTCCTGCCAGTACTCAGGGACTACATCCAAAAAAACAAGCTGATTTATAGCCAAGAAGTGATTTGTAAATATAATGTACTGACTGACCAGAAGTAAGACAAGAAGAAAGAGCGATAGAATGGCCAACTCTCTGAAAGTTAAAAGTCACTTTGGGACACAGATGCATAATAGTCAAATCCATCAGCTGACTCCAGCTTCCATTTGAGTCTCACAATTTCACCAAGTTAGTGGTGGCTCCCCGCCATTTTGTTACACGGTTCCAGGACTGGCCCTATTATTAGTCAGAGTGAGGTAGATACCTCAGGTTGTAGATGATGTGAGTGGGGGCAGTGAGTGGCAGTGAGATTTTGGAGGCCAAAGCTGTATAGAACATGTGGTCTGCTATGTACCCTTTCAACTAGCCTGCTAGCCTCCAGAGAATGCAGGTCATACCATACATTTAAAGCACATGGTATCTCGCAAAGATTTCTGGGAACTGTGGTTTGTTATGGATGCTGCGGACTGTAGCCCTGTGAAGGATAAACTACAACGCCCAGAATTAATGGGAGAATGGGAGAATCATTTGTTCTAAAAGTGCATTAAATGTGCTTTCAATGTATGGTGTTGCATGTGACCACAGTCCTATCACCAGCTCTCAAATAAATTTCAACTGATCAGCTTCTGATCAAAAGACTCTTGAGTCTTGTGCTCAAAACTAATCCTGCCTCCATAGCTCCTTCTTTATTGTGCCCTCAAACCCTGCACTGATTTTCAGTGGTGCTCTGCTATCAGGAACTCCTACACTTGAAGAAGAAACCTAAGACTGAAGCCTGGCTTCATAGTCCTCTTCGGGTGCAGAAGTGAGCAGAGCATGCAATATTGACCTTGAGATTGGCAGGCAGCATGAAATCTCAGCATAGATCACACCTGGCATGAATGTGAGGAACCTGGCCTGCCTGGGGTTGCTCAATAAAGCAGACCTGCACTTTAGGCTGCAGCGGCCAAACCACTCACTTCAGGTTCCCAGTGTTACTGCCATGTCTGGATTTGGGTATGACCAACCAGTGTCCCAGCCCCCCAACTCTTAATCCAAATGCTTTCTTCGTGCCTTTGTACATTTTGCGAGCATCGCCACTTGTCTGCAGTGAACTGAATGCTCTGACACATGGGCACATCATCCGGCAATCCGCGTGGCACCACTCCCTGCCTTTCTCAGTGCAGAAATGGGCAGGGTCAAAACTGTACAGATGACAGATACAAATTTGCTTGCAAGGATAAAATACAATAAACTGGGAAATATTATGTCTCCATTTGGTGCAAGGTACGGAGACATAGACATCTGTATCTTCTGTACAAATGTCCCAGGAGGTGTCTGGTGGGTGTTGGTTGTAATAAGCTGCATGCTCAAACATGGAAAGTGCATTAAGGTCCTCTGTCCATTGTTGGATTGCTGGAGGGGATTTATCTTTCCAGTGTTGGAGGGCAAAGTTTTTCACGACTATGTGAGCCCTTATGACCCATTTTCAGTTACTCCATTCCCTTGATCATTTGGTTTACCTTTTTCTGAACCTTTCCAACACTACAATATCCTTTTCGAGGTGAGGTGGCCAGAACTGTACACAGCATTCCAAGTGGGAATGCACTATAGATTTGTATCATGGCGTTATGATATCATCAGTTTTATTTTCATTCTTCTCCTAATGATCCCTAACATGGAATTGACCTTTTTCAAAGCTGCAGCACACTGGCTCAACATTGTCAGTGAGCTATCTACTACAATCCCACTGTCTTATTCCTTTTTGTTCTCTTCATTTGGACAAGATTTCTATTTTGTAAGGAAGCCTTCCTGCCTCTAATAGTTCAGCTTTTTCTTTAAAACAACAACTCCTCCCAAACATTTTGGAATGATCTGACTTTCTTGATTTTGACTTTTAACTTTGGTCTCTTCAGTTGGGGCAGGTTTCCTCTTCTGAAATCAAATGAGACCATGTTGGATTTTTTTGCCAATTGGTCATTTACATGTACGGTATATTTAATTTATTAGCACTACAGTCACTGCTCCCATTTGTCCTGGCAACACTTATGTCCTGCACCAGGCCCTGGGGGCCTCTCAAGATTATGGCTGGAATCATTGCCCCTCTGATTGCTTCCATAGTCATTTAGGGTATCTAGAAATTTTACCTCTTTCTCATAACTGCCAGTTTGTTTGAGGGTAGTTGAAGTCACCCATTCCTGCAACATCTTCTCTTTCGGATTCTTCCTTGAATTCATTCTTCATCTCAAGATCTCCCTAAGCATTTTGATTGGGAGGACATTAGCCTGTCCGCAGCACTAAATTATTATTGAAGTCTCATATTGCCACCTACAAGAATTATGTGGCAGAATCTGCCCTGCTTGGGATTTCTAGCAGGATCTTAAAGGTAAAGGTAAAGGGACCCCTGACCATTAGGTCCAGTCGTGGCCGACTATGGGGTTGCGGCGCTCATCTCACTTTATTGGCCAAGGGAGCCAGCGTACAGCTTCCGGATCATGTGGCCAGCATGACTAAGCCGCTTTTGGTGAACCAGAGCAGCGCACGGAAATGCCGTTTACCTTCCCGCTGGAGCGGTACCTATTTATCTAATTGCACTTTGACATGCTTTTGAACTGCTAGGTTGGCAGGAGCAGGGACCAAGCAATGGGAGCTCACCCCGTCGTGGGGATTCGAACCGCCAACCTTATGATCAGCAAGTCCTAGGCTCTGTGGTTTACACGGGTTTTACTTACCCTCTCTTCGCACATCTGCTTAACTCGCCTTGGCGCTTCACCAGCTGGGGCATCCTGTATCATTCCCCACAAGGATCATTGGACTTCTGCTGACACGCACAGCATGTTTTGTGACTGGAAATATTCTATACATCATGGGGCATCGCAACAGGGGCAAGATGACCTGAATGCTTCTTCAAGACAAGTAGCACAACAGCACAGCAGTGATCACAAAACAACAACACCCTGGTGCCAGCCCCTCTGCCCATATGAGCTTCTGGAGATATTACCTTTTAATGAAAATGGTTTAAACCCGCTATGCCATCAAGCAGATGGGCCGTCATTCAAAGGGATGCGGCAGGCATGAACTAGTCCTTAGGGGTCTGAACCTATTAAGGTCAGTGTTTTAAAAAAGCAATCAAGGAAGGAAGCTTGAATGATATTATGGCAGCAGTAAAGACTGGCCTGCTTCATCAGCGCTTTCTGGTTTCTTAAATAACCTCGATGGCAAAGAGACACAGAGAGTTTAGCTCTACTAAAATCAGAGGGGAATGTGGAGGTGGGGAGACAGACTGCACAGGGTTGTTTAAAAAACATAGATGCAAAACAACTTTGGCATGCCACGCAAATTGTAATTGTCTGCAGATGCATCCCTCTCCACTATTCTACTTTGCTGCTATAAATTTGTGCAACCCAAAATAGCGTCGCTGCTGCCTGCCTGATTCCAACACTTCAGTGCTGCAATCCCAGAGCAATGCCTTTCTCCATTAAGCAGGCCCGTGTTGCACTATATTGCTACAAATGAGTAAAATTTGCCTGAGATGCAGGTATTATTATTAATTGGGATTCTGCAAAGATCTTCATTTTTCTTGTATCATCAGACACATATGGTACTGAACCATATGCTCAGCACTGCTTTGTATTTTGCTAATGCTCTTTGGTGAGCTTTGCCTTGCTGTCTGTTCCTTAGGATCTGATTCCCAAATTATTATTTTCTGAATCCATTTTACTCAAACACTTGTATTCAAAAGTTTTCATTCTAAGCTAATACCCATTGGCTTGTCCACATAGATGGCATTGGCATGGAAATAATCCAAAATAATCACAAGACCAAGGCAACTGTGGGACGCGGGTGGCGCTGTGGTCTAAACCACTGAGCCTCTTGGGCTTGCCGATCAGAAGGTTGGCAGTTCGAATCCCCGCGATGTGGTGAGCTCCCGTTGCTCGGTCCCTGCTCCTGCCAACTTAGCAGTTCAAAAGCACGTCAAAGTGCAAGTAGATAAATAGGTACTGCTCCGGCGGGAAGATAAATAGCGTTTCCGTGCTCTGTTCTGGTTTCAATGTTCCATTGCGCCAGAAGCGGCTTAGTCATGCTGGCCACATGACCCAGAAAAACTGTCTGCTGAGCGGACAAACGCCGGCTCCCTCGGCCTGTAAAGCAAGATGAGCGCTGCAATCCCAGCGTCACCTGCTACTGGACTTAACTGTCAGGGGACATTTGCCTTTACCTTTTAAGGCAACCATGCAGAAAACCTGTGATGTAAAGGACATTTCCAGCCACAGGTTCCCCAGTGGAGGTTTGTCACAAGAGCAATCTAGTCCTTTCCCTGAAACCTGTTGGTGAGGAAGGAAGAGGCAGCGAGAAAGGGGGTGGAAGGAAGAGAGAGATAGGAGATGACAGAGTCAGAAAGGGGTAGCTCTGTCCACTTTGAGCTCTGGCTCCACCCACCAAAGGCTTTAGCCCTGCCCACCACCAGCATGAAGTCCTCAGTAGATTACCCTAAAGGGATACAACAAGTCCTGTGACCACCTAGGATGAAAAGTGGTCCATAAATATTGGAAATAATATTCTTGGAAATAATGTGCTTTGCAGCACTGGGTGGGACAAAGCTGAAGAGGGAATTTCAGCACAATAACCATAAAGTTAAGCTCACCATCCAGTTAAGCCAAATGAACAAACAGAAAAATATAGATCTAGACATAGATGTAGATACACACACACACACACACACACACAAAGAAGCCCTCCCTACTGGATCAATCTAACGGTCGGTCTGGTTCCACACAGTGTTTCCAAAGGGACACACCAGATGTTTGTGAGAAGCTCCTACCTGTTATAAATGTAAACATCCTTTTTCTGATATTTATTACTCTCCCTTCCACCCAGCAATGGGTGTTCAGAGATGTTCCATTTGTCTACTTATATAATACTTATTATAAGTACTCTAATATCATATTATAGTACTAAATACTATAATATGATTAATAATCTATCATAATACTCATTGATAGATCTGTCCACCATAACTTTGTCTAAATACATAGGAGGAATTCTGCATAGCACTGTGGCAATCATTCCATCAGCATAAACAGCTCAGCTGGTCAGACGCAATGATTCCCCCCCCTCCCCGCTTCTTCCCCTGCACATCATTCTGGGGGTTCTCTTGCCTTCCTGAGCCAATTGGGTGGTATTGAGGGAGAGAAGGAAGAGCCTCGGTGTGCTAGTTGAATCCAACCCCATATCTAGATTTTAAGAAAGTACATTTCTCAGCAACAGAATGAGAGAGGGGGAGGGAGTCAAGCACTGATTTAAAGCAAGTTTGTTCCAGATATGCAAAGAATTAACTGGAAACTTTTGGCACTTCCAACTCGTATTGATTTTAAATACGAGTGTCAAATACAGGCAACCGCAAATTGCTGCTGAATATCAGTGTTAACAAAACAGAAATAGCAAACTTACAAAAATGTAATGGCAAATGGTATAATATATGGAATGTCAGATACTACTGATTGTAAACTATGGTATGTTAAATATTTAGTTAGTTAATTTATATATTTCCTTCATATTTCAACAGACTAGCCATGTGATTTACATAGCCAAATGAAAACATACCGTATTTTTCGCCCTATAGGACGCACTTTTCCCCCTCCAAAAATGAAGGGGAAATCTGGGTGCGTCCTATGGGGCGAATGCAGGCTTTTGCTGAAGCTTGGAGAGCGAGAGGGGTCGGTGCACACCGACCCCTCTCACTCTCCAGGCTTCAGGAACACATCCACAGCCTAGGCAGCCCTGCGGGAAGTCCCTACTTCCCTACGCTGCGGATAGCAGCCTGAAGCAGAGCGCCCCCCGCGCCGGGCAGACATCCGCAGCATGTGGAGCCTTGCAGGAGTTCCCCGCAGGGCTCCCCACGCTGCGGATAGCAGCCTGCCGCCTGGCGGGTAGGGCTCCCTGAAGCAGAGCGCCCCTCGCGCCGGGCACACATCCGCAGCGTGGGGAGCCTTACAGGAGTTCCCCGCAGGGCTCCCCATGCTGCGGATAGTAGCCTGCCGCCCGGCGGGCAGGGCTCCCTGAAGCAGAGCGCCCCTCGCGCCGGGAAGACATCGGCCAGCCCCACAAGCTCGGGGGACAGCAGGGAGGCGCAGCGCCGCCATCCCGCTGTTCCTCGACCTGGTTTGGTTTCCCCGACCTGCTTTTGGGGGGGAAATAAAGGGAATTTCTTTTCCCTTTATTCCCCCCCCAAAAAACTAGGTGTGACCTATGGGACGGAGCATCCTATGGGACGAAAAATACGGTAATATATATTTCCACATGGAATATTGGACCACTTTAGCACTCTAAGCGTCCAAATGCACGCCAGTAGTCTAGTGTGGAAGGAGTTGCATTCTGGCAACACAGAGAATAGTTCATGCACCTCATTTTGAAATGTTATGTGCATTTACTAGCTCCACATTTCACCACACCAAAAGAAGATTTCACAGGAGAACAAGGAATCTCAAAAGATAGGAATTTCTAAAATAGGTATGGGAAACCTGCAGCTCTCCAGATGTGATTAGACTACAACTCCCATCATTGGTCATGCTGATGGAGAATGATGGGAGTTGGGTGTCCCGCCCCAATCCAAAAATGTAACTTCCTTTTAAATAAATATAGTAGTATAAAAGTGGCTTACTGTAAATGCAAACTAGGCCCCTTTCCAAACCAATGTAAGTGTCATTACAGTAAATGAGAATCAATCTGGCTCATTTTAAGCCTCCCCCCCCCCAAGAATACTGTTAAGTTTGACCCTTTGCACAATATTAGCAATAAAGGTCCATCCAATATTCTCCATGATAGGTGAATGCTTTGTGTTTGAATTACAGCAGGGTTGGGGAAGTTTCTTACAGCGTCAGCACAAATGTGAAATGTACTCTAACCCTGGCTTGTGAAGCAACTCTTTTTAAAAAATAAAAATAAAATGAAACATGGTGCAAGTATATCTAGAATTAAAATGGAAGAGTAGCAATGGAGCTACAGCAACAGTTACTCAGAATAAGATAAGACAGCCAAATTGCTCTTAGGTAATTGTGGGTCTTTCTGACGTCACCTCTGTAGAATGGGAGCCACTGCAATGTGCTAACATTCCTCCTGGAAGCTGGAGCAATGCTGACATTTTGCAAGAGTCTTCTGTGGTCTTCCAGGATACCACATCTGTTTATTTTTGCCTTCATTTTCTTTCCACTCTCCCTGTCTACATTTCTAAAAGTCTAAACTTACTGGCTGAAGTTCAGACAATATAGAAAGAGACAAGAAAATAGATACAAGCGCTGTGTCATCACTCTTTTAACGTCACGCACAGCCAGCCACTGGAAGGGTGGGGGGAATGTTTTATGGGAACTTGAGAAAAGTTCAAGCTGCTGTCTGGTTGTTCATCTGTTTCCCAAAACTATTCTTCCAGACCAGTGATATTCCGGACAGGGCTTCTCTGCTCCATGCAAGTTGACGCTCAGCAGCACGTATGTGTAAAAACTAGGTCAAATTGCAGTTCCACTTACTATAACCCAGAGGTGGACAATCAACATATTTGCATTCTGTGTCAGTTTCAAATACTTTCAATCATAAGTCCCTTCCATCCCATTTTCTGCAAATTTCTTTTTAAATCACACACACACACAAATCAGACTTTGTACACCCTGTCTCTTAAAATGTTGCTCCTCTAAAATATGCATTTTGTATGCATTTTCCGCATAAATATGCATATTCATATGCCTTTTAAAAAAACGGCATTGAAACTTTCAGAGAAAAGTGCAATCCAGTTTGTTTACTGCACTCCAAATTGATTATAAGTCTGGCAAGTGTGAATTAGGTTGGTTCGCTAAGTTTTGTGTCCCATTTTCAGCCTTTTCTGGTAATTGGTGTGCATTGAGGCTGTATGCATGTGTGTCAATTTCATTCAGCTTCCTAATGGTTGTAGAAGAACTTCACAAAAATTGCTATTTCTGTCAGTGAGATAGAGAAAAACCCAAGTGCCTTTGTAGATATAGATAGTTGATTCTTGATATCAGTACGCTTTGAAGAAGCCACCACTCACCACCCACCCCAGAATCAGGGGGACCAGAAATCAACCCTTCAAAAAAGCATGGTGAGACTATTTTAGCTTTTGCCATTCCAAGATATGGGTAAGCAATGGAGGGTATGGATATAACAGATGTCATGTAACGGATCCTTATCTAGAAACATTTCTGTAGTAATAGTAGTAGTTGTAGTAGTAATAAAAGTAGTCTTGGTTAGTCATTAAAAAAGAAGCAAAGTTTCACATGCACAGCTTAAAAACTAACAAAGTCATTGCAGCCTAGATCATTGTGTGAGCAAGAGCCTACTTCATGACATTACTCTATTCTGAACTTAAAAATAGTAAGCATAATGCTGGCTGTCAACAAAAGAGATTCAAGGCAAAGCTTTAAAAATGTATTATAAACACCGACAACTGGGAAACACTGGCCTGCAAGCGCTCTATTTGGAGAACAGCCTTTACCAAAGGTGTCGTGGGTTTTGAAGATGCTTGAACTCAGGACAAAAGGGAGAAATGTGCTAAGAGGAAGGCACGCTTGGCAAACCCTCACCATTATCAACTTCCACCCGGAAACCTATGTCCCCAATGTGGAAGGATGTGTGGATCCGGAATTGGCCTCCAGTCACTTATGGACTCACTTTAAAAACCATGTTTATGGAAAACAACCTTACTTGGCTACGAGTGATTGTCAAAGAAGAAGGTGGCTTCATGACATTAAACCAGGTGTGGAGAACCTTTGTCCCTCCAGATGTTGCTGAACAACAACACTCTTCATGCCTGGCCTGCTGAGGGGACTATAGTACAACAACATCTAGATGGTCAAAGGTTCTCCATACCTGCACTAAACACTCAGATTCTCCTCCGTGCTACTAGAGTACTAGAGCACAACCAGTTGTGCTAAGGCATAATGAAGGGTTTTCAGGAATACATCATTTCTGTCCAAGAAGGAATTCCCAGGCCTCTAAAATCTTTGATTACTAACCTTTAAAAGGTTGGGTTTTTTAAAAAAAGAAAAAAGAAAAAGCCAGGGGAAATGATGAATGTTAATGTAATAAGTAAAGGAAAACATCTCGCCTTCAACTGCTCTTTGAATGAATCAATATTTGCTTAAGAAAAGTGTGATTAGATTATGCAATAAATCTCCCCTTTTCCAGATGAAAGAACAAATGCTACATTTGACATATTTGTTCAACATGCCTCTTGGGTTAATTTATCAATATGTGATAAAAATTGATTTGGAGATATCTGTGAGGTTGTGCTGCACTGGGGAATGCTTCATAGAACAGCAGAGTGAAAGGGGAACCTACAAAGTTACTTGCAATAAAACAACAACTTCCTTCCCATTTAACTCATATAATCCAGAGGAAGAGGAAGATACAGCCACATAAAAACATATGAAAGCAGAGGATGGCATGGAGCTTTGTTTATATACTGACCTGAGAAGAGTTGCACATCACAGAGAATGGTAGAGTTGTCAGATGACATTCTGTGGACCGAAAAATGAGACGATCCAAATTATGACAAATAACAAGCAGAAAATATGGAGTAATAAACAACATAATGACAGATATGTCTGCGGAACAGGAAATGGGCTAGTTTATTTGGGCAAGTAGGCTGTACTACATTTTAAAGTTAAGGCAAGAGAAGGTACTCTTTTCCTCATTATTTTGCTTTATATGAACCATTGCATACTTCTGAACTAGAGATAGAAAACCAAACAAAAACAATGCCAGTTGTAGACTATGTATATTGGCCAGAAAATGTGCATATTGCCCAAACAAGATGTGCATATTCCCCAAAGCCTGTTAGGGATTATGCATAATGGCCAGAGATATGCACATTCTTCAACACTTACCAGGGATTGTGCATATTGGGCAGAGAATGTACACAATTCATTCAATATACACACATTCCCTAAGGTAGTTGGGAGTATCAATATGGAGCCTTCGGATACATTCTTTAACAGATGTGAGGAAGGAAAATATTCAGTGAGCAAGCTTCTTCACTCAGTATAATTCCATGACACAGCAGCTGAACAATTTCTTCTTACAATACAACTATTAACAGAGTCACCCTTGAGGACAATGCATAGGAATGACTGTCCCTGGCCCCAACCTTTGTGGGGTCCTTTGCTTTGTGAGACACATTTTGGGAAGGCATGCCTGACACTAGTGGGACTGGCCAGCAGCCCCTCTGCCTGCCTGGCCCTGCTGCCTCCTGCCCACCCACGGAGGCTCTCCATCTTCTCCCTTTCTAGAGCAATGTCTCCGTGATGCTGCTACCACTAAAGCAGTGGCAAAAAAGTAAGCCAAGGAGGAGGAGGAGGGGGCACTGCCATCACCATTGCCATGAAGAGAAAATGGGGGGCACACTATGTGATTTGCTCTGGGCCTCACATACACACACACACACACACACACACACCACAGGGAGGGGAGGAGCCCGATTTAAGTCAGAGGTTGGCAAGCACATGGACCAAGAACTGTGTCCAGAAGGCTACATTGTTTTGCTTATGCAAAATGCATTTCCTGCTTTTCTCCTCCAAAAAGGAGTCCCTCAGAGATGCTTTCCAAATATCAAAACAAGCATCTCAACAATGACTCGTCATTAAAACACAATTACCAGACTCAAAGCAAGAGCAAAATTCCACTCTGTGCTAAGAGAAGCAGCAAAGAACTTGTTGAGATCGTCTTTCATTAACCTTATGGCTGAGAGTCAGAAAGGAAATATATAAAATACATTGCTCGTACTAATCAGGATCTGTCTCTGGCCTCTTCAAATCCCTGCTTATTCTCACCACTGAAGGGACAAGACAATGTCTAGGTATCAGTGCCAGGTATCTGATGTGAATTCTACAGCCAATCCCTTCCTCATTAACTCAGGCATTGGAGAAGCTATCCCAGCATTCACTCTGTCTTGTCATTGTCCTGTCTCTTCATTGAATCCCCTCCCCCCCCTTTCTCCATCTCAAAGATGGATGCTCTGCAGTGGGCCACTTCCCTGTTTGGTGGGGAGGCTGGCTGCCGTCCTACCTGCCGGTCACTGCTGGCAGAATAAAAAAAAATGCTGCTGAAAGTGGCAAAGATTATGCAACAGATTATGCATCGGAGAAAGAATGTGTTCCCTCATCTCTCTACCAAATCCCCATACATCACAGTGACTCAGAGCAGCTCCCCCAGCAGGGACAAATTCAGACACCCAGTGCACTTTCTGACAAATTCCTCTGCAATAATAGATGGGATTCAGTTCTGAGACATTGCAGCTCAATGGCAATACAATACCCCTTTGCTATCTCATAACAATTAGTTCTGGGACCCAATCATAATCTAATTTTCATAGGAAGCTTTCCCTTCTGCCATAAAAGGGAAGAAGCAACCTTGGCAACTCCATCCCCTGTTTTCGTCCTGCTTTTTTATGTTGTTTATTTGCTTCCTCTAACCTTTCTAGATGTGATAAATCATGGAAATTTAATTTGGAGATCATATCCCTGGCTGTGAAAACAGACAAGGTTAGCCCTCCACTTGTTCTCCCCCTCCTCACTAATCATGTAACAGTCCTGCCTTCCAATTTGGCTGAAACTTTTTGCAGTCGAACGGTGCCAATTTCAGTTCCATGAGGTGCTCGGGTCTCTTCTCTGAATGCTTACAAATGGCACACTGGCCTTTGGCCAAACCTCTCTCGCTGCTGTGTGAGGGGAATCAGACATAATCCACATGCTCTCCTAAGCCCCTGTGTCGCAACTGGAACCCCTTTGGGGACTCCCAACCCTAGGAAACACCAGAGTCAAAAGGTCAGGAGTCTGGTGCCCTCCCATTTTTTTGGGATCTACATCTCCCATCACCCACAGCCAGCACAGCTGACTCACTGCCTACCTGGGCCAAAGAGCACACTGAGACCACAGCTGTGCTACGCTCTTGCTTCTTTCTCTTATCATCAGTCATGCCACCAGCACAGCAGACAATAAAAAACCCAAAACAACTCTAACCCATCACCTCATCTACCTGCTGTGTGAAATTCACTGGAGACCCTCAAGAGTGGTTGCTGTCAAAGGAAAGCAGCTGGTTGAAACAAATCCAGGACTTCATGATGGTTAACTTCATTCCTAGCATTATTTAGTAGCGCTGTGTACCAGATTTGACCGAATCCTGAATTGAACCAGGCCAAATAGTCTTATTCCTGCCATCCGCTGCTCCCTCCCAAACATATACTTAATTCGGATGGGAGCTCCCTGGGTTGACCCAGTTTGGACTGGCCCTGAGTTGACCTCATATGAGGGCCTGAGTGGTCCCTGAGTCAGGTCAGGAGGGCTGTACACAATCCTATTATTTAGTAAGAGTAATCACAGAGCCAGAGACTAAGACATAATGTTATGTGTTTCCTATTCGATTTCTGCTAGTGGGTTGCCCTGAGGCAATACCTGGTCATAGCTTGGATGTGAAAGAGGAGGGTAGATAGCTATTGATGTGGTGGGGATGTGTTTCTATGAGAGGTAAGATGGTCCAAGGAGGCCTAGAAGATTGTCAAAAGTGTGACTCATCCTTATTCACCCCTCTCTTAACCAAGGGGAAGAGGAAGGTAGATGTGAGTGGAGAACAGTAGGCTGCAGTTTGAGTCAGAGACCAGGAAAGGCACAGCAAATGTATTCATCCTATTTGCACATTTCCTCTGGTGAAGATTAACCTTTCAAAGGTTACACTTTTTTAAAGCTATATACTGTACTATAGTGTATTGATTAGTATATCCAACACCCTGAACATAAACTCCATCCTTTCAGCCCGTTATTGAATTAGAGCAAATGCAGAGAAACTTAGAACACAGGGTTTTTAAAAAAATAATAATTTTTATTTGTAGTTTTTACATACAGTTCCAAAAGAATAAGTAAAAATTAAAAGGGGGGGAAATGAAAACAAAACCATAACCAAACAGGGAAACAACACAAGACATCTAGGGACTTCATTTCCTCTCCTTAGGTGTCCTTTCTTTTCCCTCTCTCCCACATATTCTAAGTTACCAGAAACTTAGAACACAGTTGTAAATCTGTGCATATAAGGCATTTAAAGCTGAACCCAACTGAAGTACGAATTTCACCAAAAGAAAAACCCAACACTCCCAATTTGATGGGAAAAACCCATCAAAATACACATACATTTGATGACTGATTGAGGGAGAGGCAGAAAGTAAAGCACAACAATGTTTGTCCAGAGAAAGGACAGGAGGCATCACTCTCTCTCTCATTTGGCTTCATGATGTCATCACACAGCCAAATCTGATTGACTGTTAATAATATGATGTGACCACATGGCTTGAATTTCGACGAGAGGAATTGTTATTAAAAATTAAATGCAGAAAAGGTTCAGATAAAGAAAAGCAATTGTGAACAGGATGTTGACAGCAAATGACAAAGATAATCAGGTATGGTTGAAATCCCACCCCCCAAAAAACCATCTCTCTCTCTCTCTCTCTCTCTCTCTCTCTCTCTCTCTCTCACTCTCTCTCTCTCTCTCTCTCTCACACACACACACACACACACACACAATTTCTGAAAATTGGGCTTAGTCTAATTGAGGATTGTGGTTCTAGCTCCAGTGAGCTAGCTTTCCTTCTTGCACTCCACCTATCTGGCTCCCAAACAGAAAGTCATATAAAGTGTGACAGATGATTGACAGCTATAGTCACATATTTATAGATTCAGCTACAGCCTTTGTCTCTTGAGAGAACACCCTGAATGGCTTTCTAGAGGGATCGGTCAGAGCTGTTCAGAATAGATGAGCTGGTTGAGTCGAACGCTTACTTTGAATTTACATTTACCTCTTCCCATCCCCCGATAATCCGCTAAAGGCGTATTACAAACTTTATTTTTAAAGAATCAAAATTGCATATTCTTAGGAACAGAACTGCAGAGTAGCTGAACGGCATCCATTTCAATCCCTCGAGGCAAGATCTTCTCTAACAACAACAAAAAACATACAAAAAGTCCAAACAAATGAGTCCATATCAGCAAGAGTACTATATACTAGGCTGCAAGCAAACAGCAGGAACAAGGAAAACCCATCTGCCAGAGCTGCCTGAAGAGCAAAAAATGAAACGCATTTAGTGAAACAAATCCAGATGTCTCTGGCTTCATGCTACAGGGGAACAGGGAGGAGGTGACCACTTCCAGGAACGCTTCCCAAACTCATGCCTTGAGCTTTGAGGCACCAGGCTAAGACATACATCTTTGCCCAGGCTTTTGGCCTTTAACTCGGGTCATATGGTGGCATGATTCATGGCCTGTTTCTACTCTTCACCTTTTAGTACGGTGGGGTAGGATTTGTCCATTTTAGTTGTCTCACTGGATGGAGAAAAAGATGACTGTAGACTTTTTTAATAGTAGTAGGTGATGAATAAATATTACCGTATTAGCCCAAATATAAGCCGCATCCGCAAATAAGCCACACCTTTAAAATTTGGGGGGGGGGGGAGGGGAAAAAAAGACAGTACCTGAATATAAGCCACTCCCTTAAAATTGTGTTTTATGCTGGTGCTGGTGGTCCTAGGAGCTATGCGCTTGCGTGGCGCCTGCCATCTTGCCTTACCGGAAGTCCCGTAAAAGCAAATTTTTGTAAGGACGTGACTTTGTAAAGCCGCACTTTAAGTTTCCACAGTCGGAATTGGGGGGGGGGGGGGGAGTGTGGCCTATATTCAGGCCGATACTTACTTACTTACTTACTTACTTATTTATTTATTTATCAATCATCATCATTATTAAGTCATCATCTGGGAGAATACTGGTTCCCTGTGTGAAATAGGATGAGCTATACCAAAGCAGAGTCCATGACTGAAGCTTTCAAAAAAGGAATATTTTCCAAGTCAGACGTGAGCATACTTCAGATCCCTGTGGGATCTACTTTATTTTTAAGAACCACCAATGGAATACAAGAATGGAATAGTGATGCTCGAGTATATAACATGAAATTCAGCACTTTTGGACACATGTTCAGCCTAAGATTTAGTTTTCCATACCAGAAATGAGCTCACAGTCCTTTCACACAAAACTTCCCTGATTCCAGCAACCTAAGCAGGGAGGATATGAGATCCTTTTTTATTGCTAATGTGAAAAGTATTGGCAGTCGGGAACAACTGTGGACCTACTGCAAATCATCCAGAGATCCTGTCTTTTGCCCACCTCTGTTGTAAGGAGCACAAAAAACATGTTTTTAGGAGTGGGGGAGGGGAAGAGATTCAAAGGAAAACAAAAATGATTTGATATATTTAATTAGGATTAAAGCCAATTAGATGGTTAGTTGATTAACACAATATTAGGGTTGCAACAATTAGTTGATCATCAGCTACCAATTTGTTGATTACGATATTCCCAAACTCAAACTTCTGTATGTTTTCTCTGCTGAGTTTGGTGGTACTTACTCCCATGTAAGCAGAAGCAAAAACAAGTCCATTTGGAACTATGGAGTGGTAATTTATTTGTTAAATTTTTGAGCTGCTTAATAATCAGCACAGCTTACAGAAAAAGGAATAATAAAATGTAAAGGTAATTTTAAAAATTAAAGGTGCACTTGCTATCCCTATGGAGGCTATTTGCATTCTGGTATGTTATTATAGTCTGGACTGGAAATCAAAGCTTTAAGGATGGGCCTTGCTCCTGAAAAGAGATGGTAGCTTTTTGATTGTTATTTTGTTTTTGTTTATATAAAGGTTTTCTTAAGATGTCAACTTATTTGAATTTTAACTTATTGATCCATTAAAAAGCAGATCAACTAAATCTAAGTTTGATCAGCAGCAGGGGTAAGGGAGTTTTTCAACCCAAAGGCTGCATTCTGACATAATCTTCAGGGGGTTCCACGCCAGTGGCTGTAAAAGTGGCAAAGGTGACTTTTGCCTTTGTACAACAGGCTACATTCCAATAATGCAAAGGGCAGGGGTTTCTTCAAAGACACAAACACTTCTGTCCATCCTTTATCCAGGCAAGCGAGAGGAATTCTATCACAATTCAAGACCACTTTCCAGCTAGACAAAAGGATTCAAGGAGTATGTCCAGTGAGGGGCTTGGCCTGGGGACAGGAGGCATGGCCTAAGGAGGGTATTTTGCCTGGCAACAAATCAGTGTTTGGCTCCCCGCCTTGTGTTCTCCAAGCCCTGTTTAAAAGCATCCTTGTGATACCCTTCCAAAACCTTTCAAATTTATATTGTATACTATTTGCCCCACAGAGGAAGTCACTCTTGTGCAAAGCTGGTGGCCCGTTGGGTGGAATGCAGTGAATTCTGGTATCTTTAAATTAAATGAGTACAATATGAAGTGTATCTGCAACCGTATGACGTCTATCTGCAACAATTATGTAAGCAACTACATACATCGTACAGTGGTACCTCAGGTTAAGAACTTAATTTGTTCCAGAGGTCCGTACTTAACCTCAAACTGTTCTTAACCTGAAGCACCGCACCACTTTAGCTAATGGGGCCTCCCGCTGCTGCCGCGCCACCAGAGCATGATTTCTGTTCTCATCCTGAAGCAAAGTTCTTAACCCGAGGTAATATTTCTGGGTTAGCGGAGTCTGTAACCTGAAGCGTATGTAACCTGAAGCGTATGTAACCCGAGGTTTTGATCTCTATGCAAGCAGGGCAGATGACAAGCAAAGAAGTCCTGGCCTGAGATGTACTGCCATTCTACCCAGAAGCTGTATGGAGAGAATGTGCTGTTTCCCCCCAGGGGGGAAAGATCAGGTGACTTCAGTAGCCAGTAATGCCCCATCTGGCCCTATATAACTGCTGATTCTGGCCTGGTTCTTCCGCCTGACAATTTATTGTTCAGTATGTGATGAGCTTCTACAGACCACCTGGCAGTCTACTGAACTGCTGGCCTGCCAACTGGCCACCCGCCCTAACCCTTTACTTAGTGGAAAAATACTGGCTAGTATAGTAGCATTCTCTTAGTACTCAAAACAAAACAGCTTTCCATTTCCCTCCAAGGAGATGTTTCAATTTATTTATTTTTTCCAAAGAGGCACATCTAAAAAACACAGCGGTTTGGCACCGCGTAAGAGGCCTAAGGAGACTGAAGTCACAACTGTCTGCCCCAGAGGCAAGAAAGGGTACGTGAACCGTCTTGATGTTGCGCACAACAGAGAGAAGCAGATGGTTCATAAAATGGCATGATGTGTTGTACAGCGCAGCAAAGTATGCGTACCTCTGTCTGATTTGCATTTAGGGCAGCATTCACAGAAGTGGCTGACTTTAAAAAAGGGATACCGGTAATTTAATCACTGTCTCTTTCAGCCCCTCTCCAGAAGGGTGCGGGGAGGGTTTACTTATGTATTCTGCAACATGTTGTCAATGTAATAATAGTGCATTGGGAGTGAATTTATACTGGACCGTCCATGTATCCTTCTACTTTATTTAATTTGTTGCTCCATTATTTCTGTCTGGAGGGGCACTCTTGGGCTATAGTGCAACAAAATCAGCACAAGCCACCACAAGCTAGCATGTGGTATGAAAAGTTGCAGGTTTTCAGCAAGAAGCTGTGGGATGCACTCTGAATGTTTATTATTATTATTATTAAAAATAATTACAGTGGTACCTTGGAACTCGAACAGCTTGGCTCCCGAACAAAGTGGCTTCCGAATGCCACAAACCCAGAAGTGAGTGTTCTGGTTTGCGATCGTTTTGAGTGCAGAAAGCTCCAGCAGCCAATCGGAAGCTGTGCCTTGGTTTTCAAACCATTTCGGGAGCCGAACGGACTAAGTTCTAGAACCAAGGTATCTGCTGCAGTATCACAAAAAAACATAGTGCAGTGGTTTACAACCACAGTATAAAGCAGTATGTTCAGCCCAAAATCTTTGCAAGAACAAACAGTATTGAAAGTGGGATCATGTGTAACCAGCCTGATATCATCATGAATGCCCATTAAAAGGGTTGTATGGAGGGGCCCTTCCTGTATTGACCTTTGAGTTGGCAAGGCAGAGGTATCAACTGATATGCTTTAGCACAGGAAACCTCTTTAACTAAAGATATTCCAAGCAGCTGGTAGCCTATCAGGACATAAAATTGTTCCCTCCACATCAAAACACTTCAAAACCACATTTAAAAAATATGCATCACAAATCTTTCTTTTTTCATATGAGTGATGGAGTGGTGAAAACTGCCAGGGCAACAGGAGGCTTTGTTCAGAGAAAACTTTGCTAATCTTGAAGATGTTCCAGATGACCATAAAAGGGTGGTCCTCAGACCACCTCATAAGTACTTCCCTTTTTAAGAAAAATCTAAAGTTTGCTAAAGTGAAGTGTTTATTAAAAGGATATATATATATATATATATATATATATATATATATATATATATGTGCAGGTTTTGGTGTCCTCGGGTGTCTTCCCGTGTAAAAGTTGGGGTGTCTAGGCGACGTTTCGACGAGGTCTCACTCGTCATCTTCAGGCTGGTGCTTTCGGCTTCTTGTTACTGGAACAGAGCAGGATCTCAGTGTTTGAGTTCCTATAAATACTGTTGAGGAGGTGTGGTGTATAGCCTCCAATGTTCTGGGCAGAGAGGAAGTTCCCAGGCTAGTGTGCCTTTTCTTCTTTTGTTCCTTGATTGCTTGAGGGATATCTTGAGTGATTTCTTGAGTGATATCCTGAGTACCACTTAGGTGGGTCATTAGGTGTGGATTAGTTGCTAAAGCCTTTGTGTCTTGACCTCTTGAACTTTGTGAAGAGTTTTTCTGAGAAGATGGCTGTACTGCATTTAGTTGTGCTCTGGCTTGGCTTCGTGTATAGGGGCGAGCTGTGGTTTTGTGGCCTGTGCCAGCCAGATCTGTGTAGGGATTGCAGGGGGGTGCAGCATCCGGAGGTGCCACCATGGTTTGGCTACTGGATGGTGTCTGTAATTTATCTGTGGAGAGGGTCTGGGTTTGGGTCTGGTGTGGTTGATTGGTGATGGCGTTCTGTGTGCCTCTGGATCTGGTGTCAGTTTTTGTGGGGAGGGCTAATTTCCAGATGTCTGGCAAGCGGGATGTGTTGTCACGCTTGTTCATGTTGTGAGGGTGTTTCTCTATCTCGATGGCTTCCATGATTATTCTCTTGTGGTGATGTTCCATGTTAGAGAGCAATTTGGAATCTGCAAAATTAATTTCGTGTCCTGTTTCTTTCATGTGTTGGAAAAGAGAGGAAGTTTTTTCTTCTTTTTTGACGGCATTCTTGTGTTCTGCGATACGTGCATTTATTCGTCTGTTTGTTTGTCCAATGTACGTGGCTGGGCAGACTTTGCAGGGTATTTCATAGACCCCTTGGTTTTCCAACTGGATTTTATCCTTGGGGTTTCTGAGGATATTGGCTATTTTTTGGTTGGCGCAAAAGGCTGTTTTGATATTGTGTTTATGGAGGATTTTGCTAATTTTGTCTGTAGTGCCCTTGATATAAGGAAGGAGGGCCATGCCATTGTTTTCTTCTGTGTCTTGGTTTTTGGGGGGTGTTTCTTTTTGGATTAGCTTCGTAACCCTGTTTTGCTGGTATCCATTGGCAATTAACACATTTGAGAGATTCTGTAACTCAGTTGTCAAGTGGTCTTTGTCAGCCAGGCGTTTGGTTCTGGAGATGAGAGTCTTGGCTACGGAGTTTATTTGTGCAGGGTGGTGGTGTGATTGTGCATGTAAGTAGCGGTTGGTGTGTGTTTTTTTCCGGTAGATAGTGTGTCCTAGGGAGCCATCAGGTTTTTTGTAGATTAGGACGTCAAGGAAGGGAAGTTGGTTGTTGGCTTCTATTTCCATAGTGAATTGTATTTTGGGGTGTAGGCTGTTGAGATGTGTGAGGAAGCTGTCCAGTTTTTCCTTCCCGTGTGGCCAAATTACAAAGGTGTCGTCAACATATCTGAGCCAAAGTTTAGGTTTGTGTTCTGACTTGTCTAAGCAATCAAGGAACAAAAGAAGAAAAGGCACACTAGCCTGGGAACTTCCTCTCTGCCCAGAACATTGGAGGCTATACACCACACCTCCTCAACAGTATTTATAGGAACTCAAACACTGAGATCCTGCTCTGTTCCAGTAACAAGAAGCCGAAAGCACCAGCCTGAAGATGACGAGTGAGACCTCGTCGAAACGTCGCCTAGACACCCCAACTTTTACACGGGAAGACACCCGAGGACACCAAAACCTGCATTCCTGTACCCGTGAAAATCTACGAAAGCATATATATATATATATATATATATATATATATATATATATATATATATATATAAAATCTGCACACATGCTAGATGAAGCAGATCTGCTGGTCAACTCACCTAAAAGGGGTATGTATCAATTTCTGCCCACTCTCAGTTAAAACACAGTTCCCAGCTTTTTTCATAGTATGTTCATATTTGGTTCTTTTTAAAATCAACCTTTACACAGAACAACACATTCTTGTTCATTTTAGTAATTTCATATAAAAGGAAGCAACTGTTTTCATCCACCACATATCCCATGCTTTGACTATATGCATGTGTAACATGTTTACAATCCTTGTTTCCTATTTAATCAAGAGGGACAACACAATCAACTGTTACTTCCTGTAGACTTACATGTGGGCTTTCCTGTGAAAATCAAATTTGCACATTAGAAACTGTTGATCCATGCTTACTTGTCTTGCTTGAAGCCTTTGAGAACTGTGATGTGGCATTGCACAACCTGATTCATAGGATCAATAAGTGGAAATATTTTGCCTCAAGCTACATTAATATGACATGCACAAATCTGTTATGACAGTGCATGCAATGCGCTTGAATCCCAAGGGGCCCCAGCAGAATTTCCTGGACCCCACCAAGAGAAATTTTCTATATACACCCCTTTGTATATTGCAAGTGAATCCGATATCATTTTTGTTTTTGGATTTCAGAAGCTTACAAACTGAACATCAAGTTCCTATTTTAAAAGGGAATGTTTTTCAAGGACCATATACATATTCAGGGTTCCTCCTCAACAGCTGAGGGGGGAAATGATTTTGACATACAGTGGGAAGGAGGAGGGGGGGGCGCAAATGAACATCTGCCTCTAGGCCTCTCAGAGTCTTTAAAAGGGTCTGCATAGATCAGCGCAGCTGCTTTAAGTTTTCTCCCTCAAGAAGCTTTTCCCAGATCCTATTAAAAATAGCATTTGAAGTTAACCAAGCAACTCATCAGATCACTGACAGAGTAAAAAATCAAGGTGGGGTTGAAAATGAGATGCACTTGTCTACTTAACCCACAGAATAGTTCACATACATTATTTTTGGTTCAGTACTAGCAGCTTCTGGCGTTGCAAGCATTCACTAAGTTACCACAGCTGAATATAAGACTGCAATCCAATACACATTTAGCTGGGAATAAGCCCCACTGAACTGAGCGGGATTCATTTAAGAGTAGATGCATATAGGATTGTGCTGCAAGTCCCATTCTCTAATATATTCAAACTCAGATAACAGATGCAAAATCAGAAGGCTTCCTTGCAAAAAGTAATAGAAATATGTTGAAAAATAGCCTAATTCCTTTGGTATGGAATGCTTCTTACCACTTCTGTTGAATTTAGGAAGATCAATTTCCCTTCTGCTCCCTGAAAGGCATTGACTGTGATCCTAAATAAATATGGATGAACAATTCGAGCACTCCCTTGGGTCCAAGGACAATTTCTGAAAAAGAGATCACACCGGCCTTTTTTGCACAGAGGTGGAATTTCCTGCTTCAGACCTAGGGTGAACCACTAATTATAAACAGAGAGCAAGTTTCAAGATAAATCCTAATCCACAGTTGGGGGTTTAGATAGTCACCACAATGCAATTGCAGGTAAAAATCCTGTTTAGTTTTTTCCTCTCTCTCTAGTGATCCTGAAGATAGATTATTCAGCAGCTAGCAATTTACAGATCAGCACAATCACTGCATATTCTGTAAAAGCATTTCATATCCAGGTGATTTCTTTGATATACAGAGTAAACAAAAAAAACCCTCTATGAGCAGCATAACTGTGCAAACAGTTTACCCTGCTCAAAGTCACCCAGTGAGCATCATTGGGATGTGAACCCTTGTTGAACATATGAACTCCATGTAGACATTGACACTCTGTTTGCGTGTTACACATTTGTTCAATATCCTCAAATATATATATTTTAGATATGTGGCATGGAATCTCATTGACAGTGCAATCTGATGCATGTCTACTCTGAAGCAAGTTGCACTGAGTTTAAGGAGACTCGTTCCCAAATGAGTGTGTATAGTGTTGCAGCCTTGGTAGCTTCTAACACTAGTCACTCAACATGTAGAACTGAAAATTCAGGTGCTCCATATGTGATCTGAAACATAAGGGAAGGGTGCCCTTTAAGTGGAACTTTTGACCAAGACCCTGGTCAGCAGGGCTCCTACTAAAACAGCCTTTAGGAAAACCAGCAACCCCACAGAAATGGTGAAGGCTTTTTGACAGCGATAGGTAGTTCAACTCTGCTTATTTTCAAAACTAATTTAGTTTCCAGACAGCTTTCATTTCTCTTATGTCAGATTGTCACAGACCCTCCCATTCAAGATGTGACATGCCCTAGATGCTACATCATGCGTAATTAACACCAAGGCCTCTCTTAATATGGGCACAAGCCAATTATACTGTTCCATAACATCTTTGACAAAGGCACTGAGGTTGTTGTTACAGATTGTCCCAGTGTTCCCAAGCTTGTTCGCTTCTGGACTTATCTTTTATGTCACTGTTGTTGTTGTTGCTGCTGTTGTTTCTTCCCTTTGATTTCAATATGACCCTCTTGCCATGAAAGCTGCCTTTTAATCCAATTCTCCAGTTCACTATTCTTTCATTGTTGTTATGGGTTTTGGCAGCTTCTCCAAGCGGTTTACGCAGCCTTCCAATTAAATGTGGGAAACAAGTCCACTTGTGGAGGGGTGTCAGTGTGAGGGGAAAGGAGTGAGTTTCGATTTAAATAGCTTGCCGCATAAACAAAAGGAGAACCAGGGAAATGAAGGATGAGGCCTACTGCCACCCTCTCCACGCCACCACCTTTTGCCTTGTACATTTGATTGTCTTTTGGCTAAACAATATTGTAGGGAAAGGTCAAATTCCTTGTTATTGCTCTGTCCTCAAAGAACAGATGATGCCTGGCTTTCCCCCCTCCTTTCAAATAGCGTTTTTTTTCTATATAAAAGCAATTTGCTTACAAATCCCAGAAAGCCAGGGGGCAGCAGAAGGGACAACAGCCTCTTGTCTTTATTGCTGAAGATATTTGCATGAAAAAGAACTGCTTTCTTATTCAAAAACTCATCTGCTACTGCTGCTTATTTCTCATTTCATGTCATGATCTATCATCATTGATGTGCCCATTAGGAGCAACCATAGGTCAGCTTGCTGAGCCATTTATCGGAGGGATAGCCACTAAATGATATTGTGAAATGTGGTAAGATCACAAAATACTGGGTGGTATTCAGCTAAGTTTTACCCAGAGGAGAGTTGCTGAAAGTAATGAATATGTCCCTTAATTTCAATATGTATTTTCTGAATAAAACTTAGTTGAATACCACCCCCTGGGGCCAGAATCTATGCTTCTGAACTGTAGCCATTCATGGTGTGAGTTAATCTACAAGAAAGTTGATAGAAGTGTGGAAGACCCCGGGCTTATGAAAGGGTTTGAACAGGATGAATGTTAGGGGTCAAACCACATCTTTAAGGGCCAGCACCGGTGGGAATGGAACTCCTCCTTTTTTGCTAGGCTCCTAAAGCTGTGGGCTCTGAAAACCTTTATCTTCACTCAGGTATTTCTAGCTTAGTATGGTTGTTAGTTTGTCCATAACTAGCATTTTATTATGCTTTTATGTTATTTTATTTTTAATATGTATTTCTTTTCCTTTTCTTTTTTTGTACATTGCCTGGATATTTTGATGTTTAATGGTTTAAAAATATTGTTAAATAAATAAGGAGAACTTTTGAAAAGTAACGGAATAGTCACAGAAATCTTGGGAAGTTGGTATATGGTTATGCTTCCCCTTCAATAATTAGTGGTGGATAATTTTCTCCCAGCTCAATTTTGAAGCTTTTTTTAAAGTGCTATTTTCCATAAATCATCATCCTGAACCTGGTTTGGTCATGTTTCTAGTTTAAATTCCAAGCTGAAGAAACACAATTTGGGGAAATATATATTAACAGCTGACCATTATGAGTTTGACTGCATTATTAACAAAAATCGGGATGTTGGGAAAGAATAGAAGTGGAACAGATTCAGCAGAACCTTTTGCAATTCCAGTTTTGGAAGTGAGGTACAATGTTTTTCACGTAGCCAATTTCAGCACAAACCTACACATATATACGCATATATAAGTTCCACTGAATTCAGTGCATATTCTCTGGTAAGCGTGTATAGGATTGCAAGCACAATAAGAGAAAGTTTGTCATTAACAGGTTCACACAATACCAGCTTCTGTTATTTTGGTTTCACATTTCTTCCAAGTCTGAAAAGTTTATGAAATACATTTTTCTATGCTTCATGAACCTTCCATATCTCTTGAGGATGATGCTTACATTTTCAAGTGTTTGGCTCAACTCAGTTTTAATAAAGACAATCTTCACATATAAATAAAATTGACAACTGTTTCAGAGGCCAACTTTCAGGAATAAATAGAGTTGACATTTTTGCTGTCCGTGGTTCTGAAACCAGCTTTCTTTTTCCCTCCAAGTGATAATTCAGAACTGCAACAAACAAGGAATGTAGCAACAGGAGCATTTTACAGCTTTGTAACTCTCTTAAGTTGCTGTCATGTGAAGTGTCATGGTTGAGCAATGACAGAATAATATCATAATCGGGGGGGGGGTGTTATAGAACAGCAGACAGGTGCCCACGAGGAAGTATAAGACAACAAGCAATGAAGTAATGTAACAATTAACAAGTCATTATGTGGACCTTATGTGGACCTTAGGGACACGGATGGCGCTGTGGGTTAAACCACAGAGCCTAGGACTTGCCAATCAGAAGGTTGGCGGTTCGAATCCCCTCGACGGGGTGAGCTCCCTTTGCTTGGTCCCTGCTCCTGCCAACCTAGCAGTTCGAAAGCACGTCAAAGTGCAAGTAGATAAGTCGGTACCACTCCGGTGGGAAGGTAAACGCCGTTTCCGTGCGCTGCTCTGGTTTGCCAGAAGCGGCTTAGTCATGCTGGCCACATGACCCGGAAGCTGTATGCCGGCTCCCTCGGCCAATAAAGCGAGATGAGTGCCGCAACCCCAGAGTCGGTCACGACTGGACTTAACGGTCAGGGGTCCCTTTACCTTTATGTGGACCTTCTTCTAGAGCAGGGCAATCCTACTTTACATACCAAATGGGCCGCAAGAGTACTTTAGCACAGAACCCATGGGCCACACACTGCCTTGTTGCACAGGGGGAGGGAGCAGGAATGAAGTCAAAATTTGATGCCCACACTTGTGCTGCCTTCCCAAGCTGGGAAAGTGCTAACCAGGCTTTGGGAGGGGAGGTGGGAGATCTCTGGGACCCTGTCAGAACCTTCATGCCCCCTTCCCCCTTGAAGGCCACATGCGACCCTCGGGTTGTGCGTTGGACCATGCTGTTCTAGAGTCACAAACCAGCTTTATCTTGCTACACTACTATATTGTACTACAATATTTCAAGCAAAATGAATTGGTACAGTTCACTCTGAGGTGACACGTGAGTTGCCTCTAGTTCTTTTCCAGTTCCATCCTTCCATGGTAGCTCAGTGACAGAGCATCTCCTTTGCCTACAGAAGGCTGAAGTTTCAAACTCTGGCATCTCCAGGTAGAGATGGTAAAGAATCCTGCTTGAAATCCTGGAGAGCTGCTGCCAGTCAGTGTAGACAGTACTGATCTAGCTGGGTCAGTGGTCTGACTCCATATAAAGCAGTCTCCTGTGCTGCTAGATTCCTTCCATTTATCTGCCATGAAACCACTTTGTACACTACTCGTATCATACATCAACCCACAACGCAGGAGAGCCACAGAATCTGACACTGGTCAGTTGGAGCCATAGTCCATGAACGCAGTCCTACACACCGCTTTGCCAGAAAAAAATGACAGTGTGAAGCAGCAATATTCTACAAGGCTGGAAACAAATCTAAAAAATGAACTTTGCACAAATGCACACACACAACTTGGGATGTATTTATGCCAAGATTGAAATGTGATCCTAGATTTTATGTTTGGGAGTTTAAAATAATTGATTGCTGAGTACCAAACCACTGTGGTTGTGCTGCATCTATTAAAATGAATATAATTTGTGCCTTGATGATCTGAAACAAAAGGTGGGGTATGAAGGTTTTACTAGATAGTAAACCAATACATTGCTTACCACAATAGTCACAGATGTGTTTCACTGGAAACCTTCACAAGGTGGAGAATATTACCATAAGCATACAGAATCTTATAAACTATGCTATCAACACATAGGGTCCACATGTTGAAATGTCTGTGCAAAGTGCTGGAACCTTCACACTTTCTGCCATCTTGCATGCCAAATGCACCTCACTGGTCCCATATTAGTCACGCAAACAGATCTCTCTCCCTTGCCATTGCTGGAACCCGTATCATCTGTGCTGCATTTATGACAAGAAGAGCCACCTGATTTAAAGAGAAAGTTCAAGGCTGGTCTTCTCATAAATCTTTTAGAAAGCCAAGAGGACCATAAATCTTTTTTCCACAGTTAAAGCTGGAAGGCTAATCAGAATGGAGCTTTTCCCTTCCCCTATTTCTTTTTTCAGATACAGTGGTACCTCGGGTTAAGTACTTAATTCATTCTGGAGGTCCGTACTTAACCTGAAACTGTTCTTAACCTGAAGCACCACTTTAGCTAATGGGGCCTCCTACTGCTGCCGCGCTGCCACTGCACAATTTCTGTTCTCATCCTGAAGCAAAGTTCTTAACCCGAGGTAATATTTCTGGGTTAGCGGAGTCTGTAACCTGAAGCGTATGTAACCCGAGGTACCACTGTAATAATCATGATCACCACCATAATCTTTGTTGTTAAAAATTCCCACCTATGCTGTAAGAAAGAAGTCTAAAGCAACCACAAATAACATTGGTAATAAAAGAGAGAAGAAAGGCATTGAAGAAATGGACAATCTTGGCTTCCTGACCGTATTATCTGTTAAAACGAGGTAGGCGAGTTAAAGGTCAACAGACCACCTCACATAATTCACTTGGATGCAGATTCTAAAAAGGGATATATTCTGATCCTCACATTAATCCCAAAAGTGCAGATTCTGGCAAATTCATTCTGAAATTTGGACCTACAAGATTCCTTGAGCATCATACATACAACACACATACAGATTTCCCTTGGGGAGAGTCAGGATGCAGATTATTAATGAATTCATCCGTGAACCAGATCAACAGTTTTGGGAGGTGGATGACAGGGCTACCAGCAAATGCAAAACAAGCATCTTGCTCTTAAGAAGTTTGCCTCCCAAGCTGTAATCAAGCACTCATGCACACATAATTGCATCACAACTCATGTCAAGACAAATTGGCCATTATGTATTTGCCATGCTAATGATGAGCATCCTTTCAAACAAATGGGGATCCCAACTGAACCTCATGGATGATTTTGTTCCAGCATTTACAGCATTTTTGAATGATTTTCCTTCATCATTTCTGCATTGTCTTTGATACATTTAATCGCTTCAGTACTTGACCAAGAGTGCCCATTGATGAAACTGTAGCTACGCTTTCTCTCAATTTCAACCATGTGGTGTGGCAGCAAGAGGAAGAAGCATTGAGCCTTTGCAAAATACACACCCAGAAATGTACTATGTTCTAATCTTCAGGATGCAGGTTTAATAAAGAGACATCCAGAACATTCCTGCTGGCTTGGAGTGGGAAGAGGCCCTTAATTACTTGGTACCTAGTATCTGAAGGGACATACCTGGGTGTTGAGATCAAAAGAGGAGGCCATTGCAGAAGTTCTGCAAAATGAGGTTCATGGGGTGGCAGTGAAAGCAAAGACCTTTTGTATTGTGGCCCCCAGATTTTGAAAGACCCTCTTCTCTGAGGTGGATCTGGCCTTGTCCCTGTATACATTTCAACATCAGATCAAGAAACACCCTTTAGGACAAGTATTTGGAGGGTGGAAGGTGTTGCATGGTTTTGCTGTACTAAGCTGCATTCAACCTGCCTTGGAAACTCATAATGGAGACTGAGCTATAAATGATTCTAAATAAATAAATAAACGACCCCCTTCTGAGGCCATCAAAGTTGGTGGCCATCACTACATTTTACAAAAGTGAATTCCATAGCTGAATTATGAGCTGTGTGAAGAAATGCTTCCTTTTTTTTCTTTCCTGAAACATTCAGCTTTGATGAATGATCCTTGGTGCTAGGATTACGATAGGTAGAAAAACATCTATAAATTTTTACACGCCATGCATAATTTTATACCCCTCTGTCATGTTCCCCAATACTCACTTTTTTTTCTAAACTAAAAAAGACCAAACAGAGGAACTGTTGCAGCCCCTTCAAAATTCTAGATGCCCTTTTCTGAACCCTATCCTTTTTTAGGTGCAGCAATAAGAATGGAATGTGGTATTCCAAAGATCTGTATAGTGGCATTATGATATTGGCAGTTTTATTTTCAACTAAACCTCAACATGAAATTTGCCTTTTCCCTTCTTCTGCTACATTCACTAGGCTGACATTCCCATTGAACTATCTCTTTCTTGGTCAGTTGCTGCCAGCACAAACACCCTAAGTATATATACAGGGTTTTTTAAAAAAAAAAAATGTCCCAGTGTGCATTACTTTAAACTTCTTTGCACTGAACTGCATTTGCTACTTTAATGACCATTCACTCCATTTGGAGAGATCCTTTTTGGGGATCTTCACAATCCCTTTTTCTTTTTTCCACCCTGTGCAGTTTGGTATCATCAGAAAACTTGGCCATCTCCCTGCTGACCCCTAATTCCAGGCTATTTATTAACAACTTAAAAAGCACAGGTCTTAATGCTGATCTTTGGGAATGACTACATCTCTTACATTCATGCACTGTCGAATTGTCCACTTATTCCTAGTGTCTGCTTCTTGTTCTTTAACCTGCTACTGATCCTTAAGTGGATCTGTCCTCTTATCTCATGACAGCTAAACTAACTCGGGTGTCTTTTGTCAGGAACTTTATCAAAAGCTTTTTAAAATCACACAATATCTATGGATCCAAGTACACAATATGTACCAAATGACTGTTTCTTGTTGTTGTGACTGCACTGAAGACAAACATGGCCACCCTTTTGGAAGTCAGTGGCTTATTTCAATGCATGGCTCTTTTTCAATCCATCAGAAGAAAGCTCAGAATGAATCACCAAATAACAAACAAGCAACACATAAATTAAAGCAGATGTCATGCTTAGAAAAGTAACCAATGCTTATAGATAAACTTTGGGAAATGATTTCAATGTTTTGAATGCAATTTCACATATTCATTTCAGTGAAACCTTCAACCAGCCCATACGTACTGATAAGCATTTATTTGCTTCAGTAATTGATGCTCCACCTTTCACCATCAAAATAAACCTAAAGTGGCTCATCTTTTATTTTAAAAGAATCAGATACAAATCTCAAAATACAATGCCAAGCACAACAGCAAATCTACACAACACCACAATATTGCATCGTGAATATTACATCTTTCTAATCAGGATTAGTTGATTTGGAAAAGATGCAGCCCACAGTCACCAAAGCAAAGGAGAAATTCATATAAATTCATATGCATACACTGAAAGAATTTGTGTGTGTGGATAAATTTACTTTATAAAAGACTTTAAGCATGTTAATTGCAAATAAAAAGGAGTTTCTGTTAAAGAGAAGCACAGCTAGGCACCTGCCTCAGTGGGAACCCTCCACTGACTGCTAACCCTCCTCCTTATCAAGGTAAGGAAGGGCTTGGAAAAGGGGCAATAATGACTAAATTGGGATTCTAGAATCCTTTTTTTACTTTTTAAAAAACTTTTACTTTTTAAAAATTTTACTTTTTTAAAAACTCCACTAGTCTTTTTGAGTGATTGGTTGCAGCCCTCAAAAATCAGGATGCCCTTGAAGATTGGTGGGGTGTAGCTCAGTGATACAGCTCATGTCTTGCATGCAGAAGTTCCCAAGTTTGATACCTGGCATCTTTAGGTAGGACTGGCAAAGATCCCCATTTGAATCTCTGGAGAGTCACTGCTAGTCAGTCAGTGTAGGCAGCACTGAGTTAGATGGACCAATGGTCTGACCCTGTATAAGACAGCTTTCCATATTGCTTCCAGTTGTGTTGGTCATCTGCAATTTTCAAATACTTTTTATTTGCTTTAGTTTAGTTTTATTTGCTTTTTATGGGCTTTAGTTGATGCAAAGGGTTTTTTCCCCAATTGATCAATCAAACCACAAAGCAATTAAAATTTGGCAACCCTAATGATGTTCTGGATTTCTTTGTCCCAACCATAACCCACTGTCTTGGTAACTCAGCCCGTAAAGAAATATCTCCCACCCATTAAGTAGCCTCTTCCTCAAAGAAATGCAGATATGGATAACTCTCAAGAGGTTGGTCTAATAAGGAAAAGATCACCAATGCCTGCTGGGTATCCAACTCCATAAAAAAAGTCAATAGCCTACTTCATTTTGTCCTTAACTTCTACACTTTTGTAGCATGGCTATATAGCCTCAGGACTTGTTTGTGAACAGGGCACTGCATTACAGTTCTTTCTTTCTCCTTCCACTCTGCAGCAGAGTTGAGCTTTCAACAGACCACACACACCTTATGAAACAAAACACAAGCAGGGACTGATATCCGATGGGAAAGAGGAGCTGTTGCAGTCCTCGGCGCTTGATTATCAGGCAATTCATACTAAGCAGGGCCCGGAAATCACATTTTCCACAAAGGTGTACCCAGATTACTACAAATATTTTCTTCCAATAATGCTTGTAATAAGAGGGAAATGCCTCTCTCCTCCTCCTAATGCTCTGGTGCTGGCTGCAAAAAGAGAGCTCCTTGCTGCAGTGAGACATAGCTTAGGAGAGAAAATTGATTAAATGAACAAGGGGAGTCATACTAATGAAAGAAATGGAGGCAGGCAGAAAGAGGCAGTGGGAACAAATCACTGTGTTCATTTATTAGGTGCCTGTAAATTTTGGATCCGTGTGATTATTCAGTAGACCTAAGCCTTCCTAATTATTGTTGGATATTGCCTCTGCTCCCTCGCAGGCCTTGATGCTTTTCACAGGTTGCGACGCTCGCTTAGCAAAACAGTACCTGCTTCCATCCCCTCCCTGCCTATAAAGTTCCTGCACAGAGACACCATACTGAATGCAGGCACTGTTCTTCCTAAATGAAATGTACGAGCCTTAAAATGTTTATCACAAAAGTCAACAGCATCTCGTTTTACTAAAGGTGAATTCCAGAGGGTGGCATGTACAGGAAGGCTTCAATACGACACAGCCCTGTGCAAGCCTGCCTGCACTCTCCGTCATGGGCATACCCGAAAACACCGCTTCTTTTCACACAAACAACTGCAGCAGCAATCAGTCAAAGTCCCTGCGTTAAGGGTGTACGCAACCTTTGCAAAGAATATAGAATATAAGGGAGGGGGGATAAAGCATCTTGCGTAACATCCATACATTATGGATGTGACACTGTCCCTTGGGGACGGTGGCAAAAAGCAAAGCGGCTCTCTCGGTCCAGCACAAGAAGCAAGCATCTGAGCTTCACACGTGAGCATTTCCTGTATGGAGGTGTCCCACACTGCACAAACAAAGCATCCTATCCCTTCAAAGATGAAGTATAAAGAGCTACTGCTGCCTCTGCCTTTCTGCCAATGATAGTACACACAGGCAAACAAAAATAAAAGGTAACATGGGGAGTTGGGGAGAGGAGGGGGGTTAATTAGAAAAGCACACCCAAAGGTGCAATGATGATAACACATAAACTCCCAGCCCCTTTTTCATTCAAGCTGGTTCGCTCTCATATAGAAGCAACAGACATTAGACATGCTTTGACCGGTAATAGCAATTATGTCCCAGGAAAGTGGCTTATTTGCTTCAGTCCACCCAATTTTCCCCCTTTCAGGCTAGAATCGCATCCATTCATTCATTTGTGTGTTTCTTTCCATATATGAATCACTTCCCATAAAACATCTTAAAGCACGTCTGCAACAAAAGCATCAGCAGTAAAATCAATTACACAATTTAATTTATGAAAACAATGTTAAAGAAGGCTGAAAACCCAGTTTCATACTTTAAAACAATTAAAAGCCGTTTCATATACAAAAACAATGAAAAGTAATTTCATACGTGAAAACAATTCCAAATCCTATGCTGATAGAGACTGGGATAAAGATTTCCAAAGGTCTTCTTTTTAAAAAATAATTTTTTATTAAGTTTTTGGGCGGAAATTATACATATAAAACAAAATGATTTCAAACATTAAAATGCAGAGTTCTTTCGAACCCTTAGACCTCCTTCCCTCCCTCCATGGGTTCCCTTTTTAAGATTAAATTTACTGCATCTTTTACCCTTGTCTATCTATTATATGGGACGCAGGTGGCGATGTGGGTTAAACCACTGAGCCTAGGACTTGCCGATCAGAAGGTTGGTGGTTCGAATCCCCATGACGGGGTGAGCTCCCATTGCTCGTCCCTGCTCCTGCCAACCTAGCAGTTCGAAAGCACGTCAAAGTGCAAGTAGATAAAAAGGTACCACTCTGGCGGGAAGGTAAACGGCTTTTCTGTGCACTGCTCTGGTTCGCCAGAAGCGGCATAGTCATACTGGCCACATGACCCAGAAGCTGTACGCCAGCTCCCTAGGCCAGTAAAGCGAGATGAGCGCCACAACCCCAGAGTTGGTCACGACTGGACCTAATGGTCAGGGGTCCCTTTACCTTTACTATCTATGATATAACCATAATTCCCATGAAAACAATTCCACTTTGCAAGTGCCTTTACATCCCTGTCAAAGTTTTTAAACTATTTACAGTGGTCTTTTAAGTAAAATACAAGAGAAGGGAAGGTCTTCAATGGGCATCAGAAAGACAACAAGAAGAGATGGTGTCTGCCTGATGTAAGGACATAAAGAAAGTTCTGCTGGATCAGGGCAAGAGCTCATCCTGTTCTCACAGGGGCCAACCAGATAATTCTAAGAAGCCAGTAAGTAGGACCCAAGCACAAAAGCACCCTCTCCTCCCGTGGTTTCTAGGAACTGGCATTCAGAAGCATTGCTTCCTCTGACTATGGAGGCAGAGCATAGCCATTATGGTCAGTGGCCAAAGAATTTGTCTAATCCTCTTTTAAAGACTTCTAGGTTGGTGGCCATCACTGCCTCTCATGAGAACGGGTTCCATAATTTAACTTGACACTCTCCTGCAGAACATGGTGATGGGTTGGGGTCATAACATGAGCTTCACATGTTACTCCTGATACCGGGAAGCTGCTGAAAATGGCAATCCTTGGCTGATTTCTTTCTCTGCTCATTGCACCGTCGAAGCAGGTTTGCCTGCGCCATGCGGTCATCACACTGTGGATTTTCCTGTCCCTGCTGCACACAATTGGCTGTACATGGGGAAACAACATGGGGAAGTCAGCCTAACTGCCATAGGGAGAGCTCTTGATGTAGTGGTGGTGTTTTGGTGCTGATCTCATGTACATGGGAACCCGGAAAGCTCCATTGAGTCAAACCGTATTGAGCTCAGTTTTCTTTATACTGACCCACAGCATCTCTCCAGGGTTTCAGACAGAGGGCATCCTCAGCCCTACCCGGAGATAACAGGGATTAAACCAGAGACCTTCTATATTGCAAAGCAGTTGCTGACCTACTGAGATGCAGCCTTCCCCCAAAGAACCATGTCCGTTTCTGCTCTTCCTCACTGTTTTCACTTTGCTCCCAAACTTTTGCTTTGGGGCTGGTGATGCATTAATAGCAGAAGATTTGTGGCAAGGACACAGGGTGGGGAGGAGGATTAATAAGCCTCAAACCTACTGCTTGCTTTGCTGCAGAGAGCCATTCTCTTTCCTTCCCAATGTGAAGATCAATGCGACGTCTGTGTGGAAATTACTCTGATCCCTTCTGACATCACTGCCTGCTCTTCCCAACACAGCCTTTCTGCAGCTCAGAGAGCACCCTGCTGTGGGGGTCCCCAAATTAAAAAGAGCAGAGACAAACAACTGCCTGTCCAGAGTGGGTGGGCAGCACAGCATGAGGGAGTCCTACAATAGTCCCAAAGGACTCTGTTGCCACTTCCCAAAATGCTTTCAGAGATTTTTGTTGCCACCTTTAGTAATGATCTCTGAAGACAAGGTAATGATGAAATAATATAATGCATGACAAACAGGCCCTTGGGGGCAAGGCTGTAGCTCAGTGGCAGAGCACCTGAGTCATAAGTTCCATCTCCAGCATCTTCTGGTAAGAGGAACCTATGACTTGGGGTCTCAAATTTCAGTGGCACCCTCTGCAACATCCAGTTTGGGCACCCTCGCCTCTCGCCTTCCATTCTACATCAGAGTTGTGGCACCCCCTGCAGCACCCCCAGGGTTCCATGCCCAGTGCGACCAAACCAGTTGCACTCCCCCAAATCCATCTCTGTAAGGGTGCGACTGTTCCCAAGCTGAAAACCTGATGGGCACATCAGTGCAGACAATACTGAGCAAATTGGACGAATGATCTGATTTTGTATCGGGCACCTCCTATGTTTCAGAAGAGGGAAATGGTGGCACCCCAATTTTCCTTTTAAATCCATTTTTTTTTAAAATTGATCAAACCTACTGAAATGTCAGACCAGGGGCTGGCCACAGAGACCCATTTAATTTGTTTCCTCATGCAGCGAGTCGTTCATCTGCAGTGAATCTCCATGCATACAGATCCTCACTTGGCAGATTTGGGCAAAGCGGAAAATATACGTTGATGCACGTTGAAGGAACTGCAGCATGTTGATGCTGAGCTGTCTCAAATGGCCTGCTGTATTTGGATAGATTTTCTGTTTTGACAGCATCTGAAAGGTTACTTTAGAAGGTAGAAGGGGAGAGCCCAGACTTCTGTGGATGCAAGAGGACAGGGGCTCTGTTTGAGGCTTCAGAGCAACATCATCTGGGTATAAGCTTGTAAGTTAGGGAGGAACCCAGCATCAACAGAAGAAGGCCACAATAGTGCAAGTGTGACACTGTTTGGAGGCATCCCAATATAGAAAGCCCTGCTCCTTCCACTCTGGGGTATCTGCAGTGACCTCCCTGCATCCCTCTCCCTTCTCCTCAGAGTCATTCCATCTGTTCCTCTCTCTCTGCCTGGGCCTCCTGCCTATTTCAGCGTAGAGACCCGCTGCTTAAAAGGAAACAACAAAGACCCTCTTTTAGAACAAAGCCTCCAGGGTGGCTATGGCTGAGGACACGGAAAATAGTTCTTGAAACCAATATTGTATTTTGAGGTTCAGCCCGCGTAGGTGACTGCATGCCAAGGCTCCCTTGGGAATATGTTTTTCTTGTCATTCTGGATGCCACTTACACGCTGTGGCAGTTCTCCTGGTTGGACACCTACAGCACTGCTATACTCAGAATAATAAAGAGAACAGTCACAGCCACATACCTCTACCTCTCTGCTCCAGCCACTACTAGGAGATCAAGCCTCTCCTCTCTCTTTTTTCTTAAACCAGTTGGGGGCTGTCTAAACAGTCAGGGGCCATTTTCGCACGGGGTTGCTGTCAAGGAAACATCTCCCTGCATGAAATTTAAGGCCATACACATCACATTCAAAATATTTTTGAATGCTTTAAGTAGCTGCTTTTATCGATAATTTTATTGTTCTTGTTTTGTGAACCGCTTACAATGAAACAGTATATAATTTTTATGAAATAAGCATGAGCATTCAAGAATTCCATCGGAGACATATAGACATAAAAGATAAAGGTAAAGGGACCCCTGACCATTAGGTCCAGTCGTGACCGACTCTAGGGTTGCACGCTCATCTCGCTCTATAGGCCGAGGGAGCCGGCGTTTGTCCACAGACAGCTTCCGAGTCATGTGGCCAGCATGACTAAGCCACTTCTGGTGAACCAGAGCAGCACACGGAAACGCTGTTTAGCTTCCTGCCAGAGCAGTCCCTATTTATCTACTTGCACTTTGACGTGCTTTCGAACTGCTAGGTTGGCAGGAGACATATAGACATACAAAGCCCTAAGCAGCATAGGACCTACTTTAGATATTTGATGGAGAATACAGACCTGCCTGTCTACTAAGATCTATGGAGACCAGGCTGTAGGTCAGTTCTAGAGCATCTTCTTTTGAATGCAGAAGGTTCCAGGAAGGTCTGGGAGAGATCTGTTTGAAACCTGGAGAGCCTCTGCTAATCAGTACAGGCAGCGGCGTAGCGTGGGTTGTCAGCACCCGGGGCAAGGCAAGTAATTTGCGCCCCCTAACCCGTGGATTTGCGCCTCCTAACCTGTGGATTTGCACCCCCTAACCCGTGGATTTGCCCTAACCCCAGATGTTGCGCCTGGTGCGGCCGGCCCCCCCTGCACCCCCCACGCTACGCCACTGAGTACAGGCAACACTGAGCTAGATCATGGATCAATAGCCTGATGGACCATAGTCAGTGGCAGTAGGTGTTTGGTTGCCAATTGCTGGAAACCATAAAAGGGGAGAGTGCTTTAGTGCTCAGGTCACATATGCGAGCTGCCCAAAGGCACCTGGTTGGCCACGATGAGAAGAGGATGCTGGCCTAGAAGGGCCACTGGCCTGATCTAGCAGGCTTTTCTGATGCTCTTATGACTTAGTATGTGCCTGCCTGGTATTCAATAAGTGGTTACAAGGGAGAGGGCATTCCTGGCACACAGGTGCCCCCATTGTAGAATTCCTTCTTTTCCCAAATATGGCTGCTGCTGACACTTATCAGTTTCCAGCAGCAGTTGAAGGGTTATCCATTCACTCAGGCCTTTCTGATGGCCTGCTACGTTTCCTTGTTCATTAAGCTTTGTTGCTTATTGTGGTGTGTTTTATATATTTTGCTGTTTAATTATGTCTCTTTGCTTTGATGACGTTGCTGCTGCTTTTAATTTCTAATGTAACCCACTCTGGGGTTGCTTTTAGAAATGAAGACTGGGATGGATAGATTAGATAGATAGATAGATAGATAGATAGATGATAGGCGACTTGAGAAATGCTACCTGTGGGGAAATATATCATTTCCCCTCAAGGCAGTGAGGCAACACTGCAGAGTCTCAACTCACTTCAAATGGGGCAGTATCCTTGCAATGGCCCCAGTAGGTCTCTTTCCAGCATCTGCTTCCTACAACACCAAGCCTTGCGGTATTTTGCTTTGATTCTTCAGGCCAGAGTGTACTTTTCCTGCAGAATTTTGATCAGCTTCTCTGTCAGTTGAGACAAGGACACAATTTGTCCCAAACCTCCAGCATGTCCTGTCCCCCCTCCCCAATCCCTCAGTCTGCGTTCCTGCCCTTATGCAGCCTATCTATCTGGATTTTTCAGTGATAAGTGCATTTAGGCCTGACCTTCTAGCACTTCAGTTGCTCATGCACCAAGTGAATTCTTCTTACTCAAAATTTTATCTTCCGTCCTCCTTCCGCACCCTTCATTTTGCATATTCTGTATTCACTGTTTACTTGTAGAATCAGAAAGGTCACCTCTCCATCCTCCCTTTGACTGATAGGAATTGTGTTTTATTTTCCTAGTCATTCTGTTGTTTTCATATCCATCTGTTATCTCCTTGCCTTTGCATCCTGCACATTTCCATTTCCTCCCCCCCACCCCTTTGCGATCAGATCATCTATTATTCCCAGACACTGATCAGCTCTTCCCTCCACCTTTCAGTGCCTAGAGACAATCATGTATCCACAGCAGTGACCAGAGGAGGAATGACTTCTGAGAGAAGCTTATAGAGAGAAAATGCCTTGGTGCATGTGCAATAGAACAACTGTACGCCTTCATCTGCCCCAACGGCAACAAAATATGTCTTTCCTGTATCAGTCTCTACAGCCACAGCAGGTGCTGCTACCTTCCAGCAGTTTGACTTCACCCCCAAAGGCGCACTCCTCCATTGTTTCCTGATACAGACAGATGCCAACCAACCAACCATGGGTGCCTCCTATCCATGCCTATGTAAAAATATGTATGGATGATTTCAGTGGCTCCAGCTCTCAAATCAGTGGGTACAGCAGGTGTGGCCAACATGGTGCCCTCCGTCATTTCTGTTTTTTGTTTTATTTAAACTAGTCTAAAAAAAACAACAACACATTGTATGTGAGCAATGTTATGCTCACTGGAAGGACAGATCCTGAAGCTGAGACTCCAATACTTTGGCCACCTCATGAAAAGAGAAGACTCCCTGGAAAAGACCCTGATGTTGGGAAAGATGGAGGGCACAAGGAGAAGGGGACGACAGGGGACGAGATGGTTGGACAGTGTTCTTGAAGCTACCAACATGAGTCTGACCAAACTGCGGGAGGCAGTGGAAGACAGGAGTACCTGGCGTGCTCTGGTCCATGGGGTCACAAAGAGTCGGACACGACTAAATGACTAAACAACAACAATGTTATGCATCTCACTGCCTTTTATGTTTCATACTCTTATCAACATACTGCAATGACTGAGCAGAGAAAAAGCCATTGGATTTAGTACCATACTACTGTTTTAAAACCCTATGGTTACACCGATGACAGCATTTTGGACACGCTAGGGCATGAGGACTTGTGGCAGGAGCTTGTGACCCTTCAAGATGTTATTGAATTCTAACTCCCATCAGCCCTACAACAGTTAGGAATGATGGGCGTTGTAGTCCAACAACATCAGGAGGGCCACAGCTTCTCTATCCCTGTTCTAAGTAGGCATGAATTGGATTACAACTGTCATATGGCCACTGCTTTGCAATTTGTCATCTCTTTTGACAAGTTCATCTGAACAGACTGCTTCTGAAGGCAGCGAATCCTCTTTTTTTAGAGGCTTTTAAGCAGAGGTTCGGTGGCCACAAGAAAGGAAACTGTAGCAGCCATGGATTTTCTGCATTGTCAGGGGCTCAAACTTAGATCACCTTTGAGGTCCATGCTTCTAACTTCCATGACAAATTAGGCACTGTAAGGTATGGGGAGGTGGATGCTTGCAGGATTCATTATATATAGCCAAGCTAATTTCTTCCTATTCAGCTAAGAAAAAGCTTGGTTAAATACATACAGGGGGTGGTAAATCCTACAAGGATTTGCAATGCATTACTTTTTTTAAAAAAGGCACATCCAGCAAAATATCACTTTCCCTAGCTCTAAAGGCTAGAGCATCCATTCTGCTCTCCTCAGCATGAATTAGTTCATTAATGAAGAGAGGGATTCCCCCCCACACTCCTCTGATCTTTCTTTGATTAATGAGCATTTCATAAATTTTCTGGTCTTCTCTCAGCAAACGCTTCCATCGCCTCACACACCCGCTTCCCTGCCCTTTCCCTGCTGCCTTTCCCTTGCTTTAAAAGGCAGAAAGCACAGGGGGCTGCAAAGTGCCTGCCAGCCTCTCCTTCCTATCAGCAGAGCCAGAAAGCGGGTGCCATTAATAATTGCAAAACGACTAGCCTGCAAAGCACGCTGAGAACTGATCATCCAGCTGAGATTGTGGCAGGTGTCACAAGGGTTTCAACTATTGCAGGACACCCAAGGGAAGTGTGGTCGTGAACCCTGAGCTTGAAGCTGGACCTACAAGTGAACTGTGGGTGCTCAAAGACTTTTCACACCTACCAAAAGTGCATCCAGATAGGGTGGAGGAGGACTTCTTTTAAAAAAAACAAAATCATGTGAATGCCAGTGTTTCTTCCCAACTCACTGTTTCTACACACTAACTACTAAGAGAAGCAATTAAGTGGGCCAATATTGCACACATGCCAAAGGTAACATCAAACTGCACTAAGCACTAGGCATTGGTCTGGAAACTGGCCAAGTCTCCCCTGAATCAGGACGAAACAGAATTGCCAGAATGCCAATCAGCATCAGCTGAGATAATTCCGCTTTCATTCAATTTTCTGGGCTTGCTTTTCCTTTAAAATGCCTAATTTATGTTTGCTGGAGAGACATCTGCAGCCCCTGTGATTTCAGAATATTATGTTTGCATTTGGATTGCTGCTAGTCTATCGATGTTGATTTATTACAGAAGGACTTGTTTTGAGCAACAGACACATCTATTGAGAAAAGGGCATTATTTTTTGTGATGTTTCAGAACACTAAGTTCCAGGGTCATTATATGTTGTTGTTTAGTCATTTAGCCGTGTCCGACTCTTCGTGACCCCATGGACCAGAGCACGCCAGGCACTCCTTGTGCCCTCAATCTTTCCCAACATCAGGGTCTTTTCCAGGGAGTCTTCTCTTCTCATGAGGTGGCCAAAGTATTGGAGCCTCAGCTTCACGATCTGTCCTTCCAGTGAGCACTCAGGGCTGATTTCCTTCAGATGGAGAGGTTTGATCTTCTTGCAGTCCATGGGACTCTCAAGAGTCTCCTCCAACACCATAATTCAAAAGCATCAATTCTTCGGCGATCAGCCTTCTTTATGATCCAGCTCTTATTTCCATACATCACTACTGGGAAAACCATAGCTTTAACTATATGGACCTTTGTTGGCAAGGTCATGTCTCTGCTTTTTAAGATGCTGTCTAGGTTTGTCATTGCTTTTCTCCCAAGAAGTAGGCATTATATACCCATACACATTTGCCCCTCTGCTGTAAATACTCACATTTCTTTTAGTCTCATCTGGCACATACATGCATATAGGTAACTTTTCTTACATTTGTATATTAATTTAATAAAATAGCTAATGTAAAAAGAAGCTGCATCCATCATTTGACATTCAATTTTTAAAAAAATCTTTGTGGAAGGAAAAACTCAGTGAAAACAAATGGAAAGATCATTTTTTATATCTCTGTCTATATATAAGGCATCATACCTGATCATGACAGTGGAATTCCAAAATTTGCTTAATGTAGGCATTCACATGTAAATATCTACATTCTAATGTGAATATACAAAATCAGTCAGTGAATGTTGATAATCACATTAAGAAAGTGCCATTTACTGTGTATCACTTGAGATTTCTACTAATCACAAAATTTCCCTGGGATTCTTGATATTGACATGTGAATGCCAATATTCTCCACATTTCAGACATTTACAAGATTATGCAGATTAAGGGATGGGGAACATGTCAGGGAGTATTTTCTGCCTTATCAGATGTTCTATGCACTCAAATTGTCTAGAGAGGCCTTGCTCCATCATTTACAGAAACTTGATTATAATCTACTAGGAGAAGGGCCTTTTATGTGGTGGCCCAGATGAAATAGACAGTGACCCACTGTGCCTTGAATGGATGCATCTGGTGCAGTCCCATAGCAGGAGATTAGGGAAGTTGGAATTGTAGGAATTTTGCCTGTTCACATTTCCCACCTCCAACATCATGCCAATTAGAAGGATCAGCAAATTGCAGACATATGGATCTGAATATTTAAGTTGCTGCAATGTGCAAGACCATACAAAGTATTTTCTCCTTACATGTCACAGAAGTTTAGGTATGCTACTTAAGTTACACTTGATGAACTTTTGGGAGAATGAGTGGCAATTGTTAAGCAACCTTAACTCTTCATTTCAAACCAAAGGGGTTTTGATTATGGAATACAAGCTGTTCAGCCCCCCACCACTTACCATTGGGGTCAGGAAGGATTTTTCCTCCAGGTTACATTGTCTAGACACTCCGGAAGACAAAGTGTTGTTGTTCTGGCTGGATTGCCTGTCACTGAAAAGTGTGGTTTTGCCCTTTTGCTTGATTTGTTTGAAGCCTATCAATTATTCCCTCTGTTATTTGAGCTCCATGCCATGAAAATTACTATCATCAGTCATTAAATTAAGGACTGAAGTGGATCTTTTAAAAGCAAACAAATCAATATAAGATTCCCTGCCATGACAGGGGAAAATTCTCCATTATGTAGCCCCATCTTCCCAATGAAATTGGGGGATCTTTCCATTTTTTGGGTTGTTGTTGGTTTTTTTTAAAAAAAAAGTCCCTAAAATATGCATGGAAGACTGAGATGAAATAACCTAAATTTTCCTAAAATGTGTGGCTGCTCAAGACTGTGACCAAGAAATGGTCCGTGGAAGCTGAAATGAAAAGACCTCTCAAACCGATTCTGCCACAGTATTCTGCAGCTAGCTGAAATGACACAAAAAATCAAAGCTAGGAACAGTTGTTTGCTGTTCTTGGGCCTAACCAGGCAAATAGTCCAGGAGACAAACACCATTGTTTTATCAGGGGGCTCAAAACAAATTGTGCCTTCACTAACTGAAAGCACTGTGCCAGATTATCTGTTTTATAAAATGGCCCAAGAGACTTTCAAGCAATATATGAAACATGCTAGATAGTTTAGCAAGCTAAGTTCCTCATTTGTTACTTGATTTTTTTATTTCGGCTGGGGGAGGGAGCCCACAAGCCCCATTCCCTGACTCCCTGCATTTCAACCAACGCGTGCTCCCATAACCTTCAGAAATTGTCCCATTGAGGCTAAATTGTTTCATGGAACTGCTTGAAGTAAGATGCAAATGTAGCAAAAAAAAAGGAGGTTCCTTTGACATGTGCCCAGCTGTAAATGCACAGGCCCCTTTCTCATTAATTCTGAACACATGGCCAGCAGGAAAGTTGATATTTGGGACATGATCTGCAGATCTCACTTTCCTCATTCCCTTTATCCATTTAGGTCTTCACTGTTAGCGCCTGTCTTATTTCAGAGGCAAGGGAGTTCCATAAAGTCGATGGCATCATAGAAAAGGCCTTTCCCAGGGTTGCCCCATACTGTCTACTACCTACAGGAGACCAAAACCTCAGTATGGATCTGGTCTTTTCACTACCCAAAACTGTATGGTAGCTCAGGCAACAAATTAAAACCAGCAACAGCAGCAGCGATCAAAAGCTACTGTATCATTTCCCAGCAATCCCTGGAAGCCTGCTAACCTTTCACACACCCTATTATTACATGATTGATTTCCTTCATGGAGCTTGGGAAGAAAACTCCTTCCCCTTTCCTTCCTTCCTCCTTCCTCATCTGCTTGACAAAACTACACCATCAGCTTCCTTTCCTGTTATGGGAATGCAACAAAACAAGAGTTTCTTTTCTTCACCAGTCAGGGAAGTCTTCTCTGCCCGTTGGGTTGGCCAAATGAAACAAACGGCAACAAGTGCTTCCAACAGTTAACACCCCTCCCAGTTTATCCATCCTCTCAGAAGATATCTAACCAATAGACAATGCACAAGCTATAGTATTCAAGGGGCCTGTGTCACACTCCTCCAATGAGGGAAACTATTAATTCCAAGTCAAGTACTCTTTCTCTTAAGAGCTGCTGATAAAACAGCAGGGATAAGAGCAAGGTAATTTAAAGGTCAAATAAAACCCAGTACATAGCATCTTCCTTCAAAATTTGTGCCTTCAAAATGCATCAGTGGCAACAGTATTTATACAGTACACACACACTTCAAGAGTGGCATAGGCACTGGGTACGAGATATGATACCATCTGGTATTAATCCAGCAGAAAGGGCCTGAAAACTGGTATTCTCATGTAGCTATTTTGGACACTGAATCTCCAAACATCTTTGTGGTTTTTTAAAAAAAGGAGAAACCGCTAAAAGATATTCAGAAACCATAAGAATTGAGTTCTCTCAGCAAAAACCTCAAGAGACTCTCAGACAGGTCTGGACCTCCAGAGCCTCACTAATGCCTTGGGAGGGGAGGGTCATTTCTGTTGTGGTTCCCTCTGCATGGAAACATATCCTATCTGAGTTGAGGCAGACACTAAGACTCCCATTGCTGAAGACATATCTTCTCTGCCACACTTTTCCTGCCTTTTAATACCAATTTGTTTACATTTCCCTAAAGTTGGATTGTTCTGCATACGTGGTTAGATTGTTGTGCTTTTGAAGTTAACTCTGCACACATTGACTTGTGTTTTAATGAAAAGCAGTATAAGATATTTTAAATAAATGAAATTGATAAATTGCACAGAACTCATATGCTACCTCTTCTTGTTGCAATGCCAAACTCTTGTACCTACAACAGAAGAGGACACAAGAACTGCATTCCTTTGGAAGCAATCTGTCAGGGGCAGGAGGTAGACATACTGGTAATGCATGGAGCTGAAGCCAAAAGTGGAATGGACTACCCCCTTCTCTCTCTCTCTCTCTCTCTCTCTGTCCACCCTGCCCCCATGGAAATACTATCCCTGAACTGAAATACAGTAATAATAATACTTGGCAGGGAATTGATTTTGTTTGTTACTATGTTATGTATTTTCATATTGTAAACCACTCTGCGATACCTGGGTGCAGTTGGATGGCAAATAAAATAATAATAATAATAATAATAATAATAATAATAATACATGTCAGATAAAAAATAAAATCAGTAACTTGTTCTCCTGAGATTTCAGTGGCAAATGACACCATCTCCTTTTTATTTTTATCTCTTACTCATTATTGCTGTCTCATGTTGAAAGCTATGCCGTAGGGTTTTAGGTTGTACAATGTCTGATGTGTTATTTCATATTGCTTTAAACTGACATGTTTGCCATCTTGAAGGCCACCTTGAGATAGCAGGCTTTCATGCCCACAGAGATTATGGGAAACAATGAAGCTAAAACATAATTGGCAAGGTCATAAGAACATAAGAAGAGCCCTGCTGGATCAGGCCAATGGCCCATTGAATCCAGCATCCCGTTCTCAGAGTGGTCAACTAGGCACCTAGGCAGGACCCAAGCACAACAGGACTCTGCCCATCTGCAATTTCCAGCATTAAATGGCATCTGACAACGGAGGAATCAAATAGTCATTGTGCCAAGTGGTCATAAATAACCCTATCTTCCTTCCCATTTACAAACAAACTGAAGTTTTCTATTCTACACCAACATGTGTCAAAGAAGTTTAACCGAAGTACCACAAGCAATAGCTTTGTCATTGCTTAATTCTATTTTCTTTTCCTTTCTATCATGAAATTTCTTCTGCATGTTGGTGCAAATTTCCCCTAACATGCACATTTTTGTATGCTGTTTTTCCCAAGGTAGGGTTGCCAAAGGGGCCAAAGTTATTGAGCATTTTTGGCAAAATCACAAAAAAATGATGTTTTTGCCAATTTCTGCCTGGACACTGCTTCCAAATGCAGTGTTTCAGGTGTGTCACCAACATATGCATTATTATGCACATCTTCCCCTAGTAAATGCTGGGGGGGGGGGTAAATGTTACTTGGCTGGTGAATTGCATTGCAAAATTCAGAGTAGTGTTTCTCTCAAGGGAGAACTGCATTTTGCTTTGCATATTGGGTGGGATTCAATGAAGCTGCTGCGTTCAGGGAACAAGATTTACTTGCACAATGGGACTTCCTCCTTTCTCCTCCTCCTGCACCCCTCCTGCACCCACTAAATCTTCTCTGTGTGGTTGGGTAGAAACCCAGAACACATTTAAAGGGCATGCAGGCATCAGAAGAGGTAGGAAAAGTTTCATTGTGAGAGCAGACTTACCGGGTAATTCCTTGCCCTCGTACCCCAATTAGCAGTGAATTCCAACCAGCAAGTAAGTTCACCTTTAAATGCGAACTGAATCAAATTTCTGCCCCATTCATAGTTCCAGAGGACAACAAGCTCAGATTTACTACTAAGTACATCCTAAACAGTTTGCATGCTTCGGACCAAATTGCCCCATGCCTCTGCATTAGCTGCAGAGCTGTCTTTTATCTTCCCATTTAGTGTGCCTTTTTTAAATAGTCTCCTTTCCACCCTCATTTGAAATCCAGTCAGGTTTTCATTCATTCACCCCTGCCCCAGCGAGGAGTAATTGAATGTCACCTGTTGAGCATAATCTGAGAAAATCCTTGGCTGTCATGCTAAGACCCAAATGGCTGGTGGTAATTAAATCTACTTTGCTGAGTGTGTGTGTGTGGGAATTGTGCCTAAATGTAATTAGGGCCTTTTGATGCATGCAGCCATCCGTTGGTCCGGCGGGGAATAAATATGGCCAAAAATAAAAGGAGCAGCGAGGGTCTGATTCCTTCAAATCCAGAATGCCGCAAAGCAAAACAGGAAGGGGCAAAATTAAAATAACCAACTGTGTTTCAGCAAGCTCTCTGCCCTGCTGTTCAATAGTCCACATGCCTCTAGGTGAAGCACTAGCTCTGGATGCCTCCCCCAGCCTGCTGCCCTCCTTTTGTTGGACTACAGTTCCCAGCATCCCTTGCCAGCATTGCCAATGGTCAGGACTGCGGGGGACTGTTGTCCAAAACATTTGGCAGGCGTGAGACTGGAGAAAGCTGAACTCCTGTGTACATCTATGCTGCCATCATCAGCCATCACTATTTCTGTTGTGCGGAATGCAATGAGACTTGATAGAGGCTATCTCATGGGAAGGAGGTCTATCGAAGGCTGACCTCTGCAGTTGGAGGCAGTGATGCTTCTGAATACCAGTTGGAATGCTGCTGGAAACTACAGCAAGTAGGGCTGAGTAATGTCTGGTTTTCACCATTGTGATATATCACCAGCTCAACATCATGATATACCGATATATCATGATGTCTGAAATAAGGATGGAACTACACAGAGGCGAGTGGGGTAATGTCGGGGCAGCTGCTGCTGCTTAGGAATCTAAAATGGATACATTTTTACTTACCGTATTTTTTGCTCTATAAGACTCACTTTTTCCCTCCTAAAAAGTAAGGGGAAATGTGTGTGCGTCTTATGGAGCGAATGCAGGCTGCACAGCTATCCCAGAAGCCAGAACAGCAAGAGGGATTGCTGCTTTCACTGCGCAGCGATCCCTCTTGCTGTTCTGGCTTCTGAGCTTCAGAATATTTTTTTTTTCTTGTTTTCCTCCTCCAAAAACTAGGTGCATCTTGTGGCCTGGTTCGTCTTATAGAGCGAAAAATACGGTACCTTTAACATATTTTTATAACTGTTATTTTATAGTACAGAGTAACAGGGCAGCAGGGATCATAAGAATAGTGATGGCTGGCTTCACAGTTTTTCCCACATCATGATTGTTTACACGGCACATGCACATGTTGTGATTTGCAATATCTTGCCATGCCGAATATTATGAAACTGTTGCCATGATGTGGACTTCAAGCCCATTGTGGACAATGTATTGATGCATCGCCCCACCCGAGCAGCAAGGAAGAGTGCTGCTGTGCACATGGGCTTCCCACAGGCATCTGGCTGGTCATTGTGAGAACAGGAAACTGGGCAAGATGGGCCCTTGGCCTGATCCTGCAGGCTCTTCTTAAATTCTTATGTAATGCCATTAACAGATTATGTAAAGAAAACCATAGAAGAGCCTCTTTGTTTTAACAGCAATGTTTTATAGTCCTGGTATTTGCAGCAAAATTCACAAACAAACAAACAGGTTTGCCAACAAAAAAATCTCTAAGAATGTGCCTTTTTGCATTTTTGCTGTCTGAGCTACCAGCTCTTAGCCTAGCCTTCTTCATGGGGCTATTGTGAAGATAAGAGGGGGAAGAGGAAGGCAATGGTCACATGATGTACTTGCTTGGTGGCTTAAGAACTTGTTTTGTAGCCAAGCCAGGACAGCCAGAACTGCCCATCAAGCTAAACTATTGCTTCTCCAGTGTCAGAAGAAACTGGCTTTTCTCCTATGAGAAACAGTCAGTCAAGTTGCTCTTCTCAGGTTGAAAAGATGGATCTCATTCAGCTAATTATTTCTTCTCACAATACAACAAAACATTCCAGTCAAAATATGCCAGGCAAAATTCATAATCGCTTCTTTCAGCCTCCAGTTGTTTCTCCTTTTTCTCTGCCCCCCTCCCACAAACTGTACAATTAGTATTAAACACTACCGTTTTTGTCCTATTAACACAAATTGCCCTCTCTGGTGATGAATTAAAGGGTTTTCACCAGGGACTTCTCCTCTGCTTTGCAATTTCATTCCTGTGATCAGAACAGCCTGTGTCTTTCCCCCCAGCTCCTCAGGGAAAGAGTGGGAGGGTAAGCAAAAGACAGTTATTAGCAGATCCTTTGAAGACCTGGATATTGTGAATTAAACTAGTGATTAACTCCCTTCTCACCAATCAAGTAGGCTCCTCTCTTCCTCCTCCTTCTCCTCCTCCAGCACTCTAGAGATTTTCAAGAATGGAAATCACTTACCCGCAGCTGTATAGTGTATACTGAGTAAGTTCCACCTAACTAACATACTGCACATCTTTAACATTTTCTTTCTCTCCTTCTCAATTTGTGCTTTTTTTTATTTTGCTAAGTAGGAGATAAATGTATTTAAAATTGTAGTCTACACAGCAAAGCATAAAATGTGCTTTTAAAAATATGTTTGGATCAGGCAAATGTAATGAAGCCAGACGTTTTCTGCGGTTTGCTCAAAGCAACGAATATTGTGAGAGGTTGGTGGTGGTACTATTAACTTCTAAAATAGACCTTCAAACTACTTTAAATGATTTATTAAAATTAATATTTTAACATTTTAGCAGCAACTGAATAATAGCAGCTTTAATGTCAGTCTTCCAACAACAGAACCAAAAATATTTTCAGCTCCATACAGAGCCCCAGACTCCTGGATGCCAGTCCATGGTATAAATACCAGAATAGCAGCCATTTTACTCTATAGCAGCAAAAGGCTGTAGTACAGAGGAACCCCTGGCACACATAAGATATTTACTAACAATGGCTCTATACAGACACATACACGACTGGGATCAGAACTAGGCATATCCATTCAGCATCAAACAGATTTTGTAAACCTAGTAGATACAACGGAACGTAGAACCACATAACCTGCTACAAACCACCTCTCCAGACAACCTATTGAGCATTCAGGCTGATTTGCTTGCACAAAGCTTAAATGCAGGTTAAATTTTATCCTGACTTTAATTGAGCACCCAGTTTGATTTGTATGAAGGGTGTTTACCTGTATTCCCATTCAATAAATTGTTAATTTCCCCATCATTTCCTAACTGCAAAAAATGTTTTAAAAGTGGGCTTTCTCACTAGGGTGGCAGAGGACTTTAGTACATTTTAAAGGCACAAGCATAAAGTACTGCTTTGCGATTGAATCACTCTTGTAAAATCCTTTGAGTCTGGAGGCACCCTATATCATGGGTAGGCAAACTAAGGCCTGGGGGCCGGATCTGGCCCAATCGCCTTCTAAATCCAGCCCACGGATGGTCTGGGAATCAGCGTGTTTTTACATGAGTAGAATGTGCTTTTATTTAAAATGCATCTCTGGGTTATTTGTGGGGCATAGGAATTTGTTCATTATTTTTTTTCAAAATATAGTCCAGCCCCCCACAAGGTCTGAGGGACAGTGGACTGGCCCCCTGCTGAAAAAGTTTGCTGACCCCTGCTATATGATCAGTGCCGGATTTACGTACAGTCATACCTTGGGTTACAGACACTTCAGGTTGTGTTTTTTTCGGGTTGCAGACCGCCAAAACCCGGAAGTACCGGGATGGGTTTCTTCCGGGTTTCGGCGGTCGTGCAAGCGCAGAAGCGCCAAATCGCAACCTGCACATGCGCAGATGCACCACTGAGGATTGCAGATGCTGCGGGTTGTGAACGTGCATCCCACACGGATAATGTTCACAACCCGAGCGTCCACTGTATAAACTAAACACGCTATAGCTTAGGGCCCCACTCTCTTGGGCCTCCACCCCCCAAAAAATATACTTCTTCTTCATTGTATTTCACTATTAATATACCGTATTTCTCGCTCTATAAGATGCACCAGACGACAAGACGCACCTAGTTTTTGGAGGAGGAAAACATTATTCATAGAATTGTAGAGTTGGAAGGTTTACCCAAGGATCCTCTTAGTCCAACTTCCTGCAATGCAGGAATCACAGTTAAAGAATCCCTGACATCCAACCTCTGTTCAGAAATCGCCAACGAATGAAAGTCTATGACCTTCCTTTGTGATCTGTCTGCACTAGATTCAGTTTACACTGCCACTGCTTAAGCAATCCATGGTCTCTTGACCAAGTTGTCTCTTGTTTGGGTCCACAGGCATTTTTTGTGCATCTGTTTTTTCTCTAGCTGTACTTTGGAGTGCCACAACACCCCTAGCTGCAGTTTCCATTGCCACTCCAATTTCTACAGCAAATTTGAAAGTAAGGTTTTGCTGAGTAAAAAGTCTCTTTTGTGCACTCTGAAGTCCATACACATATTTGTCTCTTAATGCACCATTAAGCCCCTCCTTCAAGCTACTATGTTCTTGAAAGCCTTTTCAGTTCTGCTGCAAATGAGGAAATGGGTTCACCTTCAAGCTCTTGTAAAATCTGGAGCTTTCTGTTTGGTAATAAATGCTACTGAACAATTTCCGATATTGCTTTGAAATACTTGCTTGCAGGCTTCTCTGGAGCAATCAGGTTGTGTACAAGACTGTATGTTTCCCTCTCCCGTCGAAATCAGCAATGCTTCAAAATATTCTTTTCTTAGGGAATTTCATTTGCTGCAGGACGCATCTCTAGACTTTCTACATAAGTAGAGAGTCTTTCACAGCACTACCAAAGGCCTCTATTTCTCCCTTGTAGCCTCAGAAATCATCATATTTATAGTTCTGTACCCTGAAAGGCTTTTGAGTGCCTTCCTCTACTCTAGTTGTTAAGATATAATAACAAATAATACAGTAACTCTAAGCAGACACACACAGTTAGGTTCACAATTAAGCTTTTACATTAAGCAAGAAGCACACTAGGTAAAACTAGTAGATATCACAGAACAGTAGATTCAGCATACCCTGATACAAAGTTAAACCAAACTGCAGATCAACTTAGACAGATTCCAATAAATAACAGTCCCATGGCATGTGCCCAGTCTGGTGGCCTACACTGGAAGACAGCTTCCAGCATCTCTCTCCATCTGAGAGTTGGCTCTTTCCCCTGCCATGCATATGTGGTTTATTATTCTTGCAAGTGAGCTTTCGCAGGCAATAGCCAGCATCATAAGCACCATGTACAGACTTGAACACATTGTACCCGCAAACATTTCCTCTCCGTTGAACAGAGTGGTTGGTGTCATGCACAGCTAAGCACTCTGGATGACATCTCTCATCATTCTATTCCACCCACAGATGGCCTTCCATCATGTAAGCAAAATCTCTTTGGTACCTTGGAAGGGCTTTCAGAAACTCTTTCTTGGGTTGTAATTCTTTATTAGTCAGCTATTGCCGGATTCCTTTACCAGTTACCTTGTGCTTAGTCCAGCCAACAGAAATGTTCTTGTAAATATATTCTGGGATGTATAATGATGTATCTAGAGCATTCTCGGCGTATAAAGTAGTTAATGGCATCAAACAACATGAAAGTGGTACAAATTTCTGTCCGAAAGGGAAATGTCCCTTAATTTAAAAGATTGTTCCTTATTCCAAAGTACTATAGTTGTCTGTCTCTTGATACCCTTTAGCACAAAAGATATTCCTTAATGCATAAAAAATGGCTTCAAAATGCCATATTATCCCAGGAATCTTAATTACTATCATTGTCTCCCAACTTCAGAAAAGGGTTTAGGTTGAGTGGCAACGGTTTGCCTATGGCAAGGGTGAGATTTCAACCAGAGACTTCAGAGCTCAATTGTTCACTTGTATTGCTTTGCTGTTTCCTGGAAGAATGCAGCAAATCTACATTTGTGTGCAGATCTCCTCAATGCCACCCAACAGGAGACAATATTAAAATGTAATTTGCGCACACACCCTCCAACAATTCGAGGCAATCACAGGCAAATTCATTAAGGTAGCTCAACAAGCTCATTAAGTGCCAATCGATTTTCTTGAGGACTATCATCTCTGGAATATGACATGCCTACAAATAGGCTGGTTAAAATCAAGATGCTATTTAACGATCATGCAAATAAATGCCTGCGACATTCAAATAAGATAAAGAACAAGCAGAAGTTAATGCACAGAATTGGAGCGATCATTTGGCTGAGCAGCCAGGCTGCTATTTCCTCCCTCAAAACCCTTGTCCTTTCTTAGTAGAGTGAAATACATCAATCCCCAGGACTTTGTTTTCCCCCAGCCATGCAAGGAAAGTGTAGCTGTATTGATTTCTAATACACAGCTGGCTCATGTGATCCCTTTTTATTGGGCCAACAGAAGGTTTAGCTGACAAGGTTCAAGAGGTCTCAGATTTACAGCTATATACAGCTGCCCAATACAGAAAACTGATATGCTGTTTGATGCAATTTAACAGACAATACATCATATTTAAATAGAGTAACCCGGGTAAAGTGTAGATGCAGCAAGGCTGACATTCCTCCAGGCTTTTCAACTCCTTCTTTGGCCATAAAATCTAGCAAGGGGCTGGATGGATCTTAGCTCAGCTTTCTATTTATTTCCCCCCTGGTCTGATGGATGGGGTGGGGGGAGCTGAAGCGGAAACAAAACGTGCCAAAGCACCATAAAGAAAGAAATGAAACAATACTCAAATTAATTTATCATTTTACCATGTTCGAGATAGTATGTAGTCTTTGGGGCTGCCAGTGCAGCACCCGACAGACTTTATGGTCATTAATAAGCTAGAGAACAAGATTGTACTTCTGTTTCTATAGTTTTAGTATTTTGTACAAAGATGTGCACCATAATTCCTGCTGTATCTCAATGGAATTCACCAGGGAGTTTTGCATTAGAGCTAAGCTGAGAGAGGCTGGGCGGGGGGGGGGGGGGAGGGAGGGAGGGAGAGAGAGAGAGAGAGAGAGAGAGAGAGAACCCTCTCCTGCTAAATGGCAGTCGGTGTGTAGGTCTCAGCCTCAAACAAACCACAGATGTCTCCCACACAAAAAAAGAGAGTCTCCTGGGACTATTTATGCAAGCCAAATCTGCCTGAGGGATATTTCCTATGTTGAAAAATATGAGTCCTTATCGTCTCATCTAATAGCATCTTTACATGGGCCATTTGTGCTATGGGAAGATAAAGAAGGTGACCTACATCCCGTAGAAAGGCAGAGGGCACATTCCATCAGCTGCCTGCTCTTGCACAGGCCCCAGTCAATTTGCTGGACCTCATGCAAATGGCCTCCCAGGTGGATTGCACTCAGAATCAGCATCCTGGGTATTTTGCTCTGTGATTAGTAGAAGACAAGAAGGATATACTCCTGCCCAGTAGGGACACATGTGCTGGGGAGGTGCTGCACAGCTGCACCCCAGACCCTGCTTTCCAGCTGCTTACCTGGACTGAGCTGGGGTAGGGCAGGTCCACGTGGGTGGATTTAGTGAGCAAGAAGAGCCTGTGACAGAGAGCAGTTCAGACTCAGAGGCTGGTGCAGAGGAGGCAGGGCAAGAGGCTGCAGGAGAATACGGGGAGTCTGCCTCTCCTACTATGACAAGGACGTGCAGAATGATGCACAGGGCAGAACAAAGATTAGAGATGCCCGGGTGCAGTTTGAAATTGCTTGGGAAACATCTGGCAGAGGAGGAGCCTTAGAGGGGGTAGAAGGCAGGGACCTTCAGTCCTGGCAACTGCTCCATAGGGCAAGACCTACTAAAAAGTGTTGCTGCGTGTATGTTTGTTGCCTTGGGGGGGGGGGGGGAGTTCACTTCACTGACAAGGGCCTCTGCTTCTTTGTATTGACCTGCATCTGACTCCAGCCCTGACACTGCCTTGGTTACCATGTGGATGACTTATGGTGGAAAATGGATATGGGGAGTGGGAAGAGTAAGACCCTATTCAGTCTCCTGGAATTCTCAGTGGCTACCTTTCATACCATCAGACATGGTCTCCCTCTGGACCATCACTCTGGGTTGTAGCTTGTCCTATTTGGAAGGGAGGGAGGAGAAGGTGATGCTGGGAAACCTCTGTTTCACCTCCTGGTCTTTGGGGTGCCTCAGGTTTCCATCTTGACCTCCATGCTTTTTAACAGTTATGTGAAACCACTGGGTAAAGTCACTTGGAGGTTTGGCCTGTGGGTGTTAATGTATAGCTGGCACACAGTTCTACCTCTCTTTCACATCCTTCAATCTCAAGGAGATGGTGGAAGATCTGAACAGCTGTGAGGGGGCAGTTTGAGGGATGAGGTCAAACATTCTTGACGTAGGCAACACAGCTTCTGTATTCTGCAACTGGTTCTAGATGAGGTTGCACTGTCCCTGTAGGGCTGGGCATGTAGTCATTAGCTATGGAGATACAGGTGGCATTGGTGACCAGGAGTGCTGGTTCTCCAGTTGTGGCCTTATCTTGAGAAGGCAGACTTTGGTCTAGTTATGTCCACGCTACATGACTGAAATGCATTTTACATGTGGCTGCCTTTAAAAATCTGGACTGGCACAGAATATGGCAATTAAAATGCTTGCAAGAGCTAAGTGTGTAGATAAGATTGTACCTATTCTAAAACCATTACTTTTACTTTCTATAAATTTTGGCTCCCAATTTAAGGTGCTTTTAGATAGTTTGAAGGACCATCTGCACTCATATGAACCTGCCCCAGATTTAAGATTAGCACCTGAGGCTCTGCTTTCTGTTTCACCAATGAGAGCTGTTAGATTGGTAAGTATCATAGACAAACCCTTTGCTCTGGTGCTACCACATCTCCACAAAATCCCCCTACCCGGAGATTAACTTTTCTGATGGCATTTAGGAAAGCCTTTTAAAAACATTTTGTTTTTAAAATCCCAGTCTACAGCTGAGTAATAATGGTGCTGTGTTTTCACAAATATCTTTTTAGGGCATCTCATTGGTATTCTAATGTTGTTTTAATAATTTGGAGGTTTGGAACATTTGGACTAGTGTGGTTATTATACTTGAGGTTGCAACTTATCTTGTGAGGGTAGATAACATGAATGGTGGATTGAAATAAAGCGCCCACCAAAATGGAATAATATAAGTAGTTCCACTTCTATCCAGACTATTACTGCTGGATGTTCTCTCAGTAGCTGAGTCCTTTTTAGCAGCTTAATGCACCGGCTTCATTGACTTTCTTGACCCAATGGATTTGGGGAGTTTATCCAACAGTACGCTGTACATCTCATCCCAGCAGTGAAACTTGGTATTCGAATAATGGTCTGGAGTTTCTCAGACTTATCCAGGATACTGCAGTCGGAAGCAGTGTCTGGATTATAATTGCTAAAATGTCTGGGGAAATCCAAACCATGTTGGCAGTGTCATTTTTGCCAGTTTTCCTTAAAATCTTCATTTGCTTTTTGTGAATTTGCCAAAGCAGCTCAACAACTTTTCTGTCCGGATTTTCACTGTTTGAAATATGGCACCCCTCTTACTGGCATTTCCTCTCACATTACTTTACCCAGTCAGAATTGGCCCTGGTGGCTGGTCTGTTTGTGGCACACTTTTAAAGCCTGTTTGCACTGACCAACCTGCAACAGACCATGGAGAGATGAGTCAAAAGTGGGCTTTCTTTATCTCAGGCTTCCATATCGAAAAGTGCATGGACTGGTTCCGATACGATATTCCTCCTGAGCGTTATCTCAGCCCCACACCTTCTCCTTATCCAAATTAACTCCACACCTCTCTTGGACTGTATTGCTCCTTGCTGTCTGAAGTTAATCTGCAATCTCTTCATACCAACCTGCCCTCATATTTTTCACTTTGGCACTAGAAAACTGATTGCTTCTCTGCTAAAGTTGGGGAAAGGATAAGAATCTCAGGGTCTGATTCTGAACTTGTCCCCAGCACTAGAAAATAGGAGTAAGCCCTCTGAAACAGAAAGTTGCGCCAGTGTAAATCTACTATAATGGTAGGCTTTTGGACTGAGTTTGCCTGGGAGCATAATTATGTTTAAATTTCAGGGAGCAATATAGTAAGTGAAATTCTCGTGGGTAATCAAGACCAAAGTGTATATCAGTATTCCTTGCAGAGCCAGTGCGGGGGTCCTTGCAATAACTATATAACTGACTATTAAATAATGATACTGAAACCCAACTTCTTTTGTCTCTGTTGCAAATGTCTCTGGAGCCAACGGAGCTGCAGGGTTACCCCCCCCCCCTCATGATTTAATCATACACATCAGCATTCAGAGACTTTTTTGAAGTTCAGAACTTTAAGATCATGAATATAACCAGGAGAATTTTAGCATTTCCCCCTGCAAATATGTAGCTTGCCTAGTTGCTTCATAAACACTACCAATGGGACTTCAGCATGTACCTTAAACATCTGAATGAAACACCACCACAAGTACTTATGGGAACAATACCCCCCCCCCCCGTATTTCTTTCAAGTTCCTACGTTTATTGTCCTAGCCAAAGCCCATGACAAACATTCAGCAATAGTATTAATAAAATAATACAGAACATACACCCATAAAATAAGCCAACATCCATGATGAAAGAAAAGATACCAGAAATACCAACAAGCATAAATCTATATTGATTTCAGATTAAACCTACGAATCAACAAAACAACTTATGGCAATTTTATCAACTTCTTTTTCCTGGTTGTTGTTGTTGTTCTACAGTCAATGCATAGAGAGCCACTATGTGTGTTACAATGCTATTACTGTCTCTCAAATGAAACCAAACCATTTCTGTCAGGGTGTACCTGATTGCTGATGTGGACAAAGGTTTCAGAAAGCAATCTCTGGTGGGGCAGGCTAACAGATATTGAGTGATGTCTTCCACCTGAGACTGACCACAAATACAAAGTCTGTCTGTGTACAGGACGTTGTTATAGCAGCCATCCAAGACTGCAGTGGGCATCAATTGGAAATGCAGCTCAACAAAGGCATTTATTAAGGAAACTGGCAAGAGTTTGGTCAGATAACCAGCTCTAGAATGCTCTGTTTCTTTTTTTTTTTTCTTTGAACACTAGATTGAAAATCCCAGTTTTGTTACTGGCAGAAAGGGCCCTGAAAAATTGGTTGTGACACTTGCAGAGCAATCCAAACCCTCTTTGTACTGGGCTTGGTTGGTGGATTGGATGGAGGAGTTGCTTCCCCAGCCCTGCTGGCCTCCTACCAGTTGCCTTCTGTGAAGTGATACCAAAACAGGACTTCCTAGGGACAGGCTGGAGCTGAGCCAGGCCAGCATCCAGAGCCAGAGCCAACCCTCCTGTCATTGCATGACAGCATCAGGCCTGATTCAGATCCAATCACTATGATAGTTCCAGGCCAGTGCAGCGATCTGCCTTCCACCCAGTGCCCAACAGGGCTGTGGATGCAGTGCTCATCCCACTGCTCCATAAAGCCCCACTAGGAAGGGGGGGAGTTTGGATTATGAGGAACGAATCCCATAGAAAAGGTAAAGGTAAAGGACCCCTGGACTGTTAAGTCCAGTCAAAGGTGACTATGGGCTTGTGGCGCTCATCTCACTTTCAGGCCGAAGGAGCTGGCATTTGTCCACAGACAGCTTTCCGGCTCATGTGGCCAGCATGACTAAACAGTTTCTGGTGCAACAAAATGCCATGACTGAAGCCAGAAACACTGTTTACCTTCCCGCCAAAGCAGTACCTATTTATCTACTTGCACTGGTATGCTTTCGAACTGCTAGGTTGGCAGGAGCTGGGACAGAGCTATGGGAGCTCACTCCATTGCGGGGATTTGAATTGCCGACCTTCTGATCGGCAAGCCCAAGAGGCTCAGTGGTTTAGACGACAGCACCACCAGCATCCCTTTACGAACCCCTTAGATTCAGGTGCTGGCAAGCTTCCTTGAAAACACCTCCTGTGAAGCCTTTCGGGGGGGGGGGCATTCTGGCAGTGGTGGAAGGGGGGCATGGTGGTGGGGGCATGGCACAGCGGCAGGGGACGACGACACATTCCTGTTTTTTCTCAGATGGTGAAACGGGATGGGCCACCCCTGGTGCTCATACTATTGTGTGTGGTGCAACCTTCTCCTTTGAGCACTTTGAAAAAGGGGGACAAAGCACTGGGATATTGGTTTGTTTAGAAGTAGTATGCAGAAATAGAAATAATTAATTTGATAAGACTGATAGAACTCAAAATTTATTAATCCTGAGAAATGAAGCCATTCCAAGTGTAGCCATACATATGGCCATTATGGACTCATGAGTTTAACACACTCTAACTAAGGGAATTAAGAAAGAGGAAGGAAATAATGCCAGGGATGGGGGAACAATCTACATATCATCAAGTATTTACGTAAGAAGGAATCAACAAGGGAAGAACAGCTGGCCTTTCCGTCTATCATCCACCACTGGTTCAGGTAACTTGCAACAAGCTTTGGTGCTTTACACCCAACACAACGCACTCTCAGCCAGTCCACACATCTAAGGCATCATCCCCAGATGTTGCTGAACTATAATGCCCATCAACTCTGACCTTTGGCCCAGCTGGCTAGGGAGGATGGGTGTTTTATTCAAATAGCAAAGCTGGGAAAGGCTGATCAAAGGTAATCAGCAGCCCTCACCCTCTCTGAAGGGCCAAGGCCCTCAGGCCTCTTGGGAAGTCCTTGAGCCAGGAAGTCCAGCCCCAGATGGCTGAATACATGACAATGTTCTAGCTCTTCCAGGGACATCATATGGGTAAAGAGATGGCTGTGCCCATGCAACCATGTGAACAGCCCTCTTTGTTTCAGCTTATTATTGTCTGTTAGTGCTTCATAATTGTGTTTTTGTGATTATTTCATTGCTTTGTATGAGTCGCTTCATTTGCAATGAAAAGAAGGCATAAGTGTTTTAATTAAAGACATTTCTGAAGAGGGACAAATAAAGAGCTTCCATTCTCACAAGAAATCAAAAGAGGCATTTTTTGTGAGAAAGATTCCAATCAGTTACAAATATTCCTGTCAAGTTACATACTAATACTTATGCTACTGATCCCTATGTGCTTCATTTTCTTTTTAATTTAATGCTCACTTCTGTCTAACTGACTACAGAGGATTGCCCCCTCCCCCAAATTGCAACTGATCTTGATCAAAAGGCCCTGTAGGAGCCCCCCCCAACCAATGCAGAAACCTAGACTAGAATTGTATCTTAAGTAATGGCATTGCTTTGTGATGCGAGCAGGGTTGACCCAATAATGAAGTGGAATGAGACAACTGTCTCAGGCGGCAAATGGCAAATTGGCATTCCCCCAGGCTCCTTCTCTGCATCATTATTAGCTTGGATGGGTGGATGGGTGGCTGGCTTGTCAGCTACCACCCACCCAGGCACTCAGGGAAGCAAAGCTTTTAGTTTAGAGAAACGGTAAGAGATAACATGATAGAAGTTTATAAAAGTATGCATGTTATGGAGAAAGTGGACAGAGAAAAGTTTTTCCTCCCTCTCTCATAACACTAAAACTCACGGAAATCCGATGACACTGAATATTGGAAGATTCAGGACAGACCAAAGGAAGAACTTCACACAGCACTTGGATCCATTTCAGTCAATGTTTAGGTCCAATTTTGGCATAGAAAGTGCTTTGGTTGCTGTGTATGATGCCCTCTACTAGGAGAGAGACAATGGGAGGATGTTGATGTTAATTCTCCTTGATCTCTCAGCAGCTTTCAATACAACTGTGTTGTTGTTTTCAGTGTTCTTTGGCCCCATGGAGCCTTTAGTGTGGGATTTCATCAGCTTTGGTTTTATCCTCCATATTGTTTAACATCTACATGGATTAGATGGGCCACTGGCCTCATCCAGCAAGCTCTTACATTCTTAGACCTCTTTGCCACCCTTTCCTCTTCCCTGCCTCACCTCACCTCTCACCTCACTCTGAAAAAATGTCAAAAAAGGTAAAGGTGTTGGTGAACACCCTGCAGCATCACTGGGAGAATCAGAGTTGGAAGGTACCTGGATGGTCATTTAGTCCAACCCCCTGAAATGCAGGAATCCCGCCATCCCTGGGTGGGCTCCAACCACCAACCTTCTGCTTAACAGCCAGATGCCCTGACCCATTGCAAGAGAGTGACCTGGCTTTCCTAGGACCAGACTCTCAGAGCTACTTGGTTCAGGAGAGACGTGGAAAGTAAACCACTAGAGCTAGGTGCCTCAGAGCTCATTGGCCTGGGGAGAGTAGTCATTTAGCCTTGGACTTGTTTTTATTTGTGTTCCGTGAGAGGAGCTACAAATAGATCTGGAACCTCCTTCAGGCCCTGAGCCAAAATGGGATGGATTACCCAGACATTGGAATGAGGAACATCATGTTCTATCATCTAATCTCAAATGGTCAGGGCTTCCATTGAAAGGAATGGAGTTCAACAGTTAAACAGCAAGGATTCACACTCACTACAGATCCTGAAAATATTAAATAAAGCTGTGGCACTCATTCAGCCACAAAGATCCTGTGCCTTGTCTCATTTTCCTGGGCCTATGAGCAGTCCTTCTAATCCAAATGCGTGTTTATGGAAGCAGATCTCTGACCTGATTTTGCAATATTCTTGGACTTCTTTTTCCACATGGTTTTTAAGCGGGCAAATTTCAGGAGTAAGCTTTGACAAATAAAACAAAGAAGGTGTTTAGGTGAGCAGCTTTTACGTCAGGTGTCTGCTGCTCAGGTAACGTCTGCAAAATGCCCACGTAAGCAGCATTTGCGCTCCTTTCACTCCAGAAGATAAATTATGCTAGTTTGTTCTATGAGTGAACTGGGGCATGGGAGATATTTCACCATCTGAAAACATTCATTGTGTAGGGAGGTCACTTCAGCTCTGCTTACTCAGGTCCCTTGAATTCTCCGTAATAGCTTGCTGTTTTTCTGTCAAGCTGTCAAACTTCCTCTGGAAAGAGTCTCACTTTCGGGTTACATCTGGCAGTTAGAAATGGAGGGTGCATTTAGCTACTCAGCAATCTCCTCAGGGGAGAGCCAACTGCTATTCAGTTGGGCAGGGGGAAAACTTCAGATTTTAGTGAAGAGCTCAATATTGAGTCATTTGGCAAAAAGACCAAGTATGTAAAGGTAGGCCAGGGATGAGGAATCTATGGCCTTCCAACTTAGGGTTGCCATATTTTGAAGAGCAAAAAAAGAGGACACATTTGCCAACTTCTACTTTTAACTATGAATTGCTATGACGATTCTACCCGTGAAAAAGAGGGCATGTCCTGGAAAAAAGAGGACATATGGCAACCCTATTCCAAGTCCCATCAGCCCCATCCAGCATGGCCAATTTCAAGCATGATGGGAGCTGGAAGGCCACAGGTTCCCCTCCCCTGATATCAACACTTATGAAACCCAATTACATGTGGTCTGAGGCCTGGTGTACAATAAAGCAGAATGATGGTTTGAGGCCTGGCCTACACAGAGAGCAGAATGGTATGTGAATGGCATTGTTAAATGGTGTGTGAAGGTCTCTGAAACATGAAAATGTTAAATGTGTAGATTGCAATATTATGCAACCAATTGTGCAGTTAGAATATTAACAGCTAAAGATTGGAAGGCAAGTGAAGTTTCATTAATAGGGGAATGGGACCAGAAGCTTCTATTTGTTATGGTGATGAATAAAATTTCAGCCACAAATTCTTTGCAACTGAGTAATTTAAATGCACCATATTCATTAGTTAGAAGAATGCAGTGCATTTATAAGATATTTGAAAGCAAGGTTCCATTGTGAAGACATTTGTGAGACAGGCCTAATGTGATTGCAAACTAATTTTTCTCACCTTTTGATGTATTTGCGTTTAAGGCTACAATCCTTTACGCACCTGCCTGGGAGCAAGTGCCACTGAACTCAATGAAACTCATTCTGAATAGGTACACATAGGCTTGCATGGTAAAGCTGCAGTCCTATGCATGCATGCCTCCATGTAAATCTCACTAAGGTCAACAGGCTTACTCTCAGATAAGTGGGGATATGATTTCAGGCTCAATACGTGTATGAGGGAAATCATAATATTGTTAGTGATTAGAAGGCTGAAAAACATTGTATAGAGAAGCCAAGGACTCAGCTACATTTGTAATGATAAAGCGCTTTATAGTGTGCTGAAGTAATTGCCCACACCCAGGTAGCACACTATTGCTATTAAGGTAAATCCATAGCCAGCTTTTGGCAGTATGGGCCAAGCTTTGCGTTTGCTTCTGTTGCTGCCCTTATACCACACTACTAAGCCAATGGAGAACCAGCTCATTTGAAAGATTCATTTAAAGTGTTGCTGCTGTTGTTGTGTGCTTGCTGCTTTGTTTCATTTATGAACCGCTTCCTATGAAACATCTCCATTTGGTTTCACAGTACAAGAATAGCCATATACAAAACAATTGCATATATAAAACATATGGGTTGTATCCAGTAAAGTTGTCCCGTTAGCTCAAAGACTTCTGCCTGTGCAACTGGACCTCCTCTTCTCATGTGCTCCCACTCTAACCACAAATCTGTTCTGGGGGTTCCGCCAACCCTCCAGAACAGATTGGGAAGGTGCAGGGGAAGGATGGGGAGGTGAAGTCCCATTGCATGGGCAAAAGTTCTTGCACCAATGGGACAGCTTTGTTAGATATAACCTTATATGTAATATTATATATGTGTTATGTTAGATATAACCCTATATGTAATAGTGTGTGTGGGTGGGTGGGTGGGTGGGTTCTACTAGAATATTTTACACCACCATTTTACACCACCATTCTTAGAGAGTGCATGTTTCAGATAGGGTTACATAGACATTGACTGTAGCTATTTCATCAGCATCCATGAGGTGGGAATAAAAGTTCAAGGTGATTGTATTACCAGAAGAATTTCATTTAGCTGAATCCATCTGTGTCTGGTGCTGCAATATTTTATTACAGAAAGAGATAGTTTTAATTGGAATTTACTGAAGTCTTTGAAAGCTTCCCAACTTAATGCAATTTGGAAAGCTGTATTTATTTTATATATTATCTAAATGGAAGAAATTGCTGCAGTAGTAATTTACATTTTCTGCCTTAGGTAACACAAGCAGGGTTCTCTGGGCAGTATTTCTTCATTAATTCTCTGCTAAATGACAATAATAGATTTAGTATTCCCAAAACACATGATGGAGTAAGTCTTGCAGCCACTTGAAATCTCTTTTTTAAAAAATAAATAAATGCTGTATAATTCTGTTTGGCTTGGGTGAGGATTTCATGTTCATGATGGAGTTACTAATGAAAGGTATTTAGTTTGGGCTTCTCTGTACATTATATTGAAAATCTTCAAAAATGACTACAAGCACTGAGTATCTAGTTGAGTCTATCATCTTTGGCTATGGTCTGAACCAGCTAGCTTTTAGGGAAAGTCAGAGGAAAATGGATTTGCAACCAAGAGCACCCCAAGCATTTCTAGCTTCTGGGCATCAACAACGATCTCCATTTCACAAATAATGGAAATGACCCAGCATCAGTCCAATACCCAAAGAAGATGGTGTGGTGTTAAAGTTTATTGATATACCCCAAAGCAAGACATAATGAAAGTACAGTAAAAAATAATGTGAGTCATCAAAACAATGTAAGATAGCCAGAACAAAATACCCGATGGGGCCCTGCTTACACAGTGAACAAGGCAAAATATGATGGCGATTCACTATCCTAGGACTGTCTACCTCAACCCTTTTGCTTCATTCTCCAGCTCTGTAGTCACTAAGCCATTCTCACTGCATCACAGCAAACATGCAGACCCCCATCAACCCACTAGCTGTAGGCTATATCCAGCCTCATAAAGCCAACATGCTTAACTCTAATTAATTTATGAAGGGGTTAAGACCATAGAGTAAGCTGTCCTGACAGGCTTAACTAGGTCACAACCCCTCTCCTTGGGAGGAAGGCTTACCAAACTCTTTTTCTCTTTTTCCACCATGATGTGAACCCTACCAATACAGATGTGGCTCTAGCAAGCCATCTTTGTGTTTCTATACAAATAATTTGGAAACATTTACCATTTTGAAACCAAGCCTGTGTTTTGTGCTGCTTTATAGAAAAGCAAATGAATCTGAATTTTGAAGAGTCTGTAGGTAAACAATTTTTAACTTACCAAGTGTGTGGTCTCTTTCTATGCTAAGGAAGTGGGAAACTCTGGAAAGCACGCAGAATGAGATATTTTAAAGGTCTGATAGTCAATATTTCCATGCTTTACTTTGCTGCATGCTTTGGGATTTTAAATCTCTGCTAGGGCTCTCTCACCAAAGAGTACTTGCCCCAAACCTGGATCTGGGCATCCAGTGAATGTTCTCTTTATTTTACCATATAGTTTTTTCCCTTTTAAATCAAATACAAAAGGCAAAGGCCAACGCTTGCTGGTCCCTCCCTGCTATATACCACATGACTCTGACAGTGTCCTGACAGGTCCTAGAACCAATGCAAGGAAATAAATATCAGAATTGCAGTAGCTGAAGCAAACACTCATTTGTTTTAAACTGTTTTTAACATTACTATTTTTGTTGTTATTGTTATTATTTCAGTTTATGAATTGCTTGACAGATAAATGATTTATAAAATGTAGAACATAAGGCCCAGCATAAAATCAGAAAAAAATGAATTACAATAATACACTATAAAACAAGCAGCAGTCAGTTGGCAGCAAAATCATCATAAGGACCAGAAACTTGGTGATGGGTCGAATGGATATGCACAGAGTAGAATGGTGATTTGATAAGAGCAGAATTATAAGCATTTATGTAATATTTCTTCAGTATATTCAGCTTTGTGTCCATGAACTGATTGCCATCTTGCCCCAAAATGTACTGATACATATTCATTTATTTGCACATCATTAAATTTCCCTTAGGTTTGGACAAAGCTGGGTTTGATTTCACAGTTGTGAAATATCTATCCTATCCAGATGAGGTATCCCACCTTGACTGCCATGACTAATAGCCACTATAAACTGTGAAAATGATGATCAGTTAAAATACTGCCAACTGAACCTTTTCCTAATGGAAAATATACTTAGAGTGGAAATAAAATAGTCCTTGGAATAAAATTGCAGCAGTTTTTTTCTTTAAAAGTGAGAAAAAAGAAATGCAAAGGGGAAGCAGAAACTGCATATTTTGGATAGAATCTAACTGATGCCCTTCAACATGGAATAACTTTTGATTCAACGTGTCCACAAATGGAAGAAGAGGGGAGGTTTTTTTCTTTCTTTTTCTGCAGATTCCCCCTGTATCCCCTTCACCACCTTCCACCCTGTCCCCCAACTCTCTGGAACTCATTTTGAAGAGGCACTAGGGTTGCAGAGGGGAAGTGGATGGTTCCAACTCTTGAATTATATGATTATATAATTCAGAATTATATGATGCTACCTGAAGGAGCAGCTCCACCCCCATCGTTCAGCCTGGACACAGAGGTCCAGCTCCGAGGGCCTTCTGATGGTTCCCTCCCTCTGAGAAGTGAAGCTACAGGGAACCAGGCAGAGGGCCTTCTCGGTAGCGGTGCCCATCAGATGTCAAGGAAATAAACAACTATCTGACTTTTAGAAGACATCTGAAGGCAGCCCTGATTGGGGAAGTTTTTAGTGTTTGATGTTTTATCATGTATATTCTGTTGCGAGCCACCCAGAGTGGCTGGGGAAACCCAGCCAGATGGGTGGGGTATAAATAAATTGTTGTTGTTGTTGTGGCATATTTTGTACTGCAAGATTTGCTCTTAGATGGGTCATCATTCCCATTTCAAGCACAAGATTTCCTGTTAGGTTGCAGGTATTTCTTCAAAGTAGTAAGATCAATTCATTTGCAGGGTGGGACAATCACATGAGGAAAATGAAGACTGCAAGACCCTAAGGATTAGAATACATGGGGGTGCATATTCACAATGAGTAGTATCGTACTGATACGGAAAGAAAACTCAGTATAATTTTCTATATTCAGGCTGGGTTTATCTGACTATAGCTGTAGCACAGCGGTAGTGAATATGGGGCCTTCCACAATGCTGTTGGACTCAACCATCTGCCCCAGCCAGCATGGCTGTTGGCCAAGGAGGATTAGAGTTCTATTCCAGCAATATCAGGATGGCTACAAGTCCGGATCCCTACTGTAGTTCCTGACACAAACAGCTCAGAAACACACTCCAGAACTCTATGGTATTAAAATCAGTGTCCTAAATAATGGAGATGGGTAAGTGAATGAAACAGTCCTAAGCAAAATAAGAAAATCAAGGGAGAATTGCCTCATTGTGCCACCAAATACTGGGAATATAAAATGTATGAATGAAAAATTATTAAGGGAGCACTTCAGTCTTCCTAGACACCCGAACACAATCAATCCTAAGGGTTATTACATGGAGCTGCTGAACTGGGATCATTAACAAATTTGATTGTTCCAGTACTTTAAAGGAAGGGTTTTTAATGGTGCACAAATGCCTCTCATTTGAATCTGTACTGTGTGTCATTTTGTGTGCCACACAAGTTTAGCATTATTGTGTGGGGTTATTAAAAACATTAGCCCTCTTTTTTAAAAATGGCCTGTCTTCCAACGCACCACCACTTTCTCAGATTTCTTAACAGATAAAGCAGGCTATTTCCTAGCCCACAATAAATGTCTGACAGTGCAATCTTAACCAGTTACGGGGGCTAGGATTGCAGCCTTAGGGTTAGTTACTACAGTCAGATTAGCTGACATGGGAGTGGTTAAGGTAAAGGTAAAGGTAAAGGTACCCCTGTTCATACGGGCCAGTCTTGCCAGACTCTAGGGTTGTGCGCTCATCTCACTCTATAGGCCGGGAGCCAGCGCTGTCCGCAGACACTTCCGGGTCACATGGCCAGCGTGACAAGCTGCATCTGGCGAGCCAGCGCAGCACACGGAACGCTGTTTACCTTCCCGCTGATAAGCGGTCCCTATTTATCTACTTGCACCCGAGGGTGCTTTCGAACTGCTAGGTTGGCAGGCGCTGGGACCGAGCAACGGGAGCGCACCCCGCTGTGGGGATTCGAACCGCCGACCATGCGATCGGCAAGTCCTAGGCGCTGAGGCTTTTACCCACAGCGCCACCCGCAACCCTATGGGAGTGGTTACAGCATTACTATTATAGGAACATGGCGGATACCAGGTCAGACTGATGGCCCAACAACTAGGCTAATATTCTCCATTCCTGCAGCAGCTGTCCAAGGTCTCTAGGAAAACTTCCCCCTCATTACTAGCTACCTGATTGCATTACCTGGAGATGCCAGAGTCTGATCTGAGACCTTCTGCCTGCAAACCACATGCTCTTCTGAGCTACAGTCTGTGCCTACGTTGTGTGTGGAAATGATAGTGTATGAGCTGAACTACACAGGGAGCCCACTGACAACCACCTCTCTGAATTTTGCAATACATTTTACTCATGGAACTTTGGAGTGTCAGGCATAGCCCTACTGGCTTTAGCCCAAACGTAGCAGAGTTTTCCTGCACAGCGAAGAAGCTAGTTGCGGCAGTAATGACAAGTCAGCTAGACTCAGAATAACTATTTACAGGATTTATTAAAAAGAAAAATAAAACCAGCAGAGTTTCTGCATACAAATCAAAGCAAAATAAACCCTCTCTTTCTCTCTCTCAAAACCATACACAGCACTTCTACTCCTAACAACACCTCACATCAAACTGAGCTAGCAATCCCTTGATAACAGAGTTGAGTGCTGGTCGTTAACCAATCAGAGTGAGTAGTTTCTAGGTCAAGCAGACCTGGGCTTTCTGCCAAGAGTAAATTGACACCAGCCTGAGTTAATTGTGCGAAGCTAGAATCTGCAAGTTTCCCACGAGAACCAATTAACAGAAACTGAACACCCCCTCACAGATTCTGCTGAACAATTAACACCAAATACACCTATGTAGGAGATCATTTTTCCAGCAAACCTAAACCCTTGCACATTCGCTTGTTCTTTATCTTTGCCAATGGTTTAGTTAACACATCTGCTACATTTTCTTCACTTGATACATAAGTACAGGTGATTATATTGTCTTGTACACAGCAACGTACATTTTGGTATTTTACAGAGATATGTTTGGAACGCGATTTGAAACCCTCTGTTTTACTTAAGGTTATACAAGCTTGATTATCAATGTAAACTTGTACTGGTTCTCCACAATTTACATTTAAATCTGCTAACAAATGCTTGAAATAAATCACCTCGTTGCACAATTCACTCAATGCGGCGTACTCTGATTCCGTTGATGACACACTTACAACGTCTTGCTTGCGTGACCGCCAGCTGATTAAAGCTCCACCGACCATTATGACTAGTCCTGTGACAGATTTTCTATCCGGCAAATTTCCCCAGTCACTATCACAGTAGCAACTCAACATTTCATCCTCTGAAGAATTTAATTGTAGCATATAGCCAATTGTCTGTTTGAGGTACCTCAGAACTTGTTTTACCCCTTTCCAGGCATTTAGTGTGGGTTTTGAGACCAATCTACTTAATATGCCTACTGCATAGCTAATATCAGGTCTGGACCACTGTGCTAGATACAATAAACTTCCAATTACAGAGTGATATACATCAGGATGTTCAAATTCAGGACTCTCATCTATATGAAGTGTTTTTATGAAACCTGGATCCATAGGCACCACTGCCCCTTTGCAATCCTGCATCCTGTATGTAGTCAGTAGTTGTTTAACTTTGTTCTGCTGACTAATTAGGCAGCTGCCATCTTGGGCCCAGCACACTTCCAACCCTAGATATGTCCTAACCGGGCCTAAGTCTTTCACTTTGAACTTACTGGACAATTGCTTGGCAAACCTTTTAGTTTGTTTATCTGTTTTGCATGCATACAAAACATCATCTACATAAATCAGACAAAACTCTTGATCACTGCCTGTACCACGTACATAAACACAATTGTCAGCTGTACTCTGCTTGAAACCAAATGACACTAAGGCCTCATGGAAACATTTGTTCCAAGATCTTGCAGCCTGTTTGAGACCGTATAGAGCTTTGTTTAATTTTAACACTCTATTGGAACCTGTCTCATAACCAGGCGGTTCGGCTAGATACAGGTCTTCTGATATTGGTGCATGTAAATATGCAGTCTGAATATCAAAATGGTTTAACAGGAGTTTTCTCTTTGCTCCAAGCGTTAAAATCAGCCTTACACTGTCCCCCTTAGCAGTAGGGGAAAAAGTCTCGTCATAATCTTTTCCAGGCCTCTGAGAGTATCCTTGAGCCACTAAACGAGCTTTGTATTTGTACTCTCCTGTCACCAGAGGTTTAAGTTTGTACACCCACCTGCAGCCTACAATCTTTGCCCCCTCAGGCGCTGCTACTGGTGTAAAAACCTTGTGCTCATTCAGAGAGGACATCTCTTCCTCCATTGCCTGTTTCCAGAGCTCTGCCTCCTCTTTTGGTAACTTTAACACATCCTGAAAACTCTTGGGTTCTGCAATTACACTAAACACATTTGCAGTATCTGGAGAAAAACGCACCGGAGGCACTCCTTTGTTTTGTCTCTTATGTCCCATTAAACTTTAATTAGTTTAATGCTAAGCGCAATGTCCAGTGCGCTTCTGCCGCCACAATGTCCCATTACAGCAGAGCATTTCGCGCAGCAGTTTAAGAAGGGCCGGAGTGTCAGTATCCCTTCAATAAAGGAATCTTGGAGCAAGCGGTTTGGAACTCAAATAAAAGGTTTATTTACACAAAAACAAAAAACCCTGGTGACAAACCACACATATCAGCAAACACTCCCAAAAGAAAGGAAAGGAAGGGCAAACACACGAGTGAGCTGACTATTTATACAAACTCACATTCCTGGAAGCTTAACGACTTCCAGCTGCTCAGTGACTAGAGCGTCTTGATTAGAGCCTTTTAACCCTTTAATACCAACACCCCCTCTCGCTCGTAACACTGAGCTGTACCAACCTTAATTCAAATTTAAACCTGAACAGAAACATTTATGAGATTGCGGACTCAAAGCTTTTGTAAAACCGTCTGCGAGATTTTCTTTGCTTGGACAATACTTTAGTTCAATTAAACCTTGTTTTACACTTTGGCATACATTTTGATAACGGATATCCAAGTGTTTTGTGTGTGCCTTGAATTGACCTGATTTGGCTAGTTTAATACAAGGTTGATTGTCTTCCCACACTCTGATAGGTAGGGAACATTCTCCAAACAATTCTTGTACCAGTTGCTTATAAAATTCCAGTTCTCTACATACATCTGATAATGCATTGAACTCAGATTCAGTTGAACTTAAAGCTATAAGTGATTGTTTTCTTGATCTCCAACCAATTAGTGCATTTCCAAATTTTATCGCCATTCCTGACACTGATTTTCTATCTGGTCCAGCATCTGCCCAACTGCTGTCAGCCCAACATTCAAGTTGTGTGCTGCCCTCTGCTGATAGTTTTAAGCGAAAGCTTTTGGTAGTTTGGAGATACCTTAAAACTCTTTTTACTCCTTGCCAAGCATGCATTGATGGTTTTTCAGCTTGTCTACACAGCATGTTGACAGCATATGTTATATCGGGCCGAGTCCACTGTGCAATGTGGAGTAGACTGCCTATCGCTGACTGGTAAACCCCAGGATTACAGAACTCTGCCTGTTGCTCAGCTTGAGCATCCTTTGTGTAACTTAACTCCATTGGGGTTTTAACACCGGCACAGTTGTCCATTTTAAACCTTTCCAGCAACTGCTGGATCTTAGCTTCTTGGCTGAGCCAATAGTTACCATTTTCATCTTGCTGAATTTTAACTCCTAGATAAACAGATACATTGCCTAGTGATTTTATCTGAAACCTTTCTCCAAGCTTTGTGGCAAATTGTTGTGCAAGTTTATCGTCCTTTCCACTGTATAATAAATCGTCAACAAATATCAAGACTGCTTCTTGTTCACATCCCGAGCCTTTTAGATAAAGACACGCATCTGCTGCGCTCTTTCTGAACCCCATGCTCTCTAGAGCATCGTTTAAGCAGGAATTCCAATTACAGGCGGACTGTTTCAACCCATAAATGGATTTGTGTAGGCGCCAGACCTGGTTTGGCTTGTCTCCTTCAAAACCTGGTGGTGGTGTCATATAGACTTCCTCCTGTAAGTCTGCATTTAAATAAGCCACATTGACATCAAAATGAAACAGCTTATTTCCCTTCTTAGCTGAAGAGGCTAAAAGCATTCTTAATGACTCCGGTCTTGAAGTAGGGGCATAGATTTGAGAATAGTGAACTCCTTTGCGCTGCGAAAACCCTTTTGCAACTAGTCGGGCTTTATATTGCAACTCCTCAGTAGTTGTGGGCTTTAAACGATATACCCATCGACAACCTACAGCTTGTTGCCCTTTTGGAAGCTCTGTACTTGTAAACACACCGAGAGACTTCATTGAAGCCATCTCCTTTTCCATTGCTTCCTGCCACTTTACGGCTTCTGAGCTTGGAAGCTGTTGTACTTCCATATAGCTTTCTGGCTCACACTGTGCCATATTTACGTACACACTTGTCACCTTAAACCGCTCTGGCGGCTTGCCCTTCGTGGCGCGTTTTGACCTGCGCAATTGCTCCTCTTGTGCCCCCTCTGACCGTTGGCTGTCAGAATCTGTCTCAGACTTTATGTCTGGATGTGCCTCTAGGGATAAAGACCTCCGTTTAGATACCTCCCTTGGGCTTGGTGTTGCAGGCGACCTGCTTCGCTTTTGCTGTCTGCTAGGCCTACTGACTGGCGATGTTGGAACACTCCCAGATTCTGGCTTTTCTACCTTAGGAGAAGAACCTTGTGCCTGGTCAGAATCTGCATCTGAACCATGTGCACCGTCCCCTTTTGGCTCACCACCCTCTGGACTTTCATTCTCAGCATAAATGCCTAAATCATCTCTCAAAATGTCAGGGTTAGCATGTAAGTGAGTCCATCCGGATTGCTCACAAAATTCAGCGCTCCTACTGAGGACCACTCTTGTAGTATCCCCATCTGGGTCCACAAACCTCCAAGATTTGGCATGTGGTTCGTACCCACAAAAGATGAGTTTCCTAGCCCTTGGACTTCCCTTTTTCCTTAACGCTTTTGGGATAAGTACATAAGCTTGAGATCCAAACACCCGAAAGTAATTAACTTTGGGCTTTTTCCCATATAAAGCAAAATATGGCGTAGTATCAATTACTGAATTATATACTCGGTTCAGAATATGAGTAGCCGCCTGCCAGGCTTCCGCCCAGTAACTTTGAGGGAGTTTAGCATCAAACAACATAGAGTTTGCCAACTCTTGCAGAACCCTGTTTTTACGTTCGGCCACACCTCCTTCTTGGGGGGAATAAGGTGTAGACAGACGATGCTTAATTCCCTTTTTCTTAAAGAAATTCTGCAACACAGACCCGGTAAATTCTGACCCTCTGTCTGTCTGAAAAGCAAGTACTCTAGTACCGAATTCAAGTTCTACTGCATGAACCCAATTTTTAACTGTTTCTGCAGTATCTGCTTTTGTTTTGAGAGGAAAAAACCATGTAACCTTTGTTTTGTCATCTGAGAGACACAGTGCATACTTCGAACCTCCCATGCTAGTAACAGGCATTGGGCCACATAGGTCCATATGCACAAGTTGGAACACTTTGTCAGATTTCCTATTTGAACTGGGATAGCTGCATCTATGAACCTTCGCACTTTTGCATGCAGTACAATCCAAATACTTAGTACATTTGTTCAATTTGCACCCTTCTGATAATTCAGGTTGTTTTTTAACATACTGAAAATTAATATGTCCCAAACGGCGGTGCCATAAATGAACACAAGAATTATGGGTAGGCGAGTTCACACAACCAGCATGAACCTGTTCAACTTCATCTGGACTTGTCTCAAAATAATATAACCCATTTCTGCATTCCACCTGCAAAAGAGATACGTTATTCTTTGAAATAGTGCAAACCCCATTTTCAAACACAGTTTTAAACCCATTTCTATCAAGTTCTGACACAGACAAAATACACCCCTTCATTCCCTTTAGCACGTAGGCATCAATTTCTGTTTGCAAACAATTCAAGAACACTGTGCCTACGGTCTCTAAGGAACGTTTAGTTGAATCTGCCATTGTCACAACTTTAAGGGTTTGCAAATGTCTGCAATTCTGCAAACGGACACTAGATGGCGCCACCAGGTGGTGAGATGCACCACTGTCGATCAACCAGCGTAGATTGCTGCCTTGGCCACGCCCTTGCTTCAACGCCATTGCTGAAGCCATGTGCTGTGTGCTGTGGGAGTAGCCACGACCTCCTCCTCTTCTTCGACGTCCCCTGGAACTCCTTGTCTGGTAACTAGGGGTAACGGCCTTGGTGCTGTCTTGACCAGGTTCACGTGTACAATTCCTGATTAAATGGGAAGAGGAACCACAGCGAAAACAGTGTCTAGCTGCAAAAGCATTTACTGTGTTCTCAAACTCAGCATCCCCACTCTTAGGCACAGCATAACTCCCCTTTGAAAACAAACCTCTTTCTCTTTGCCTTTTATCCTGTTCATCTGCAAGTCGAGAAGAAATGTATTCAAGGGTTAATTCAGTTGAAGGCATAGCTTCCAAAGTTAAAGCTAGAGTCTCATAGCTTTTATCAAGAGAAGACAACAATATGTATGACTGCTGCTCCATAGAGAAAGGAATGCCCAGCTGTCTTAGTTGATTAAAGGCAGACACCATTTTGGCAATATGTTCTTTCACACACGCTCCCGGTTGGAGACGTAAATCAAACAAACATCTTGTAGCATGGATCTTGGCCCCCGCAGTGTTTCTGGAATTTAGCCGCTGCAGAACCGTCCAGACCTCATGCGTGTTCTTTAACTCAGAAACATAAGGCATTTGCTCTGGTCCCACTGCCAACACTAGTAGACCTTGGGCTTTCCTGTCGCGTTTCTGTGAAGCTGCCGCTGCTGCTTTGTCTTCTGCAGACGCGTCTGCAGCTGCCTGTAAAGGCGGTGCTTCAGTACAACTCCACAACTCTTTTGCTTGCAACCAAACCCTTACTCTAGCCTTCCAATCTTGCCAATTTTTCCCATTGAGTCGCGTAAATGGGACAGTAAAACTTTCCTGGGACTCTGCCATCCTCCCTGGGGCTTAGGAACGATACTCACACACCTGTAGACCGTCTCCCAGCTGCTGAGGTGGCTCCTTGAGGAATAAGACGTCTTCCAGCGAGTACAAACTGCGCAGTGCCTGTTTAAAAACTTTTTTCTAGGCACGTTGCAGGACTCAAGCTGCTTTGGAGGCTTTCGTTGTCGGCAACCGCTTCTGTCTTCGCTCCAGTCCTTTCATAAATCACTCTGAACTGCACTCCTTATCTCCTTCTTGACGTACAAACAACCATAACCTGTCCCATTAAACTTTAATTAGTTTAATGCTAAGCGCAATGTCCAGTGCGCTTCTGCCGCCACAATGTCCCATTACAGCAGAGCATTTCGCGCAGCAGTTTAAGAAGGGCCGGAGTGTCAGTATCCCTTCAATAAAGGAATCTTGGAGCAAGCGGTTTGGAACTCAAATAAAAGGTTTATTTACACAAAAACAAAAAACCCTGGTGACAAACCACACATATCAGCAAACACTCCCAAAAGAAAGGAAAGGAAGGGCAAACACACGAGTGAGCTGACTATTTATACAAACTCACATTCCTGGAAGCTTAACGACTTCCAGCTGCTCAGTGACTAGAGCGTCTTGATTAGAGCCTTTTAACCCTTTAATACCAACATCTTAGACCTTCTGGGAGAAAATTTTTCTTCTGACCCACTTTCCTCCTCAGAACTATGACCTCTCTTTTGTTGCTTAGCAACTGGTCTTTGGCTAACTCCACTTTCTTGAGAGCTCTTATCTGAACTTTCCTCCCCCTCAGACTCTGATTCTCTATGTTTACCTTCAGAGTCATGAAGCTCCTGGGAAGGTTCAAACCAAACCTCAGTATTGGCATGTAGTCTCTCCCAGCCACTATGTTCACAAAAACTGGCATTCCTGGAGATCACAATGCCATTTGTCCCTTCAGCAAAACGGAAACCTTTTCCCAGCTCCTGGTAACCCACAAACACTAACTGTTTGGTCTTAGGATCTCCCTTCTTCCTCATTTGTTTTGGAATTAATACCCAGGCTTTTGATCCAAACACATGCAAATGGTCAATTTTGGGGTTTTTCTGAAACAATTTAAAGTATGGGGTTGTACCTATTGTTTGATGAAAGAGCCTGTTTTGGAGATAACACGCGGTGAGCATGCTCTCCCCCCAATAAGACATGGGCAAATCAGCATCATCAAGCATGGCAAACATCATATCTTGTAAAGATCTGTTTTTTCGTTCTGCAACGCCATTCTCCTCTGGGGGAAAAACGTTCGTTTTTCTATGCCCAATGCCACGCTTTTGTAACCAATCTTTAAAGGCATTTGACATAAATTCACCACCTCTGTCCGTCTGAATCCTTTTAAGTTTAATGGACAGAAATCTTTCCACAGATGCCACCCAGCCTTTAAACTTAGTGAACACGTCACCCTTATTTTTCATGGGAAAAACCCAGGAATAACGTGTGGCGTCATCCACAATTGTTAGTGAAAAACGCGATCCACCCCTGCTTACAGCAAATGGACCAATTACGTCCATGTGAACCAGCTGTAGCGGTGACTCACTAACTCTGTCACTTCTGGGGTAAGAGACTCTGTGGGTTTTAACCTTTTTACAAACATTACAATCAAGGTACTTGTTACAACTCTTTAAATTACCCCCATCAGCCAATTCAGACATTTTTAGTACACTTTTCCAGCAAGCATGCCCCATTTTCCTATGCAATAAGTGCACACAGTTGTCATGTATAGCTTTGTTATTCACTGCAGGCTGAGATTTACTGACTACTGCTGCAACTTGAGATCCTGCTTTAAGCCAAAACAAGCCTCCCTCTGACTTAGCAGTGCCTAAAATCTCACCAGCCTTCTTAATAATGCAACTGTCTCCTTCAAAATACACTTTAAACCCAGCTTTTAGCAAACAATCTACAGACATCAGATTGCTCCTTAATGACGGCACACAAAGTACATTTTGCAGACATTCACGAAGACAAGGAACAAAAACTGCACCCCCCGAAATCACTTCGGAAGTACTTCCGTCTGCTAGAGCCACCTGGCTGCGCTGTGCTGAGTTCTTGGAAACAAACAATTCATCTGAATTTACGATGTGGCGAGATGCTCCCGAATCGACAACCCAGACCGCTTGTTTCTCATCAGCAATCTTGACCTCGCCGGTCACCAGCTGAGCTGACTGTTTTTGTTTGAAGAATTTCTTTTTACGCTGCTGCTGCTGCTGATCTCGTTTCTGCTCCTGCACCGGCAACTGAGACTTGACCAACTCCGGACATTGTCGTTTTAGATGCGCTGAAGACCCACATCGGAAACAACGCCTAACAGCAAACGCTGACTCCTCACCGGTACGCTGCTTTTGCTTCACCTCTGGCACGGCATGAGAACTCCTTTCAAACCGCCCACCTGTAGAAGCCTCTGCAGCCAACGACCTTTCTTGCCTCTTCTGCCATTCTTCAATCAAACGCCCAGTAACGTAACTGACTGATAAATCATGCTCCTGCATGCCTTCTAGAGACAAAACTAAATTATCCCAGCTTTCCGGGAGAGAACTCAAAATAATAGCCACCTTCTCCTGCTGGTCTAACGCACAGTCTCTTTCCTGTAGCGCAGCAAACTTTAACTGTAAACTGTGTAGGTGTTCCTGCATTGTAACCCCAGGCTGTAACATTGCCTTGTACAATACCTTGCGAATGAACAGCTTGGAAACCGCTGTCTCACGCACATGGAGTTCTTTAACTGCTTGCCACACACCTCTAGCTGTCTTGATTCCCCTCACATACGGCAACTGGGAATCTTCCAGCCCCAAGACAATTGTGGCCCTTGCTCTTTGGTCTTTATCGAGGTCTTCATCATCAGGCTTCGCAGGAAACTTACTCACCACTTGCCAGAGACGATCCCTCTGCAGCACTGCCTGCATGCGTTCCGACCACAGCAAGTAATTGGAGTCATTCAGACGCTCAAAAGCCATCTGAACTGGTTGTGAGGCCATCTTGAGAGCGATGTCCCTGGAACCCGGAACCAGCTACTCACGACCACCGAGAGAGAAAACAGGAACCACAGCACCCAGCACTCACACGCTGCAGCTGTTGTCCTTGTGTCCGCTGCGTCACCAGCTCACCACGGTCAGGAACCAGCCAGAGTCCATCAGCTGCACCAACAGGAACCGCAACTTCTGGAACTACTGGAACCAACGCCGTTGATGCTGACACCACCGCAACTCAGGCTGGCAGCACAATGCCCATAACCTCATGGAACTTTGGAGTGTCAGGCATAGCCCTACTGGCTTTAGCCCAAACGTAGCAGAGTTTTCCTGCACAGCGAAGAAGCTAGTTGCGGCAGTAATGACAAGTCAGCTAGACTCAGAATAACTATTTACAGGATTTATTAAAAAGAAAAATAAAACCAGCAGAGTTTCTGCATACAAATCAAAGCAAAATAAACCCTCTCTTTCTCTCTCTCAAAACCATACACAGCACTTCTACTCCTAACAACACCTCACATCAAACTGAGCTAGCAATCCCTTGATAACAGAGTTGAGTGCTGGTCGTTAACCAATCAGAGTGAGTAGTTTCTAGGTCAAGCAGACCTGGGCTTTCTGCCAAGAGTAAATTGACACCAGCCTGAGTTAATTGTGCGAAGCTAGAATCTGCAAGTTTCCCACGAGAACCAATTAACAGAAACTGAACATTTACAGACAATGCAGCCCGTATCCATGTACAGGCAGGTTCATACTAATATATCCACACACCCTTGCCTTGTTCATGAGACCATAGGCATGAATGCAAATGTGTGGAAAGGAATGGGATCTCAGGAAAGGAGTCCCAGAGCAGTTTGGAGAACACTGACAATGTCCCTATCTTAAACTTTCCTTCTGAAAAGGCCCCATCACAGATCTTTCTTCCCCAGGTTGCTCCTTGCTCTCAATAGGCATAGCCGGGGGGGGGCAGGGAGGAGCAGCTGTCCCCTCTAATCAATAAAATTCAATACAAATACACAGCAAACTGAGGTTCTTCCCCACCTAACAAAAGGCCTGCCCCCCCCCCCAAAAAAAAAATCCTGGCTGTGCCCATGTAGGAAACCCTCCTTCTACACATTTAACAGGCCTGCGGTGTGTCAGTTTACAGGCTCAGGAGAGGCCTTTGAAGGGAACCTGTTCAGACACCTCCTTCTAAAGAGACATCCTGCATTTATCAGTGCTCTAGTGGCTCAGCCACTTCAAGAATGAATAAACAGGGAACAAAAGGATTCGCTTATTCTTGAAAATGCCTGGAGGGTATTTTAGAAGAGGGGGCGGGGAGAGAGGAAAAGAACCAGTGAACTTTAAACAGGCTCATTACAGCCATCATTTTCTTAAAATAAATGAATGCAATTTAATCATGGGCAACATTCAATTAAACCAAAATAAGAACGTAAGCCACCAGAAAGTTATTTTGTGCAAAAAAGGACTGTAGCTCAATAGCATCACCAGAAAACCCTGCCTGAAATTACCTGATGGAGCAATGGTCTGATTCAGCATAAGGCATGCCATAATCTGCTCATCTAAGAAAGCAGGCAAGTAGGTAGACAGCTACAGATTTGTTTGTTCGTTTATATTAAATGCCTTTTCTGCCCTTTCAAAGGAGCCCAGGGTGGCAAACAACCAAACAGTAATACAGTGGTGCCTCGCAAGACGAAATTAATTCGTTCCGCAAGTTTTTTCTTCTTGCGAGTTTTTCGTCTTGCGATGCACGGTTTCCCATAGGAATGCATTGAAAATCAATTAATGCGTTCCTATGGAAACCGACTTCAGACCAGGTCCGGGGACAATCTGTCCCCCGACCTCTTCTGAAGGCTGGGGGGGGGCGAAAGTCTTTGCTCCCCCCCCCCACGGCAGCATTTTAAAATCGCCTCGGACAGCAGAGGACTTCTCCGCTGTCCGGGGCAATTTAAAAGCCCTCCCGGGAAGGCAGCCAGGGGGGACAAAGATTTTCGCCCCCCGCCAGCCTTCAGAAGAGGTCCAGGACCTCTTCTGAAGGCTGGGGGGGCGAAAGTCTTTGCTCCCCCCCCCACGGCAGCATTTTAAAATCGCCCCGGACAGCGGAGGACTTCTCCGCTGTCCGGGGCGATTTAAAAGCCCTCCCAGGAAGGCAGCCAGGGGGGACAAAGATTTTCGCCCCCCGCCAGCCTTCCACTCTTTTGAAGCAAGGGGCGGCAACGGGGAGAAGGTCACTTCTCCCCTTTGCCGCCCCTTGCTTCAAAAGGGGTCCGGGGGGAGAGAGAGGAAGGCGCGCGCCTTTCCCTCTGTCCCCTCTTTTGAAGCAAGGGGCGGCAACGGGGAGAAGATCGCTTCTCCCCTTTGCCGCCCCTTGCTTCAAGAGGGGTCCGGGGGGAGAGAGAGGAAGGTGCGCGCCTTTCCCTCTGTCCCCTCTTTTGAAGCAAGGGGTGGCAACGGGGAGAAGATCGCTTCTCCGCGTTGCTGCCCCTTGCTTCAAAAGAGGTCCGGGGAGAAAGGGGAAGACGCCAGCATTTTAAAAAACCTCGGGACAGCGGGGGACTTCTCCGCTGTCCGGGGCGATTTTAAAATGCTGGCGGGCGGCAGCGAAGCCTTCGCTGCCGCCCGCCAGCATTTTAAAAAACCTCGGGACAAAGGAGAAGTCCCCCGCTGTCCCGGGGTTTTTTTAAATGCTGCTGGGCGGCAGCGCTGCCACCCGGCAGCATTTTAAAATCGCCCCGGACAGCGGAGAAGTCCTCCGCTGTCCTGGGGTTTTAAAAAAACCTCTCCGCCCCCCGCCAGGCTTCAGAGCAGCCTTCCGAAGCCTGGCGGCGGGAGGAGGTCCGAGGACAGTGGGCAAGACGCCCTGTCCCGGAGATTTCCCTATGGGCTTTCGTCTTGCGAAGGAAGCCCATAGGGAAATTCGTTTTGCGAAGCGTCTCCAAAACGGAAAACCCTTTCGTCTAGCGGGTTTTCCGTCTTGCGAGGCGTTCGTCTTGCGGGGTACCACTGTAATACAATTTAAAATAAGCTAAAAATGTGTTTTGGAATACTTGAAAGGCTTTGAAACAATAAGAAGATCTCTACACAGTCACTTTTCCTTACATCTGATCATTTCAAGGCTGCCGGACTCATTTAGCCATCAAATGCCTGGGGGAATAAGAATGTTTTAGGTGTCATGGGCCAGGAGTCAGCTTTGCCTACTGAAGGGGGAGAAGGTGGAGTGTCTCCTCCTGCATCTGACCAGCCTTCAAGGACACAGAGGAGAAGGCACTGATGAGAACTAGCTCTTGTAATTTCTGGCCCTACCTTGCTGTTTCTTGCTCATCTTGACCCTTGACCATCAGATTCCCTGATCCTTGGACCAACAGACCAGGTGGATTGCCAGGTGGACACCAGGTGGATCGTCCAACCCTAGGACTGGACCTGACTTTGGATGCCGATTATGCCTCCAGGCAAGTACACCTCAGAGACTCTTCTGGTTGGCTGGCCTCCCACTCCTCTGAACTCTGCACGTTGTTGCTCAGCATAAGACTGGCATTAGGCTCCTCCTGAATATTAATGACAAAGGAGTCAAGACACACCTCACCAGGGAGGGTGTTTCACAAATGAGGAATTGCTCCCAAGAAGGCCCTGTCATGGGGCACAACACCAACCAGGTAGCACCAACAGGGCTTCCCCTGCCAATTGTAGGGCCAATATTACCATATTGAGGAAAGTGCTGTTTTAGGTACTTGGCTCTTTAGTGCTTTTTACACCAGTGGTAAACACCTTGAATTGGGCCTGTTAGTCCACTTCATAAAAATTCCCATCCTATCATAAAGAGAGGAAAATCTGTCCAAATAGCTGGAGTTTATAGGAAACAAGGATTTTTTTTTCATTCCAAAATAAGCAGATTCAAAAACTGCAGTCAAGAAAAGTTCAGTTCATTTGCAATAGTTGCCTCTTTCCTGTTTATAATACCACAGCTTTTCACTGCTGTTGTTACATATTGAGTCTGCACCAGTCCTTTCAGACAACAGAAATAAAGTAGGATAATAGCTATCGGATCAATGCTATTGACATTAATGAGAGCAAGTGGATCTTTCTGTAGTACCAGGAGACTATCATGTCATGACCACATCCTGTCCTGTAGGCATGGTTTCAAAAAGAATTAATTTTCATTCATTCATACTGAATGAAGTGGTCCCCTGTGGAGAAAGGGGCCTCCGATGTTAAGGATGGTTGGCTTGCATAAGCAAGCTGATCTTTGTCATGTGGTAACGGGAATGTTATTCAACAGGCAGCTATTACAAACAGAAACATTTGAACCATGAGGATGGAGAGGCCAACTCCAAGGCAGAATCAGTCTCACAGAGTGAGGTCCCCTTTCCTCTCATTCATTCATATTAGCAACTGATAACATCTTAGGGGAGGGTATAAGAAAACACAATGGAGTATAATCAAACAAGAAGCCTTTGGCAATAAAAACAGCAGAAGTGGAATAATAATAAACCCCACAACCTGAGTTACAGACTGAACCTGAGTTCAGTGTGTATCTGAAGAAGTGTGCATGCACACGAAAGCTCATACCAAGAACTAACTTAGTTGGTTTTTAAGGTGCTACTGGAAGGAATTTTTTTGTTTTGCCCACAACCTGAGGGCATTTTTATTTAAATGCCTCCCAAAATGATGCCATTTTCAATGTCCACAGTGTCCATGGGAAGGTGGCAAGAATGGTGAGAAGATTGGAGATAAAATAATATGAGGAAAGATTGGAAGTTGCTGGGTACATTTTAGCCTGGAGAAAACTGATGTGATAGCCATCTCCCAATGAGAGGATGTTAGAAAGGATATTACATGAAAGGATGTTAGAGGATGGACCAAGTTGACCAAGATGATGGACCACGTTTATTGATGTAGTGGGCAGGGCCAAATGGGTTCAATTTGCAAGGAAGGGGATTTTGACTAAACATTAGGAAGAACTTGCTGATCGTCTGGGTGTTTAAGCATGGAATAATCTGCCTTGGAAGGGGGTGGGACTTCTTTCATTAGAGGTTTTGAAGCGGAGGCTGAATAAACACTTATCAGAGGTGCTGTAGTAGTGGGCTTCCTGCATTGGAAGGAAAGTGAACTAGATTAGCTTTGATATAGCTCTTCACTCTGACTTACGATTCCAGAATGAGAAACCCAGTGGAATTTCCCCAAGAACATAGTGAGGCTCACTCTTTCTTCTCATTAATTCATTGTATTTAAATATATACATTCCACTGTTCTAGGCAAAATGTTCATCAGTTAATAACCTGGAGGCCACAATGGGAAATGTGCTTTCCATTATCCCCACCATTTAACTTCTAGGAACAGAGAACAACAAGGATGTGCTTCATAATCTATATTGGAGCAATTTTATATGAAAGGTGGTTTTTTGTTTGTTTGTTTTGGTTTTCTTTGCATTTGTACAGTTATTGGGAGTACTAAATCATTCCAGTCCCTCCCAAAAGAAACATAAAATGAAAATTAAATTTACATGTAAAGCAAATCTGTTCAAATGTGCCCAAGGTGCTCCTACCCACCACCCCATGACAAAATCCATGCAGAATCCAAGGATCAGTATTTCCCACATTGCTTAGTTCCTTTATTTTCCAGTTTTTAGATTAGCTTTCCCTGACCTGGTACCCTCTGGGTGTTATCAGACTCCTAGCAACCCTGCCAGCTGGAGTACAAAAGCATCTGGATGGGAGGGCGCACCAGGTCAAGAAAGACTGATACTGAAGACTTCTGGGAAATGATATATAATGAACTGGGGAAAAATGTCGGAAATGTTTTTTCCTAAGGAACCAGAAGCTTTTCTTTTAGTTATTATAGGATCAGAGATCCCAAAGGACCAGATGAAACTGTTTATGTACACGACCACGGCTGCACAGACTCTGTTAACCCAGAAATAGAAAGGTGGCCCAACTCTGACCAAAGAAGAGTGGCAGGCAAAATTGATGAACTATGCCGAGATGGCAAAGCTTACAGGAAGAATTAGAAACCAGGATGAGGAGGTCTTTAATAAAGAATGGGGGAAGTTTATAATTTGTTTGAAAAGCTATTGTAAACAATTACATACATTGGTAGGATTGACTTGTAGTAAAAAATTGAACTACAGATTGACAAAGAATTTATAAAGATAGTTATGAAAGACATTCAGAGGGGGAAATCATTACATTAAGATCCACAATGGGGGGGGGGGAGGGAAGTCAAAAAGGATTATATGTTTATGTATTTAATTCATTTGTTTATGTAAAATAGAAAATGCAAAAATAAAATTTATATATAAAAAAGACTGATATTGATGGTAGAACAGAAATGTGGTGATACAAGTGGGGAGGGTCTTTCATTTTAAAGACAGCAATGCATAATGACTCCACAATGTCTTATTTCAACAGTTTGCATCAATGCCACCCCCTCTTCAAAGCTGCCTACTGGGCACAATTAAGATTTCTTGCATTCAGGGAAAACATGACACTAATGAGGCATGCAGTTTGGTCTGTGGGTAGAATCTTTATGGAAGTTGCAAGGCACAATTAAAACATCTATGCTGAGAGCAACCTTGCTAGGAAATCTTTGGGACGCCTGCACATGGGTAGATTTACTGCAAGAGGAAATGCTTCCAAGCATATGTAAATGCTCCTATAATCCTTATGCTCTTGGGTATCTTTTTACACGGCAAACAATATTGTGCTGTTCAGAAAGTGGTACTTTGTAGAAATGAAACGACACTTTTAGCAATAGCCCCAACCTTCATCTTAAGTCAATTTGTGGTTTGTTAACCACCAGCTTCCTACAGCTTCTTTCTCCTGGCATATCTTACTTAGACACATCAGTCTGACAAGAGATCTGCTGGAATGGCAGCAGTTGAGAAGAGTCAGTTCCACACATTCCAAATCCTTTGGATTTTGTTTCAAAAGCACGGAATGGCTTCAAGAACAGTTAAGCTCGATCTTTATCACCCCTGTTATACTGAAAATTCCAAGTGGGTCCGAACCTCAATGCTTAAAATCCCTGATAGAGGATAAGGACCCAGAGATCACGCTAAGGGTTGCCAAATTTTGCGTGGCTGCCATAAAACTCAGGGAATAAGCTGTGCTGTTACAAAGACTAAGGCCTCAGATGCAAACGCTAGATAATGTTTCAGTGACTAAGACCTAAACTACATTTCTAATGGCTGTCATATTCGTATTGTTTATTGTTATATTTCATTGTTAATTCAAACTTACTTCTAGTGTGTTTTATGTTCGCTTAGTATGGTATGTAAAGCTGGTCTGGGGCCATAATAAATTTCATTTCAGTTAAGCCAGTGTGGTGGTTAGAGTGTTGGACTAGGACCAGGAAGTTCCAGGTTCAAATCCCCACTCAGCCATGGAGCTCACTGGGTGACCTTGGACCAGTTATGCTCTGTTAGCCTTCTCTACCTCACAATGCTGCTTTTATGATAAAATGGGGATGGGGGAGAATGGTATATGCCACCCAGAGCTCCGTGGAAGAAAGATGGAAGATACATTGAATAATGAATAAAAATTATAAGCAGATGTCCTTGAGAAATGCTTTAAAGTCGTTTCAATATGGTCACTTTACCTTTTTAAAAAGCCAAGCATTGTGTAATGCAGGGGTGGGGAACTGGATGCAACTGGTGGACTGGATGCTTACCTTCCCCACCCCTCCACAAGGCACCCGCCTGTCAATCGCCTGATGCCACAATGATGTGACCCATTTTTCTTTGTCCATGCAATTTGAAATCAAACGACAGAGGCAAAGGCACGGGGCTTTGCATCACATTATAACGGCATTATTCTTCCAACAGCAAAATTAAAGCAAGCATCACAAGATTTGTGCACAAAGAAAAAACTGAGTCCATTTTTCAGAAATGGCAATGGGCATGTGTTTTTTAAACCATAGATCCATAGAATAACAAGATGCACCCGCCCACCCTTGAGAGATCACTAGATGAGTGGCAACCAACAGGTATAGAATGAATTCTTGAGAAGTAAGGTCAGCATTAGCACTATAAAAATGGGAAAGAGACTTAAATTAGCATCCAAGGTGACCTGTTTGCCATCAATACCAACTTCCATTACAACCTGCTTCCAGAACTTCTTTACAAATAAATTTTACTTTTCCACTACCATTTCATCCATACGGAGTTGTCCAGTGGAGCTGTATATCAAGGGCCTGATGTGATGAGATAGGAGCTCTTAGTGGCCCACTGTGACACTTTGCTGGTAAGTCATTTGCATCCATTCAAGTCATGATTCCAGGAGAGTACTTTTAACAGCTTTTAACAACAGCCCTGTTGTTAGGGTTGATTTTCAATTTGTAGAGTTAGAGAATGTGGGCAAGATCCTTTGAAAGATCAGGTCAACCACTTGCATGCATGATTTAGTTTAAATTAATATCTATCTGTTGTGTCTATATGTTTCTTTTAATTGCTGTTTAATATTCTTGCTGATATATATATATATACACACACACACACACACACACACACACACACACACACACACACTCTGAGTGCTACATCTGTAGCAGGGAAAGCATATAAATATTTTAAATGAATAAATGAGTCCAGACTACACACTAGCATCAGACTTGGTAAAGGCAAAGAGGTGGGAGAGGTTTAGGGCCAACCAGTGGCGTAGCGTGGGTTGTCAGCACCCGGGGCAAGGCAAGTAATTTGCGCCCCCTAACCCGTGGATTTGCGCCCCCTAACCCGTGGATTTGCCCTAACCCCAGATGTTGTGCCCGGTGCGGCCGGCCCCCCCTGCACCCCCCACGCTACGCCACTGGGGCCAACTGTCAGTAAATCCCTCTATCATACACTGAATGTCAGTATTCCGTCAAAGTTCTCGATGACTTCAAATGAGTGGCCAATGATGGTTAGAGGAGACTTGTGTTGGCCATTCCTATCACTGTACAGTGGTACCTCGGGTTAAGAACTTAATTTGTTCTGGAGGTCTGTTCTTAACCTGAAACTGTTCTTCACCTGAGGTACCACTTTAGCTAATTGGGCCTCCTGCTGCCACCGCTTGATTTCTGTTCTCATCCTGAAGCAAAGTTCTTAACCCGAGGAACTATTTCTGGGTTAGCGGAGTCTGTAACCTGAAACGTCTGTAACCTGAAGCATCTGTAACCCAAGGTACCACTGTAAATCAAAGTTTATGCAACTCTTGATGGTTCCTTTTGATGTTAACACCTTTGGTTTTGATGTTTCCATATCTTGCCTTCTGATATGTTATCACTATTTATTTACTTATTTACTTACTTACTTACTTACTTACTTACTTACTTACTTACTTTGTGTGTTGTCTGTGCATGACCCTTCTAGGAGACTTAGTTTGAATTATATGCAGATACCACTAAATGATGAGAGCTTCAACATAATTTTTAGATATTTCATTTAGCAGGGAAAAGGAGATGTCACAGGAAAAGATAACATAATTCTAAATCCATTCTAAAAAAATAGATTCTCCCCCCCCCTCCCCAAAAAAGAAAAGAAAACAGAATTCTGCAAGCTTTCCCGGATGAAGAAGGTTACGCACCTCCTTCTTTGGTCAAATACTTAGTCGGACTTGAAATGGTCTCCATTTTCTTACAATGTATTAAGGAAGAATCTCAATCGCAATGGCCTCACTCTCAAGGAGTGTTTAAAAAATAACACACACAAAGAATGCCACATCCAAGTCCAGTTTGGGTAACTGCATCCCAGCCTTGCTTTTTCTTTATTCCCTTGATGTAATTGCAGAATCCAAGGGAAAGGATATGGGTTTAAGGCATGAGAGAGGCAACAAGGAGGCCCCAATTGAAGTTATGATCCATTCTAAAACAATTTGGCCAGGGTCCAATGAGGTAATTTAGGTAGATGCAAGGGCATCACTCATCCAGTGATGTGATGTGGGTCCCCCCCTTTTCTTTTCTGTTAGTCTTTGAACAACATGCCCAATGCTTATCACAAATTAGCTCCACTGATGTGCCAGCAAGATACATGACCAGCAAGGTACTTCTACAAGTTCAACCTATTTGCACATCAAGCCCAGTCATGTCCATTTTGACTGTCAGTGGTTCTCCCAGGTTTCAGGCAGAGAGGTCCTTCCCATCACCTGCCACTTGATCCTTTTAACTGGAGATGCTAGAGACCTATACACACAATGCCCTTTCACCAATCAACAGGCCATGCTGTCTCTCTTGCTTATCCTTTAACCACACCCTTATGGGGCCCAGACCCTACTTGTTCTCTTTCCCCTTAGATCCCATCTCAGGGTCCTAATGCCCCACCCTGTGCCCTCACTCCCTTCTACCTTAGATCTTCCTCCCTGAGACCCTAGCCCCAAGCCCACTCTTTCATTCTCTGGTCTGTCTCTTCCCTCTTCCTTAAGGCACATGCTGCCTTGCTACCTCCCTCTCTCTTCATTTGCTGTTGGTGGCAACAAGAACAATACTAGATAAAGTCCGTGTCATCCCCCACCCCAATAATAGCAAAACAAATCTTCTGCGTACTGATTGTGGATACAAGAGAGGCTGGCTAACACCTTCAGGCAGGCAGAGACATCTGGCTAGCCATTGCTGGAACCTGGAAACAGAATTTCCCTGGCTCAGCAAAGCGAATTTGTCATCTTAGAACAGGGGCCAGCAAACTTTTTCAGCAGGGGGCCGGTCCACTGTCCCTCAGACCTTGGGGGGGGGCAGACTATATTCTGGGGGGGGGGGATATATGAACCAATTCCTATGCCTCACAAATAACCCAGAGATGCATTTTAAATAAAAGCACATATTCTACTTATGTAAAAACACCAGGCAGGCCCCACAAACAACCCAGAGATGCGTTTTAAATAAAAGGACACATTCTACTCATGTAAAAACATGCTGATTCCCGGACCATCCGTGGGCTGGATTTAGAAGGCGATTGGGCCAGATCCAGCCCCCGGGCCTTAGTTTGCCTACCCATGTCTTAGAATATGTCCCTGCTCCCCAGTTTAGGAACTCCCCATTTTACAATCTGCAACCCTGGCACTGCTTCATCTCCGCCTGCTCCATCCCACTCACACTCCAAAATATAAAGTATAGAGTGGCAAACAATTGAGGCTTCTTTTTTTCTCTATTACAGATCCACAGCTATAGAACGCTCCCCCATCAGATATCTGTCTGGTACCATCTTTCTTCAGTTTCAGGTCGAAAGGGAATATCTGGAGCTTTGGAAGTTGGACAGGAGACAGTTAATGGATCTAGGAATCCTGCTCAAATTCACCTTAATGGTCTAGGCAAAATTGCTAAATGCTCTTCCTCTGTTATAGAAATCAGCTGTTTGCTGTCAGTAGCTGACCCACAATGATTAGGAAATGATCTGGGCCAAGAGACATACTAAAACAATGGTCTTACGCACACAGCCTCTGAAGTGTAGCACTGCCTAGGGCTCCCCACACACACACACCTCACATGGCACTTATATTTTCAACAAACACAGACACACATCCTTACAACATTCAAGGACTGCAAGTGTAAATGATTACACATGCACATGGGAGTCCCAGGCACAAAGATGCAAATACACATCTATTAACAGCACATATATATTAGACACATTTCACCTCTTTGCTGGGAGGAATACTTGCATTCCCAGGGCAAGCATAATTGTCATGCAAAGTGTAAAGAGGCCCAGGGAAAGCAGAGGAGTACATGCCTTTGAGATCTTTAATCAAAAGTGCTGTGTGTGGGCAGGATCAAATATTTTTAACACCTCTTTCCCCCTTTTCTTCCTAATGTAACACTAGCATCTCAACAAATGAAACTGATCTGTAGAAAATGTAAGTTGAAAAAAGAGACATTGCACATACTTCTGTAAACCAAGAAATCTTTAATAAAAATATGTTGTTGTTGTTGTTTTTTAAAAAAAACACAATAGGATAACTGTTTCAATAGGCCCCTTTCCCTTTAGGCATTCACTTATTTACACAAACATTTACAACCTACCTATGATTTAAGCAGCTTGCAAGAAATGCAATAATATTCAATATAAAAAGCTCGGGGGGGGGGGAGTTCTGCACAATCCCAACAAAGTTAAGCACTTCAGCTCCTTGTGATTTGAAATAGGAGAGTTAAACACTTTAATCTCTCCCACTGAAATCCAAGGGACTCAACAGGGCATAACTTCAGCTGGAGCATGCCTGTAAATATTAAAGACACTGCTGAAGTGTAGAACACATTGGCATTTAAAATATGCTTCCTATAGGAGAACTCCCCATCAAACTCAGTGGGACTTACTTCTATGTGCAAATATGCGTAGGATTGAACTGCATGCTGAAGTCTCTTTGGTATATAGGAAATCAACAGGAAAGCACTTAATATTACCTATTAAGTCCCACTGATTTAATTATTTCTCTTTGGTTATAGAGTTCTGCCAACCTTGTTGTCAGTGAGTTGACATCCAACTGTGAAAACATATTGCCTACTGCCTAGGGCTCCCTTGGACCCTCTCAGTTTAGTCATTAATGGATCACATGGAAGTTACATGCATAACCCTTGCTGTATTGAAGAATAGCAAATTACTTGTGACTGGGCAAGCAACCTAGTGATGTCACATCAAAGTAAGTGGGCATCATTCTTCGAACATCAGAGCTAGTACAGGCTGACGTTCATGCCACTCAAGGGTCTGGGGAAATCGGAAAGAGTGAATGCAGTTTCACAACCAATACTGTGTATCGCTTAAATGTGCAAATGCCTTCTTAAACATTTAGGAAGCGCTATATTGTAGATTAATTTCCAGTGCTGTCCTGCAGAGACAGGCATAAGCCAGGAGAACGAGCAAAGATAGGCAAAGATGGTCTATTAAAAAAAATAAATGCCAGGGTGTGTGTGTATGAATCGCCTGCTTGACAACAAGCCTAACTGAATATCAGCAAGTTACTTTTTTGCCACAGACTCAATGGGAATAATAGAGGCAATGTGAAAGCCAGGTAGAAATGTCTGTTCCATGGAGCACATTTTAATAATAATTTTAAAAATAGAAGGATCCATCAAATTGCATGGGGGGAGGAAGCAGAGAAGCCCCTAAAGACAGAATTTCAAGCTCTTATTAATCTCAGACTTTAATTTTTTAAAAAAATACAGAAGTCGAATCTTTCTTTCTAGATTTGGAGGAATCGGCATGCTTTCCGTTTAGTGATAAGCAAAAGATGGTGAAGTTTAGCCCTATTCATTCTGTGATCTGAAACTGACAAGTTTTCCTTACCTGTCTCGCTTTGGTGGGTTCCCTCTCTCTGCTGTTTCATTTCCAACTCTGTTTAAAAGTCAAGGGAGGAGGAGGAGAACAAAAGAAAAGCTGTTAAGCGCGCAGATCGCTCCGTGGATCGACACCCAGCGATTGTGTTACATTTGTTGGGAGTGTGTCGTGTCAAAGAGAGATTTGGAAGACTTCTTTTTAGAAGCCGGTGCTTTTGAAAGGAGGAAAAGGGGGAGGAAAAGCCACCAGCACTTTAAAGGTTAACTTCCTCTGCCGAAGAACAGGCGTTTGATCCAAGCACAACAGAGTGTAGCTTTTCAACCTCGCTAGCCAATGAGACGAGTTGGTGGGCGGAGCGAGGACTCTACAGAGGCAGGCTTATTGTTGGGGGTTTTCTTTTTCTTTTTCTTTTTTAAGAAAAACATTTCCTCCAACCCTCCCCCCCCCCCCCCGCACACACACCATTTTTTTTTTTTTTTTAGTTTAGTAAATTAATGCAGCAAGAAAGTCTCAAGATCCGGCGAGTTCTATGGAGGTGAAGATGGGGCGAGGAGGAAAATGGACTGGATCGAGAGATCACTGAGAGACTTTCCTCTTCGGCTTCCTCGCTGATCACCATGGGAATCCCAGCCCCATGAAACTTGCCCTTAGCTTCCTTCCCCACTTTCGCCCCGAGCGATGGGACACCTTCCCTGCAGCAATAATAACTTATTCGTGGGGAAAAGATCCCGGGAAGCTGGAATCGACAGCAGCGAAACGTCGACCCACCGGGAAAGCAACGTTTCCGGAACAATGCAGCAACTGCATAAGGAGGATTGCAAATTCCCTTGGATATAACTGAGGAAGACACCCCGGGCGCCCGAGGAGATTATCCGTTGGGTTTCTTACTCCCACCCACCCCCCGTTTCCCCCCACATGGCCAATATATTCTCGTAGCATTCTGCATGGTCCAGAAGCCCGGTGCGCGCACTGGGATCCTACTGGAAGGAAGGAAGATTTCTTTGCAGGGATCTGGTCATCCAAGCAAAGCTGTTAACACCGAGAGCAGCGCTGGAGTTTAAATGTCCATTTCCCCCCTCTCTCTCCAAGGTGCTGAAACGTGGGGGGGTGGTTTGCTGTCCAGGGTCCTGAAATCCCAGCGCCTCGCCCGTCTATGTTCAACTGCCTCCTCTTCCCCACGCCACCTCTAACTGCAAGGATTGTGTACAAAATTAACAAAGAGGATATTTTCCACCATTTTATCCAGTCTGGTATTTATTTATTTATTTTTGTTTCTAAGTGCCAATTCGCTTGTTCTGACGTGTGGACTACAAATTCATCCGATCTGAAAAAATGTGTAACCTCAATGCACTTGGAGTCTACCTTTGGGAGACCATAGTATTCTTCAGGTAGGCTGTTTTCTAAACCACTGAGCTAGGGGTGTATGGGTATTTGAGATTGCAATGATAAGATCTGGCATGTGCGTTGAGTCCTGCTTGAGAGAAGAAAGTCCTCCTTTGGGATATCCCCACATACTTTTCTCTCTCTGGTTATTTTCTGTTTCTAATTGTTTAATTCAGAGTATAAGGACTTCTGACAGCTTTATGAGTTACTCGGTGTAATTAGCACTGCATTCTCTGCCTGTAACCGCAGTGCTGAAAACGCCAGGTGCTCAAACTGGTAGGAATGCGACAACTAGTGGTGATGGCGAGGGTTGCACTTGTACTCCACGAAACTAAATATTTCATTTTCCGACTTTGGGGGGGGGGGAGGATGCAAGTTGAGAAGAGCAATGTTGTGATTATGCCTCTATCATCATTAAACTTTCAGAATCACTTTGTGCTAGGTGAATTATTCTGACTATACCCAACAGATTTAGTAGCAATATATATATACCCTGCTATGAAATTCAGCTTTGAAAAAAACTTTCCACAAAAGTTCTCTTGTATGGTTGTTGTTGTTAACTTTGCACATCATAAGATGAGATTGTCAGTGAAATCCTGCGCATGTCTACTCAGAGGTAAACCTCACTAAGTTCAGTGGGACATACTGCCAGGTCTGTGGGATTGCAGTATGTGTGAGGGTCTGTCTCCAAAATGACCTGGCCAGCACTGTCACATACTTCTCTCAAAATATCTTACTAATCACAGGGAGGAAATAATTGTTATCTGTCCTGCTGTGTGAGAATGAACAATGCACTCTTCTGAGATAATGAGAGGTGTCATATGCACATATCTGAAAACCTATATTTGTTTCACAACCTGCAGGATTCAGAAGTATTACACTCCATTTGAGTTGCATGACTGAACCACTTCATCCTCCGTGTGTTTTAGTAGAGCAAATATGTTGTTTTGACAGAGGAAGCTGAATTAATGATAGATAGATATTGATACATTTTATATATAGACACATTGCCAAAGCAATGCTTCTTTCCTTCTTTCTACAGATGCACTATTATGATCTCTTAGATGTTAGAATTAATTGGCTTTGTTCTAAGAAGGTCAGTGTTGGAAGCCTTTTCAGTCTTCCAATTAATCAAAATAAAATAAATAAGACCTCCAGTACGAAACATATTTGCCCTTCCAGAGGTCATATAATACAGGAAATCTGCATTTACAAAGCATACACATGCAGTGCTGAATAGAAGCATATGCAACCCTGCATGCCATAGACTTCAGTGGGACTTATACTGCCTATCTGTGTACAGGATCACAACCTTAATTCAGCAGAAATGTGTCATATGCTTTCACCCTGAACTGAAAATATCTTAAATGTAGATCTCCTCGTGGAGTGTGGTAAGCTAATCGCTATGCAGGACAGTGAAGAGGTTACACTGGAATGCAAAACAAATGAGAGAGAGAGAGAGAGAGAGAGAGAGAGAGAGAGCGCACAATATTTAAGAAGAGAGATGAACATTACGTACCTAAACAGTTTAGAATGTCAGCAAAGCCTCCTAAAAGAAAGAAAAAAGCTTTTCACCTAAAGTTATAGCAGGGCCTGTAATAGATGGAAACCAAAGATTGTTCCTCCATTCCAAGGACTAATCAAAAGCAGGGGATATGTATAGTTAAATATTCCTATGCTTCCATCTTGTTCCAGTTTAGAATGCATGCACTTTGAGTAAGTCATGTTTTATATGAAACATATGCATTCAGACTCCTATTCCTTGAGAATTTTAGGTCCTGCCCATTCCATGTTCAACTACCTCACAGGCATGTTGTGGAAAAGAAACTTCATAATGACTGTATCAGTACACTCCTGTAACGCAAACTCAGCCCTACTGAGTTCAATGGAGCTTACTCCAAGGTAAGAAGGTGCAGGATTGCAGCTGATGTTACACAGCTTTACGCTGGCGTTTTTAGATATTTGCCACAACTACCCTTCTGGGTCTAAGGAACTTTCGAGCAACCTTAACCTGACATCTGCAAATATTCCCCAAAGCAACAGTGTCTGTAGAAAAGAGTTTCTTCCTGTCTCTTGTACCTTCCACCACCATGATGCTCATCTTCAGCCCAATCATTTGAGATTTTAGTGTAGTGGATTAAGGGCTATTTGGAAAGTTAATAAAAACCAATTATACCTGCGGAGTGATATGTGATGTTAAAAATGCAACAACCTAGTAATCCAATAACCCATGATAGAACAGAAATGTGCAGTGCATTAGATAGCATTGTATGCCTCCCCTCCCCACCGACCTGTCAAACCCAAGTAGTTTAGGATTGAAGTAAGAGCCCATACTGCGTCAACACATAGTCTGCAATATGAAAATAAAAAAGGGAGGGGAAAGCATATACAGCAATTACATGAGAGATGAAAGCTAAGCTTCTGTTGAAACATAAGGCCTTCTGTAAGCCATTAAAACCTTCCAAATCTGTAGGGACAAATAGCATCTGGTATGTGATTGCAAACATTATGATATTGGCAATATAATATTTGCCTCTGTTACGCTCAGAGTATTTTTGAAAGAATTTGATTCAAACGGGCCTTTCATGGAAGAAGTTCAGACATCAGTATCCTTGTATATGAGCAAGCCTTTGCAGGCTGCAACAGTTTCAATATATAGCTAGGCTGAGGCTAAAAGGGAATGGAAAATGGCATTTACGGTATGTTTGACAAATCATAGAATTGTAGGGTTACCAAGCCTTGTCTACCAACAGAGTTATAGACAGAACTCTACGAAGTCTAGGTATTGTTAGAGCACAAGTGCTCTCTTTTATAGTATCCTCAATGCAAAGTGCAAAACTTTGCTGCTAATTAATACAGAGAGTGATACATCTAAATGCCTAACAAGATACAATCACTGATCCTGGTTGTCCATACAAGGTGTTCATAATGTACTGAAACAAGTATCAATGTGAGCTTACAAATATATAATTTTTAAAAAATGATATTTTCATTCAGTCTCATTTATATTGTCACTGTCTAAAATAAGTCCATAAATGATCTGTCTAAGCAATGAATATCCAATCCATATTTTAAAGGTCATATCACAGACATAATTTGGGTTGTGCATTGAGGAAGATGGGTGCTGGTGCATCTTTAAAGTTCATTAAATAGGACTAAGCTTGATTCTTAGCTCTTTTGTGCTGAAATAAATTAGAAGCAACTTTCCCTGAAGTTAGTAGGAAGGTTGGTAGGTTGGTTGGTTGGTTGGTTGGTTGGTTGGTTGGTTGGTTGGTTTGGACTTCCAAGAGAAAGCAGTATCTGAAGCTACGTTGCACCAAAAGCAGTTCCTCAGATTCACAGAACCTGTTATACATGGATTAGGCCTTTCCTGTAGTGATGAGTTTGCACTTAGCAGAATAGTATTAGTTGGTAAACTGCAACTTCCTGGCTGTTCAAAGAACCTGTTGGATACACTTAACTACTTTAGCTATCATTTTCCTGCATCTTGTTGATTTCCATTGCAAACACACTTCTGATGGATGAGAGGCTGCCATATTAACATGTTAATTTCCATTTCTATTTAACACAAGAGTATAGTGATCTGCTTTTTTGGAATCTCACTAGAAATAAACTTTTTAAAAAAAAAGTAGAGAAAAGGAAAAGCATTACTCTTGCCCTTGGGACATAAAAATGCAGCCGAGATGCCAGATATCCAGTCTTTTCCTTGTACCTCTGCAGTGCTGGATAACATTGCAGTGGAATTTGTAAGTAAGACAGCAAGAGAGGTTTCCAGGACCATGTGTCTAATACCATGCCCCCATTGTTGTTGCTTAAAGGAATGCTTTGTACACACTAAGTGGTGGGGGGAAATTATTATATTTCTGCTCTAGCCTAGACTTTGCCTAAAAGAACTTAAACCCCTATTAATTATTATTATTATTATTATTATTATTATTATTATTATTATTATTATTATTATTACTGACTTCTCTTCTATTATGTACAGTCCATAATTTAATCCCATGTTTGTCTTTTATGTTATATCTTTTTTAAAATTCACATTTGAAATATTCATCACAATATTAAAGGGGAGAAAAATTTAAACATGTAATTTCTACAGAGTACATAATAGAATGACACTAACACTTCTCTTCCACACTTGAGTTAACAAGATCTCTTGATCTCTCTCTCTGTTTGCTTCTTCTGTCTCAATTAGTCGACAGGATTTCTGAGAATGCCTTTGACAATTTTTAAATGATAAGGGAATTTATAAAGTCCTGCAGAAGATTGATAGGAACAGGTTTCTCCCAAGTTGGCTTAATACAGGGGTGTTACTAGGTGCTTAATAGATCTGGGAAGCAGGGTAATGGCAGATATTTGGATAAATGCATAGGGTACCTCTGGGCAAATTTAAGATAGGAATTGGCTGGGGTCTCCTCAGCACCACAGTTTGCAACACACCAAACCAGTCTGTAAGCACAGTACATATATTTTAAAAATCAGTTTTAAAAGAGGAAGAGATTTGGGGTCTGACCCTAACCATGTCCCTGGCTGAATTGCTCACAATGCAGCACAGAAAAACTAATGTGGCCAATTTGGTCATTTTTTTTTATCCGTCTTAGGTTCCTGTAAGATATAAAAACTAGTCAGTTAGATCAGTCCAAAAGTCCATGTAGGCTACCATAATTTCCTTCCAAAAGCCACCATCCCGATATCTCTGGAGAGCTTTCAAGCCCTGCACTGAGCTGCTGTCCAAACTTCTGTAATGGTCACCACACTTGCTCCTACTAGAGAAGGGGTTGGCAACCTAAGGCCCGTGGGCCAGATGCGGCCCAATTGCCATCTCAGTCCGGCCCACGGACGGTCCAGGAATCAGTGTGTTTTTACATGAGTAGAATGTGTCCTTTTATTTAAAATGCATCTCTGAGTTATTTGTAGGGCATAGGAATTTGTTCATTTCCCCCCAAAAATTATAGTTCAGCCCACCACATGGTCTGAGGGACAGTGGACCGGCCCACAGCTGGAAAAGGTTGCAGACCCCTGTACTAGAGCACCAGGGTCATCAACTTATTCTTAATCTTGAATGACTCAGGGCAGATGGTGGTGGTCATAAAAAAGAGGGGTCTTAGCTCTGTAGCAAAGCACATGTTTTGCATATAGAAAGTCTCAGGTTCCACCCCTGACATTTCCAGTTTATAGAATCATGTAGCATGTTATGGGGAAGCTCTCTGTCCAAAATCTCAGAAATCTGCTGCCAGTTGGAACAGACAATTCTGGACAAACAAGCCACATCCCATGCTCCTTTAAAAAAAATAAAAAAATTTCTTTTCTTTTTTCTTTTTTACAAACTTTACTGAAAACTTTAAAAACTATTACCAATCGTATTTGTCTTCCAAGATAAAGACATGTACAGATGTTAAGTCTGGTACTGTGTAGTCATCCACATGGCATCAAAAGAAACCTGGAAAAGCATTTATGTTGTGGACTGAGTATTTTCCATGGTTGGCAATAGTAGCCGTATTGGTCTTTTGCAATCTCAAGCATCTCCTTTGGGATTAAGAGTGATAAGGTAAAGGTTCAGAATTGTCCTTGGTTATCCCTTTATTAGTCCAATGCCCATGACAAACCCCTCAATAGCCTGCGTTCTCGGAAGAGTCAAAGGATAAGAGGAAAGTAGCTTTCACATTCATTTGCAGACATCTGTTCAATCTGAGCAATGTCGTACTAGAGGCGGGAGGATTTGTTGATCTCTCCACAAAATGACTCAACTCTGTAATGAAAGCATTTGGAAGAGGCAGAGCACTGCAGCAGCCACAAGTCCCTGCAAAAGGTTTGGACAGATAGCTTTATAGGATGACCCCCTATCCTCATGAGATTTGGTCAAGAAAGATTAACATTCCCAGCATCAGAATGTGGATGTTTGTCAATGTCCACTAATGGAATAAAAGCAGTAGAAAGTTCTGTACCTTTCTGCCACCTTTCTGCCCATCCATACCATGCTAGTATACACAGACATTTCAGAGCAAATACACAAAGCCTCCTTATAAAAGTGAACTGCAAGGTGTGGGCTAATACAACGGAAGGATCATTATTTTTTACCTGCCACCAAGTGATTTGAGAATCAGAGATCAGAATATGAGTAAATGTTAATTTCGAATTAGGATTCCTATATGTCAGAATGGAACTGTTTCATTTCTCCAAATCTAGGTGCTTTAAAGGACCAGTGAAGACCAGTTTTCTAGCCTGTTTACATCTGGTACTAAAGCTATAGCCGTAACTGCACTTGTTAGGCAATGGGCCTTCCTTCTGCATGAGCATGGTTAGCAATATAGGAATCTGCCCTAATCAATCAATTAATACCCCACCCATCTGGCTGGGTTTCCCCAGCCACTCTGGGCGGCTTACAGCATGTTTAAAAGCAGAATTAAAAAATAAAGCATTGAAAACCTCCCAATACAGGGCTGCCTTCAGATGTCTTCTAAAAGTTGTATAATTCTTTATCTCCTTGACATCTGAAGGGAGGGCATTCCACAGGGTGGGCACCTTATATCAAGACCGACCGGTTGGCCCCTCTAGGCTCAATATTATCTGCACAGGCTGGCAACAGCTCTCCAGGAATTCAAACCGGGCTGACTCCAAGCCCTACGTGGAGATGCTGGAGGTTCAACTTGGAACCTTCTGAATGCAAGACAGATGTTACCACTGATCTATGGTTGCTTCCCAAAGGATTGTGCTGTGAGGAAAAGTTCCCTAAATCATCATCATAGTCCCCTCCCCCCTAACTTTTAATGTATTGCTATTCTGATTAGTTGTCTTTACAAGCTGACTTCCTGCTCTTACCATCCTTTGTACTTTCACTGGCACTGTGGCAATGGGAAAGTTATTTCCATTTGTCACTTTGAGTGTTGTGTTTAATGGGATCATCTTTTCAAAGCTTCTAACAGAATTCCAAACGCACTTGCTTGGAAAAGGGTTCCATTGCTTTCTGTGGAACTTACTTCCAAGCAAGGATGTTCAGGACTACGATCTAAGTCATTCATTTTCCTCCACCCTCTTACCCTCTCACCCTCTCTCTCTCTCTCTCTCTCTCTCTCTCTCTCTCACACACACACACACACTCATACACACACAGAGAGAGGGGAGGGGATTTTGAATGATTTCAAATACTTGCTGTGATTCAAAAATGCCCCAAAGAATCTGGATAAATCAGCATTAGAAAACCTGGTGAAATAATTGATAACCTATGCATGGGGGGGGGGAATCACAGGGTGAGCGCCTTCAAAAAGGCAAGATGCCTAGCTGAAGAGATAATGTTTGATTATGTTTTCTGAGACCCAGTTAAATGTGAGGATACATTTGTGCAAATAAGTAACCAACCACTGCAGGGGGTGGGGAGCCCTGTTTAGGGAGGTTTTCAATGTCTGGTGTTTTGTTGTATTTTTGTATTTTGGATTTGTATGTTGTATTTTTAATATTTTATTGAAAGCCACCCAGAGTGCCTGGGGAAAACAGCAAGATGGGTGGGCTATAAATAAATTATTATTATTATTATTATTATTATTATTATTATTATTAAAAAACTTGCTGGGGAAAAACACTGGAAAAGTACATAGTAAAGTGTCTCATGGCTGAGCACCTTTCAGTGGCTTATTAACTCTCATGCTTCCTTCTGTCCATAAAATATCTGTGATGCCTCTCCATAAAATATCCATGATTATCTCTAAAATTGATAACTGACAGGTACAAAGCACATGGATGTACACAGATTTTACGTAGGTTGAGATCAACAAATAACTCTACTGAAAATTCACAGGTCACTATTTTCTGACATGTAAAGTGACAGGCATTGACTCTCATTGCCGAAGACGTGACTGTTTACATATTAGAAAATGAGAAAGCTACAGACCTGAATGGAATCAAATAGTTTGCATTCATGGAATCATAGGCCATGGGGCCTAATCCAGTGATCATTAATATCAACCCTCTGTCCTAAAGCAGACATGTCTGTCTTAACTAGGCCTCATTAAATTTTGCTAAATAAATAGTAGAAGTGGTTGGTCTGGTTTTAGTTTATTGAAGATTTTAAGTATTCTTTTGAATTTTTAAATTCCTGTTTTTAACTCTGTCTCTTAACTGCTTAGACATTCCATCTACAATTGAGCAGTATATATATATTGTTAAATAAATTCTTATAAGTTTAATAAGTATCCCACCAGAAAATGCCAGCAATAAATAAGATACTTCACTGGCAAATGATTCGCCATTGGCAATCTGCTAGCAAAAGCAGCTAAAGGCAATATATGCCAAACTACACAGAATTTTGTTGACCAAATCACAATCCTAAAATTGCCAAACTTTCAGATAATTAGAGAGCCTAATGACTAAGTTCCAATATGCTGGACATCTCCCCTTCCGAAACCACCACACAATAGTCTTCAAGAGGGAGAGGACTGAGAGAAAGATAGGGAGAGAGAGAAAAAGGAGAGGATGTGCTCTTCAGAACAAAACGCATTATATATAGACAATTATTCATGCGATATCTTGTACTGTGTAAGCCACTTACTTAGCTAACGCATTGCATCATGTAAATATGTTGCGTTGACAGCAAACAAATGTGTCTCTGTTGCATCAGTACAAAATAAACCATAAGAAATCTTGACTGACAGATTCACTCTCGTATCCCATTCCACAGAGATCTTTAAAAAAAAAAAAAGGAAAATGCTAAATTTGCAGAACGGCCTTCAGAAAGCTGAGGTGTTTCGGCCTTCTTTTCTTCTAAGGAAAAGGAGAAATGGTTAGAAAGGGTTTGCCGAAACAAAAAGCAGTGCATGCATGGTACAGCAGTTCTTGCAGTGCCATCAATCATTGCACATTGTCTTCAGATGCAAGCCGCCGGCGGCAGCCCAAGATACACCAATAGATGACTCCCAAGACGAACTCCCTTCCATGTTTGTTTTCATTAGCAGCACACATTTCAAAGGAAGCTGTGCAATCGCAGCAATGTCCACCCACCCCCCAGAAAAAAAAGGAAAATCAATGGGAGTATGAATATATGTAAGTCAGGGCCATTCAGCAGGGTGAGAGCAGCATTTTAAGGGGAAATTCCTGCTGCTGCCTCCCACACAAGCCAGGCATCCCATCATTTTTCTTATTAATGTCCTAGTGGGTTTGAGGAGAGAGAAAGCCTCTAGTTCTGTTAAAAACCAACACAGTTCATTTCGTGCCTCCAAGCAGAAAAAGGAGAGGCGGAGGACGGACACAAGAGGAAGCTGGTTCCATCTTGGAATATATTAAAATTCATTTTCAAAGATCAAACATTCTAAAGGGAAAGGTTCAGGATCATATTCTCTGAATTCAAACTTGGGGCTGGCCAATCCCCTTCACAGCAAAGCTCCCTAAAGCTGGACATCACATTTGATGGTCTGTTGCTTGACAGGGTAGATACAAACTCTTCGCTCAGGAGCCTGTTTTCCTCTCCACAGTTTATCGCATTTTGCCAGAAGTTTAAATTTGGATGTGGAAATCAGATATGTGAAAACAGATATTAAAGTGCTGCCTCTTATACCCCAGAATGCTCACACTTTTTTTTTTATTGTTGTTATTGGAACAAATGCTGAGTGGGTTTCCAAGCAAAGAATTTATTCGTGGAGTAGCGAGGTATCGAAGGGAAACACAATGCTTCTCCATCTTGTAGAAGCAAAGCCTTCTTTTAAGGACTGTCAAGTAGAATTAAGGTCACAAAAGTCTCTCGGCCTCTCGGGATTCTAAAAATGGAGGGATTTGGAAATAGTGCAAATTCACATACAAAACAAACCCCAATAGAAGAAAACGACAGACTCATTATGAATCATGTTGGCCAAGAAAGTAAAGTATGGCTCCTTTTTCCATCCACCACCTGCTCTCCAATCTCATAAGGCTATATCTGGAAATAAACTGCACCAGCCCCTTTCGTTCTGCTCCATCTATCACAGTCACCTTCAAAATCAGTCAAAAAAGTAAAAAGCCATGCTGGCCCATAAGAAACTTTCCAGGCTAATATTTTCATTAGGTCAACCCAAAAGTCACAAAATGGTGTGCTAGCTTCATCATGCCAGATTTATGAGAATCGGAAAGTTTGCACACTATTTTGGGACATTTGAGTTGGCCGAATAAAGATATTGTGCCAATATGGATTTTAAAATCAGTGGGATTCATATTTTCCAGCAGCAGCCAGTGGCACAAATGAAGGGTGAGACTGAGGCTATGTACATACTAACCAGTTTTTTGCACAAAAATATAGCTTTTCTCAATCTGGAATCATTCATATTCATCCTTAACACAGTACTTTCAATCTAGATTGATTCTAAGATCTTGCTGTCCACAAGGTTCAGTGTGATTACTTGATAAGCATTTGAAAGCCCACCCCTTGATTACATTATCCATGCCTGCACATGCCCCAGGTAAATGAAAAAGAAGTGATAATTGCAAGCTTGGTATGTGCCCATCCACAGCCCCATTGGGCAGGTGTGGAGATACCCCTTCTCCATTGCCAGGACAAATTGCAGGGTAATGCAGAATCAACCTGCAACAAGCTTTTATTTTTGGAATTTATTTTCTCAAGAAGCACTTTTCAGGGGCATACAATATGCAGCAGATCTCAGTTGTGTATGGACTATGCAAAAACAATAACAAGTACTCACGCCATTGATTCAAGAATGAAATGTTGTGTGTATGCAGCCTGAGACTAATTCATCTCACTCTTCCACATTTATGTGGATTTCAGAGTTCTGACATAACGCCTTTTGTCAGTAAACAAACCAGACTTCTAAAGGAGTGCCACTGTTGTGTGCAGCTAAGAAGTCATTGCTGTCTCTTAGAGCCCGTAAGCACTGTATTTAAAAAAAATAAAAATCTCAGATATCAGTGTTGACAAAGGAATTACAAGGGAAGGGAAATCACTGCACAGACCACATTTACCTGTAAATTCTTCTCACAGAATGGAAAGGTTACATTGATGCATTATGTGTTTATAAGGATCTAGAATAGTCAAATATCTGCAAGTTATTCTCCACTTTAGTTCTACTCAGAGTAGACCCATTGACATTACTGGACCTAAGTTTGTAATGTCTATTATTTTCTGTGGGTCTAATCTGAGTATGACAAACATTGAACCCAATCCTGCAAGATATTCGGGGGGGGGGGGGACTGGTAAATTTGCTTTATTTAACAGAGATGTTATTTCAAGTAGTTTGATAAACAGCTGTTGCTATTATTTGTAGGGAATCCATAATTGTACTTTGATCATTACTATTTATTTATTTAAAAGTATTCATCCTGGTACCAGGATTACAGCTAGATGCAAGGGCTGCCTTGATAGGACCAGTTCAGGGCTGCATGGCTGCCATGGAAATATGTCTCTCAATATGTCACTCACCTAACACATACTGCAGAGAATGTTCTTTATTTTGCTAGTGCTCTTTGCGCTAGGGCAGGAAGCAGGGCTCTGAATTTGAGGGGGGTTAAGGTTGTCTTGGTCCAAGAAAGCGGGTGGCCTTGGGCTTGCTGATCAAAAGGTCGGCGGTTCAAATCCCCGTGACGGGGTGAGCTCCCATTGCTCAGTCCCAGCTCCTGCCAACCTAGCAGTTCAAAAGCACGCCAAAAGTACAAGTAGATTAATAGGTACTGCTCCGGAGGGGAAGGTAAATTACATTTTCCTGTGCTGCTCTGGTGTCAGTGTTCCACTGCGCCAGAAGCAGCTTAGTCATGCTGGCCACATGACCCGGAAAAACTGTCTGTGGACAAACACCAGCTCCCTTGGCCTGTAAAGCGAGATGAGCACCACAACCCCAGAGTCGTTTGCGACTGGACTTAACTGTCAGGGGTCCCTTTACCTTTTTAAGGTTGTCTTGGTCAAACCATTGTCTGGTGTAATACAGACTGGTGGCTGCTACTCCCCTGCAGGGATGGAGGGCCCAATAAAGATGATCCACCCCAGAGACTTCTGAAATCCAGTGGATTCTTGCAAACCCTGGGGAAGTTACTAGGTGGCAGTGCTGGTGATCATATCAATGCCCTGGACTTGATATGGAATGGCAAAAAGAAGAGGATAATTTTCATGATTGTTTCAGAGGAACCTTTCCAATGCTGGTTTTTAGGTGAACTTTGGGCAAAGGAGCAAGTCAGATGACAGCTGCAGCGCAGACGGTGGAGAGCTCATTGTGTAGTTATTATGTACTAGATCCTATCTATCTCATTAGTGTGGTGGCAAGGACAGGGAAGAAGGTGTTATTTACTGCCTCTATTTTCTCCTCAAGTAGTCATCTGGCAGAGCTGTAGGATGTTGGAGCCCACAGATACTTGCTGTGGCAAGCTTGTATGGTAGCTTATGTCTATGCTGACTTCATGGTTGAAGCAAGTCCAAATGAGGTGTCCAGTCCACCATCAGGACCAGTTTTGTGTGATTAGTCTTTGAGGCCTAAGAGTGTGGACAAAACGCTTGAGATGGTGTGGCCTACTATATGCCTCCTTGACCAGTGTGTCCTGGATCCCTGTCCTACCTGGCAGCAAGTCAGTGTGCCATGTTAAAAGTCCGAGGGTCTATCCTCGGACATAAGCAAAGTCCAAAATCTGAAGGTCAGGAAACAAGGTTCAGGGTCAATCCAAGTAGCCAAGTCCAGCAGTCAGGATACAGTCCCGAGTCAAACCCAAAGCACAGCCCCTTGGCAATCCTGGAGCATCCAAGTCAAGGTCCACATGTGCAATTGGGCAGACAGAGCACCTCAGCTCTGTTGCCCTTTTATACTTTGCATGCTAAGTGCCACATCTGGGCTTGATGAGGCATGTGACCCTCACCTGCTCCAAGCCTATTCCAGCTGAGGAATCACACACCTTCTCCTAGGGCTAGCAAGCCCCAGCTGGCCAGCTAGAGAGTTGGGCTGTGGGGCCTTGTCTGCTTCAGCCTCCTGGAGTGCCCTGCTTGCTTCTCCCTATGCCTCAAAGCCTGCCTTGTGCGTGGAGATAGGGTCCCCTCTGGTGATGGGTCCTGCTGCACTGACCTCCATCCCCTTGTCATCCCCCATCATCCCGTGAGTACTTCCTACACCAACCTCTCCTTCCCCATCCCCAGCTTGCCCCTGTGTGTCTCAGTCCTGCATACACCCCTCACTGTGATCCTCTTCTCCTTCCCCCTCACCATTGTCCTACCAGTTCATGACACTGGCTAGTTCAAGCAAGCCAGGGGACTTGACCAGGTGAGCTCAATTTGTGGTGAATGTATCAGAAGGGCAGGGTGCTTGGTGCCTTGAAAGAGGTGGGGCTGTGTCCTCTCCTTAAAAAAAACCATACTTGATCCAGAGACAGTGAACAACTACCACCCAGTCACTAATATCTTCTTCCTGACACGGTAGTTGCCATTCAGCTTCAGATACTCTTGAAGGGTATACCAGCCTGGGTTCAGGTCCAAATCAGCCTTGGTCACCTTACTGGATGACCTTTATCAGGAATGAGACTGAAGAAGCTGAGATCTGTTGGGGACGATTGTGCCACATTTGCTTGGAATTTGGTGTGTTGCAATCCAAAAAGGGGCATTTTTGATACAGACCACCCAACTATGGAACTTATTTTCCTTCCAGATTAGATCTGTGAGCTTTCACTACCAGTTAAAAACTCACCTTTTGGTTGGATTTCTTCTCCTCTGTACTCTGCATTTCGGTATTTTTATTTGTACTAGATGCTGTGGATTGTTCGGTGTGGATTGTAACTGTGTTGTGTGCTTTTAATTTGTTCAGAACATTTTAATTATTGTTGTGAAGGTATGTTGCCTGAAAAGTAGTCTATAAATCTAAATACCTTGTTGCTGCTGTTTGCTGTTGTTGGTTGAAAGGTAGTCCCATTAATTGCAGTTGGGCTGACTTCTAAGTAAGTATGATTCACATTGCAAACATACTTGGAAATAAACCTCGTTGGTTTATGTTCACGTGATCTCTGTTCACTCTGGTATGGCTGGTTCCAGTTTCGGGTGGCACTTAGACAAAGTGTTTCCTCTTGGGAGGCTCTGGTGACTTTACCTGGTGACAGTGCCAGGCAGAAGCAGCATCTGCACTGCTCTGGACAGTGCTGGGTGCCTGGGTCTAGCTGTCATTTTAATTCTTCACCATGCCCTGCTGCAATGCTATGTTTGTGCCATTGTGAGGGATTTTTATTTTTATTGTTAATTATTATTAATTTTTCATTAATAAAAATCCAATGGAGGCCACATGAATACAATGCCAAATCACAATACAATCAAAAGAGCCAATTAAACAGTTCCAAATTAAACATTTTTGGATGACTTCCCACATTGTGAAGGATTTAAATGGTGGTTTGACCCAGCTATCAGTACTGCTGGCTTGGGGGGGGGGATTCAAAGGGGGAAGATAGGGCAGGTATCACTGATGGGCTCTATAGATGGCTGGGGGCCTGGCAGCTGCCCAGGAACACCAGTCCACAGCTCCCATTATCCAGGCAAAGCATGCCCAACTGGAATAAATGGCAACATTCCCACTATCTTTACTGTTCTGGATTGGACTTCTTGTGTTTAGGATGGATTCACACGTGTATAGGGATCAGTTGGCATCTCATCACCTGATGGCATCACTTAATGACCATCAGCTGAAGAGGAGGCCTTTCACTGGCTATGAAACGATGTGAAGTTTGTCTATGGTGTTTCATTTGATGTTAGCTGTCACTCGTATGCAAGGAATCTCCCAACACTGCAGTGACTGACCAATGAACATCCATATGTGAATTCACCCATAGGCCATCCCTTAGCTATAGAATGGCCTTTGCCAACAAGGTGGCTTCCAGATGTGTTATGCAATGACTTCCATAAGCCTCAGTCAACTGCACCATCACAGTGGCCATGCTGGTTGGGGTTGACTTGAAAACATCTGGAGGGTGCCAGGTTAGGGAAGAGTGCTATAGGATCACAGTACTATAATTGCAGTTCTGAGCCTAAAGATAAGAAATGCAAATAGACAAAGTTATAACTTTTGCTGGACTAATTTCTAAGGATATAGGAATGTGAAACTTTTAAGTTCCACAAACCGCTTCATCAGATTACTGCCTGATAAAGACTTCTGTGTGAAATGAGTTTTCACATTTGAACACTGATAGTTCTTTAAGTGTATTATCACCTTGTTTATTTTGCATTTCTATTTTAAAAAATATTTTTATTGTTACAGAAACATTACGGTGTGTGTGATTTGTGATGGACTGAATCGGTTATCAGGCTGTTATTTTTAAAAAAGAGTTTGCTGTGCAATTTCCTGAAATCAAAGGCAACAACAGATTCTATATATGGTAGGCGTTGCATCTTCAGTCAAGAAATATATAGGAAGAGATAGATAAAATCCACTGCTGCTTATAGAAAACCACAGCTGCAATCTCGTATCCAACTTTGACAAATGATAAGAGTCCATGCATGGAGACCGCCAAACATTTATAGCAAACTGCTCCTGTGTGCCAGATACATGCAAATACAAATGTTATTAAGATGAAGTGATATAGATAGAATAGTGTCAGATAAGTAATAGGGAAATCAAGGGACGTATCCAAGCTATGCTGCAGTAAATGGATATGCTCCCAATGGTTTCAAGAAGCTGTAGTTATGGCTTTCATTCTTTCTTGACTGCAAATGAGACACTGACTGAATTACACATTCATTGTATTCTTACAGCTCTGATCCTCCAGGTGTAGGAGATGCCCTTATGATGAGCCCTTCACATCTAAATCTTAAACATAAGTCTAAGTCCCATTGATTTCAATGTGTTTAAGTTTGCAGCACTGCCTAGAGTGAGACAAAAAAATAAGGCATGTGTATACATCATTTGCAGGCTCAGGGTTTGTTCTGTGGTAAAGAAATATGAGCGTCTCACCAATTCTGCTTAGGCCTATGAATGAAAAGTGCACGTACAGTGCATTTCCTAAATGCTCAGAGTGGTCTACATAACAAATATTGTCTCAGCAATCCTTACAGTAACACAGCAAGGTAAGATAGCATATGACCCTTCATATTACAGGGGGCTGATTGAGGATGAGACTCACTTAGGTTGTGAAGTGACTTCACATCTGTGGTGAAATCGAACTGATAGTTCAGGCACTTAACCACTGTGTTATAATATGGAGATGGATAGATGGATGGACAGATAGATAGATGTGGCTCGTGACATGATCACAGCCAGCTTAATCGAAAATGAGATAGGATTATACTTAATGCCATATGTCATACCATACCAAATTGCTTGCCCCATACCTTGAATTGCAGGAGTGGTTCATCTCGTACAGTGGGCAATGCCATTAAGATGTATCAACTCATCTAGTATTATGGGCATGCACAAGGACAGGCATTTCCAGTTGCCTCTGTGACTTTGGAGCCAGGGTCCTCTGGAAAGTCACGGACAGTAAGCTTGATGGGAAATGTTCATTTTTTCCTTGGGCACATAATAAAAAAGCTAGAGCTGTCATTAAGCCTGTGGACAAGCCATAATGAGACTTGCCGCTTTGCAGCCACTTGCAAAGAACAAAATGTAAAGAAAGGGGGGGAGGGAGGGACAGGGACGGCCAACCTGCATTGAAATATTAACCATTTGAAAATAAATGTTTATAAATCAAATGAGCGAACAGTGCAAGAAAGGAAAACAGTTTCTAGTTCATGTTGCTGTAGTTTGGATCCCATCAGAATGGTTTGAGAAAGGGTGTCATTAATTGCGTACAAGGGATTCATCAAGAGCAACACTCCCTTTTTGTTGTTTCTGCAGTTGGGCTTTGGCTCATTGACAGCTTGCTTTGCTTACGAGGCTGCGTGTTCTCCTTTTGCTCTGCGACAGTCAGCCACCTTTTGCTTAGCCGAGTCCTACCGCAATCTCAGCCTGCCGTGGCTCTCCTTGGTTTTAATCAGTTTAATTGAGCTGTTTTATAGGTTTGGAAGAAGCTTTTGCAGCAAGGAGATGCGGGCGAGAGGATGGGGCCCTGGCACGTAAAGTTCGCTGCAGTCTGAAGCGCATTTATTTCCTCCCTCTCCTTTTTTCAGCATTTCCATTTTGGAAAGAGCCTTCCGAATGACTAACACGCCATGCGAGGGCAATTTTACCCCACCTGTCATCTCCCGTGCTTTCTGTTTGCATGTACAATATAACCATCTTCCATGGGGTTCCCATAAAAAGGGTGTAAGCATATAATGGGGGAGAAGGGGCTATCTTGGCTGAGTCACTGCGGACAGAACTAAGGACTCTTCAAGGCCAAAGACTTTGTGACCTGGAACTAAGTGGTCAGACTCTAAAAGCTAAAGACCTCAGCAGGCTCTCTCATGTACCCAGTGAGCACCGACTGCTGTTTGAAGAGCCCTGGAATTTACACCCTCATTGAGCTGCAATGGCATCATTCTGCCCACGGCTGTAATTCAGCCACTGATGAGGTTAAGCTGTTCAAACAATGAGCTTCAAGTAAGGCTGCATAACAGCTTAACACATAGTGAAAACATTGGACTTGTCAACAGATTTCAAGTGGGATTCCCCTCCTGCTTTCATGTCTAGGTACAAACCATGGGTGAACATTATTTGTACCAGGTGTAAATAAACTCAGGGCTAGGACTGTGTATTTGATAAAGGGGAACCATACCAGAATGAAGGTGTCTTCTTCTATTTATCCCTGTGTCCAGTGCTTTTTTGCTTTTAAAAAAAAATGATTAGGGGCATTTTCCTACTCATATTGAAAAACTGCCCCTCAATGAGGTCAAACTTAGATTCACAAAATGTTTAGGGGTATGCGTACCCCCAGAAAAAAGTACTGCCCATGTCAGTTCCAGTTTATTGGTTAGTTTTTCTAATTAGGCTGTTTTCCATACAATTTGATACCATTGGTCCATGCTTACTCTTGACAGGTCTCTCAAAAAAACAACAACACATACATACCCCACTCACACACAAAAACAAATCTCACTACAGCCCACCAAAGACAACCAACCACATCCTAGGCTACCCTCAACCTCTCTCACCACCAAGGAAATACAACAAGTGAATAGTAAAAGAACTCACACAAGTGATCCTGACACAAAACCCCACACATACACTAAGTAGAAGAATAGAAGCATTGCCACCCAACCCAACCCCACTCACTGTTCCCCCTCCTCCTCTTTTCTTCCTAACCTAACAATGTAGGCAACAACAATGTCTCACAACAAATGAAACTGATCTGTAGAAAACACAACTTGAAAAAAGAGCCAATGCACATATTTTTGGAATGTGGCCTTGAATTCTGGTGCTGCCTCTTGCTTTTCCAGATGCAGGATAGAGGCTAGTGTGTGGGCATGTGTAGAAACTATTTTACTATAAAAATGTTAAATGTCCACTTGTTGCCCCACCCACTTTTTGTTCTCTGGTACATTGTCCAGAATGGAATGAGACCCTCAAGCTGAAAACTGTTACCCACTCAGTCTATATCATATTATAGCCAGTCCATTCTCTCTCACACACACCCCTCCCTCAGTCACTGCAGGTTGCTTTTCTTCAGCAGTTTGCACATCCTCCATGCCTCTTTACACTTCGTATGGTATTTGATCTTGTGCTTTCCTTCTGCCATCTTCAGGACTATCAAATTTCTGGCTTTTAAGACCCCGTAAAATGTGAGTCAGCAAGTCAAATTTCAATATCGCTTTCCTTATCTTTACTTCTTACTTCTGTGATATTCTATCATTTCATCTCATTTGATAGGCAAAGAATTATAAGACACTTTATTTGGGATTTGTGTATGTTCATGTGGGTGCTTTTTGTTTTTTGTTTCTTTTTTAACAGATGAGGGAACAGAAGCAGAGGGAGGATATTTTAGCCACATTAGAAGCACTGAAAGCTCCTGCATATCTTGCAGAAAACTACCCATTCAGAGGCCACACACGTCAGCCAGAAATACATTCAGAAAATGAGCCTGGCTGGTTTTTTAATTGAATTATATACAAATATTGATTGTGCTGCCCATTTTAATATTTAATCTCTCTCTCTCTCTTTTAAAAAAAAACTATGCTTTCTGAAGATTTTTCCCCCCAGGCATTTTAAATTACTGTCTAATTATTTTTATGCAGCAGGTGGCAGAATATATATAAAAAGTGCTAATGCAATAATTAGAACTACACTTTGGAGAAAGTTTGAGGGCATGTGAGTCCTGTCTTCTTCAGGAATAGCCAATTTGGTGTCCTCCAGATGTTGTTGGAACACAACTCCCATAATCTATTACCAATAGCCATATTGGATGGGATTGATGGGAGTTGGAATCCAATAACATCTGGAGGGGTCCATGTTAGCTACCCTTGTACCAAAGTTAGACATGGGGAACCATTTTAGTCTGGTCATGGCTTGAGGAAAATTGACTCATAGTGAAATGGGAAATCCTAGGGGGCCATGTCTGGACTGTAGGATGAAGCTTTCCCACCCTTGATCTAAGAATATCGAAAGATAAGCTAGAGGCATAAGATTACAAGCCTATAAATTGTCTGAGGAGAAAGAAATGAAGTACAGTAGAACCTCGGCTTGCGGACGTAATCTGTGACGGAGGCACATCTGCAACTCACAGTGTTCGTATCCTGAAGCACCGCGTCTGTGCAGGTTTTGGCATGATTCGGTGCTTCTGCGCATGCGCAAAGCGCAATTTAGCACTTCTGCCCATGTGCGAGCGGCAAAACCCGGAAGTAACCCGTTCTGGTACTTCCGGGTTTCCCGCGGTCCGTAACCCGAAAACACGTAACCTGAAGCATCCATAACATGAGGTATGACTGTAAGTATGTGCATGTACGGAAGACTCAGAAGGTACTGGACAGTCTGAAGTGGGTAGGTCAGAGAAAATATCTAACAAGAATCAGGGACGAAAGAACCAGTTAAATATGAAAATGGAAAAAGAAACAGAAAAAGTTGTGCAGGTTAGGAGGAGATGTGTTTGAAGGAAAGAATAGCTAAAGCAGCTCCAAAACTGTCAAGAGTCATATAGGATGATGCCAGCAGGTTCTGTTTTTCAGATACAATCTTGAGAAAATGGAGGGACACTCTCTTTGAATCAGAGTACAGAGGGCATGATGCTGAGATGCCATATGAAAATATTCAGAAGGCCAATTTCTGATCCATGTTGTACGTTACATTGAATATCAGAGCTGATAGATGTATATCAGGATATACCATTTAATCACTTATTTTAAATAATAATATCCATTACTGAAGGAGCAAAGTTAGGTAGCTCACCAGTTGCGACTGGTGCACAAAAGAGGAATGAATGCAGATAACTATAGTCAAAAATAGTGTCTTGCTTTCTCATTTGGCATATTTATGAGGCACGTCCCTGATTATTGTTTTCCTGTGCTTTCATTTGTCAGAGATACTAAACATCGCTTTGTAAGCCGCCCGAGTGAGAGAGCTATTTATTTATACAAAATTGTATACCCCGCTTTCCCCTTTCAAACAGAAATCACTTGAATATATTTATGAAAAGTGCTACCCACCAATGACAGAGCAGCAACGTTGCTTGAAGTAAAAGGAGCCCTGGTGGAATCAGACCAAAGACCCATCTAGCCAGGCATCCTGTTGTCACAGTAACCAATCAGAAGCCCACAAGCAGGACCTGAACACAGCAGCATTCACTCCACTTTTCCTTTCCAGTTACTGGCCTTCAGAGGCATACTATCCCTGATGCTGGAGGTAATTCAGCCTTATCCTCCACAAACGTGTCTAATCCCCTTTTAAAGCTCTTTGAGGTGGTGGCTATCGTGACATCTTGTGCTGTGTGAAGAATTACTGCCTTTGTCGCAAATCTTCCAGGTCTTAGTATTCTGAGATAAGGAGAAAAACCTCTTCCTATCCACCTTCACAGCATCGTACACAGTTTTCACACGCTTCTCCCAATTGCTGCCTTTTACTCTCAACTGAAAAGCTCCAAATATTGTAACACATACTCCTAGGAGAGATGTTCCAGCCCCGTTTTTTATTTATTTTGGTTGTCCTTTTCTGGAACTCGTTTCACTCTGCAATATGCTTCTTGGGTTGTGGCAGCAACACAAGAGATGAACATCAGCCGCTATTCTTGATGGCTTTCCTACCTTTGAATGAAAGATTATGATTCAGCCACAGTTAACAAGAATGGTGGGTTTATGACAAAGCAATAGGGCACACAAGAAGTCAATGTAGTTGTATTGGTTCACAAGGAAAAAATGACAAATGCCTTCAGGTGGGCAACCAAATTATCACAGAATAGTGTGCAAGCATTTTAGCTGGTAAGCAAAGCAGGGGGAGGAGAAAATGGGAGTGATGTTGAAGCCATCTGGGCACAGTCTTACAATGGAATGGCAGAGGGGATTGCAGATGTTCAAATAATGAATCTTAGGTCCTCTGCAGGTATCAGATTGAACCAAGTGCTGGTTGGGGCTGATGAAAGTTGTATTCCAAAACATCTGAAATGCACCAGGTTGGTGAAGGCCATGTTAACCCTTGAGTTGAGTCCCCAAGCAGTTGCATAGTGATCACTGAGATCTAATTCCAGGTAGAACTTGCTTCCATCTAAAGAACAGTTTGCATCAAAAGCATATTGGACTTGTGCTGGGCTCTTACAATAGGTACCAGTTCATCTTAATAATGATTCCTTGTGAGCACCTCCTGACCACTACCTTTCTAGTGGTGGCCATTGACCAGCAAAGCATGGAGGTTACTTTCTAGCATGGACCAACCCTCAGCATGCTTAAGAGTAGAGCCGCAGACACACTGGCTTCTTGGTGCATTATTTTTGAATGAGTGGCCAGGGGTGGGGAAGGATGGTTAGATACGATGCAAAATATTATGACATTCAGCAATGTTGGAAAAGAGAAAGCTGCTGACAGTTGACAGAGAAAGTGTGAAAATGCTCACAACTAGTAGCACCATTCAGAGTAGCTAAGGTCCACATGCTTTTCTATGGAAAGGAAGGGTTTATGAAACAAATGTGCCTGTTTCAACTGCCATGACTGTATGAATGGCTTGTGCCCTGTTATTTTTGAGAAATAATCCAGCTACCCCATTGCAACATTGATCTCTGTGTTCAGGAAGCACTGCAGATGACAGAGCCAGTGTGCTGCAATGGTTAGAGTGCCAGACTCTGACTTGGGAGAGTCTTCTGCAGACCTTCCCCACCCACAAAATGCAGAAATCAAAAGCGGAAGCAAAACATCCTTTGTTGAGGCCTGCAAGTAAAAAATGGTAGCCCTAATTACCTTATTTGCAGGTGCCTCCATTTTGCTGCAACTGTAATCAATGGCATTTTGCAAAATCCAGCCCTGCCTAGAAGACTAATTGATTCAAAGGACTGATGAAAAGATGCAGGACCCTTGCATTTTCAGCTGTGCCATTCAAATTCCATTGTGGCATTCAGGCAGCGGTGCCATTTTGTCACCTCCCCCCCCCCCAGTGATGACAGTCGGGGAGGCCTGCACCCACCACACCTCCCTTCCTACACCACTGCATACAGGCTAAGACAGCTGCTTGCTCACACTTACATGAAAAAAATTAAGTCATCTCCAACCACTTGTGTCAGTTCCAAAAACTCATCTCTTGAATCCTAAGAATCACTGAGCAGGTAAGCAATCAATTGAAACTACCTCTAAACAACATGGAACTTTAGAAATGATCAGGCAGCAAACAGAAGAAGAAGAAGAAGAAGAAGAAGAAGAAGAAGAAGAAGAGTTTGGATTTGATATCCCACCTTTCACTCCCTTTAAGGAGTCTCAAAGCGGCTAACATTCTCCTTTCCCTTCCTCCCCCACAACAAACACTCTGTGAGGTGAGTGGGGCTGAGAGACTTCAAAGAAGTGTAACTGGCCCAAGGTCACCCAGCAGCTGCATGTGGAGGAGCGGAGACTCAAACCCGGTTTCCCAAATGAATATCCAGTTGTTAAGAATGGGTTCCAAAGAGACCCCTATTTAGCTCACATCTTAAAAACAAGTGGATTGCATGTGCTATATTAAGCCTTTCTGACTGCAGCAAAACCTCATTTATCCAGAAAACCCGTATGTGGGCCATTTTATTATCCTGTAATATTTGTCACAAAAGTATATTCCACCACCTCCGTAGGGATCAAAGCAGTTTACAATAAAAAGGCACTAAAACTGAATGCACATTAGAAATCTAAAATGTTGATAAGATTCAATAAAAATATCAATTGCAGCAGACAACTGGATCAAACAAGAATAGTGCTAATAGCCCCAGAGCAAACCCAACTCAACAGCAATCATGTGTTCCTATTGAAATGGTGGATTGAAAGACAGAAGCAATTGCATCCACAAGGCAGTGGTGGATACTGGAGTCTCAAATTTCAGTAGCACCCTTTGTGACATCAAAAATTGGCACCTCCACCTTCTTTTGTGCATCATAGTTGTGGTGCCCCTCAGGCTCTGAACCCAGTGTGACTGAACCACCAGTTGCACTTCCCTAAATCCAGATATGCATAAGACCAGAAAGATCCATCCATTACTTAGTATCTTGGTAACTACTGTTGTGGCTATAGTCACTGCTCTTGTATCTGGCCAAATCCAAAAAGTGGAGGAGAGAATAATCTTAGATTTCAGTAAAGGCTGTGGTAGTGTCACAAAACGCAACAGCAACAGTGGTGGCAAAAGCAGCACACGTGCGTTCTCAACATTTTTCACAGTTGTACTATGTGAGCATGCTTTGTTTGACTCCACAGAAACTAAATACGGCTTTGGCTGTAATATTGTGTACTTACTGTGTGTAGGAATTCAGCTCTCTGTAAACCTTATTTTTAATTTTCTGTGGAAAACACTATACACATGTGCAAACAACCACTTGGCAGTCCACCCCCTTTTCTCTCTCTCATTCTACTGCCGCATTTATTCATTTATGATATTTATATTTTGCCTTTCCTCCCAGGAGTTCAAAGTAGCATACATAATTCTCCCCCTCCCCATTTTCTGCAAATCATATGATCTACCAAAGTATCCTTCTGGTTCCTCTACTCACATGATGATGATGACGCTGATTTTATCATTTATACCCTAGCCACTCTGGGCAGCTTACAGCACATACATACATCATCTACTGTGTTTTTGAAATTCCAGTAGGAATATGTGGGGAAAGTTGCTTTATGCTATGAACCACCCTGAGATCTACAGGTGTATGGTGATATACTACATACATACATACATACATACATACATACATACATACATACCAGGGTTGCTCCTATACTTCTCACATTCTACTACCCGTCACCCCACCCCATATTTCCCTCTCCTTGGCACCTGTGTAGAATTAGGCTGATGGCTGCAGGGTACCCTCCACCCCCAATGAAAGGAATCTCCCACTGGTTTACAGCAGTGAAAGAAGAAGGAAGGTGAAAAATGCCCTTCCCTTGTTTTTATGTTTCTTCTTTCCTAAATAAATACCAAGCATCCATACAACAAACCCCATAAAAGGAACGTGATCCAGCAGCAGCAGTGCTGATAATGAGAAATTCTGTGACTTTGTTAATTAAACCTGTATCAGGTTCTGTTGTAGGCAGGAATTGTTTTGCCAGCGTGTGCTCTGCACTCCTTTAAACACCTGTGTGTTTAACACGAACAATCAAAAAGCAGTAAGATAGTCAGTATGGTGTAGTGGTTAGAGTGTTGGACTAGGACCTGAGAGACCAGGGTTCTAATCCCCACTTGGCCATGAAACTCACTGGGTCACCTTGGGCTAGTCACTGCCTCTCAGGCTAAGCTACTTCACAAGGTGGTTGTGGGGATTAAATAAGGAGAGGAGAACCATGTACACCACCTTGAGCTGCCTGGAAAAGAACAAAGAGTAAAATGAGAAACGATGGCTTAAGGATTTGGTCATTCCAGAACCTGTATTAGTTTAGAATATAAGAACATATGCTTGCTAGATTGGGCCAAGAGTCCAGCAATCTAGTCCTGCATCCTCTTCTCACAGTGGCCAACCAAATGCCTCTGGATAACCAACAAGCATACTCTCCCCTGGTTTCTAGAAAATGGTATTCAGAAGCAATGTTTCCTTTGACCATGGAGGCAGAGCACAGCCATCATAGCTAGTATCTACGAATAGTCTTAGTTTGGTCACCCCCCAGCCCTTTTCTCAATATAGTCATAATCTGCAGCTGCTCTGGACACATGTAAGGGATACTAATCAGACAAAAGTAGCACAAACTCCAACCCTGTTTGGTTTGCCAGTCAGTTATTGCCTTTTCACTTTCCAAACATACCAGAATAAATTGCGTCCCTATGAAAAGAAAACCAGCTGATTTAGCTTGGAACTTTTATCACATTTTAAAGAAAACTATAAGCTTTATGCATCTAAAACCTTTGGAGTTGTTGTTTTATAAAACAAACAAACCCCGAACTCCTAGATATTTTATTGCATCATTCCCTATGGTCTCCCTATAGCCCGTAGTTAATGAGAAGAAATCAGTATATTGCATTTTCTGGCACCTCTCTGCTGAACTGGCAGGATTCTTTGGGCACCAACTCATTTGCTGTTTAATTGAATTTTTTTTCTCCAGGCTCATTTCCATGCAGAACCTCTTTTGGAATGCAGATTTACAGCCCAGTATTGATTCCCTCTCTCCCTGTTTTTTCCTGAGCTTGCAAAGCAAAGATACCAATTTTTAAAGCAGCCGCAGCCCATATTGCTCCAGAGAAGATATCGGCTTCCAGTGGAATAATTGTTCAGGCCTCTCTAAAACAAGTGCTTCCTTATTCCTTTGCACATATGTGCATGCGCACATGCAGACATACAAATCTGTGCAGCCAGCTTTGGATAGGGTAGCCAGATGATGCAAGGTCTACCTGCCAAAATCCCCTCTCCTGCATAGTTATCAAAAGTGCAGGCAACCTGCCTCCTTTTTCATCTCACTATATTTAGAGTATATTTCAGAGAAATAATACCACTGTAAACATCCTGGTTTGACTGGGACATCTCAGAATTACAGAAGCCATTGCATCCCGGAATATTCATTTCTCGGTCCCATGCTCTCACACAAGTCATCTGGCTCTTCAAGAGTGTGGGATGAAAAAGACACACGTTCTTGGGTGCTGTGCTCTCAGCTTGCACCCGTGTGCCACTCCTCCTCCTCCTCTGTGTTATGTGGTCTGAGCGGCACCGGTCTCTGGAAGTACATCATGAGATCAGACCTGGCAAAAAATAAAGCATGGGGGTGGTGTCACAGCAGCCCTCGTGTGTGTGCATGTGTGTATTGTGGGCTGGCAAGCAACTGGGCAGAGAGACGAAGCAGTGGTGGGCGAAGGTGCACAAGGGTGGAGACCATCAGTGGGATGGTGCTGGGGGGAAGGGAGTTGTGAGTCCCGAGGGGGGAGGCAGGTGAGAGGGGTAGGGCCTCTGTCAAGCAAGAAAGTGGGGGTCACTGAATAGGGTTGGTGTATCTGTGGAAGGGTTCAGAGGCATTGGCAGGATTGTGTGATTTCAAGTGTGTTGAGGGACTTGGTCATGTTCCAATTTTCCTTAGACCACATAACACCAGTCCTGAAAGACGTACATTGGCTCCCAGTACGTTTCTGAGCACAATTCAATGTGTTGGTGCTGACCTTTAAAGCCCTAAACGTTCTCAGCCCAGTATACCTGAAGGAGCATCTCCACCTCCATCGTTCAGCCAGGACACTGAGGTCCAGCTCCAAGGGCCTTCTGCGAGAAGTGAGGTTACAGGGAACCAGGGCTTCTTGGTAGTGGCGCCTGCCCTGTGGAACGCCCTCCCATCAGATGTCAAGGAAATAAAAAACTATCTGATTTTTAGAAGATATCTGAAGGCAGCCCTGTTTAGGGAAGTTTTTAATGTTTGATGTTTTATCGTGTTTTTAATATTCTATTCGGAGCCGCCCAGAGTGGCTGAGGCAACCCAGCCAGATGGGCAGGGTATAATTATTATTGTTGTTGTTGTTGTTAGATGTTGGAGGGTATGGAAATATAGCCTCCTGATTAATAGAGCCACCAGTGCTCTCATGTACGCCAGCATACACACAAAGCACCTGTATTTCTCTAAGATGTCTTTGTCTATTCATTCCTAGGGAAACGGCATATTTTCATGTGTTTGTCAGGGAGGTGAGGAAGGTTCCTCTCCATTGAAGTAAATAAGGAATGTTTTACCAGCAGAAAAGATCCATGCTTAGTCTGGAATATCTACATCCTCAAGGAATCACTGACCTGAGATTCAAATGTGGAGTCCGTCAGATGCTTTTCTCACACTATTCTCATGAAAATAAATGGCTCTTCTAAGGAAGCAGTGCTTGGTAGAATGCACCCTAGATATATGTATCACCTTAAATGAACAATAAATGAACTCATTCCAGAGCTGGAGGCACTCTCTGTGAAAGAGCAGTGCAGGCAAACAGAACCCTGATTTCATATTCCAAATCATTTCTGGTCATAAATTTGTACCTTCCAGAGACAGAGCAACATCTTTACTGATGAAACAAAGGAAAAACAAATTTAAAGGAGGGGGGCAGAGAATAAACTCAGAGCAGTCAATTGTAATTTGAAGGAAATTACCCCATTAATAATTCCCTGGATGTCACAGAGTGTTCATGAAGGTCAAGGGGCTGGAATGTGAAATGGGGCACTTTGCTATCTACCCACCGTTGCAGCCAGAATTTGGCAGGATTGTACTAGAATGTGGATTCTATCTCCTTTAAATCACTGGTTACCTGTGGCTTTTGAATATGTAGGCAATCATTTTATGTAGGGGGAGGGCAGTACCTCCATGGTAGAGTAACTGCTTTGCATGCAGAAGATCTGTGGTTTGATTCCCAGCATTTCCAGGTAGGACTAGGAATGTCCCTGTTAAGTTGTAGGTGAACATATCAGACGACACAGCGATTCTTCAAACAGCTCTTGTTTATTCACAGGCCAGAACAGAACTGAACTGAAGGGTTCAGCCAGCCTGCTTATATAGAGCTCCACTACAATGCAACAGTAACCACTTTCTGTAACTATCCAATCACTGAATGTCACTTTCAATCTCTTATTTGCATATGCGGACCTGAGTGAAAACTATCTACAGTATCCCCCTGCTGGCCCCGGGTGAGAACCTGGATCTGACCCTGACCCCTCAGGCAACACCATCTCTCCATAATCAACCTATAGAAGCATGGCTATGCAACTGTGTATCTGTTCTGGCAATCACATCCTCCACTGGTCAAGCTAGTTTTTATCAGCCTGGTCAATTAGCTCAACCAGCTACTGTAATCTAGACAAATGTCTGAATGATTTCTCTTTCAGCCCACAGAGAAGGAAGGAGTCTCTCTAGGGCAAAAGTAGCAGGTAAAACTCACCAACTAAATGAGTATTGTTATGGGAGATGTTTCTGTGCTGAAAGGTGGATGCAGTTTATTGTAATGGCGCACCAGTACAAACTCTGAATACAATCCAAGATATTTTTATGCCTCTATTTCCTAGGAAGGTGCTGTAGGATTTGTACATTGGATTCGCACTGTATGTGAATGATTTATACAATCCCCATGAGATCTAGTCCCTTAACTCACTTCCCAGCCCTTCTGAAGTCGTTCATGATTCTACCTTCATCTCAGATGGTAAAGGGAGGGAGGAGAGCCAATCCTCATTGTCGGAACACCAAGCTCTTAGAAGTTGAATCAGTAAAACTCATGAAGAGATGAGGTCTGGATGTCAGATGGGTACCTTCATATTCCACACACTCCTAACAGTCAAATCCCTGATACTTAGTTCCTTGTGGGTGGCTTCATTGTTTAGACTTACCTTTTAGGTCCCAGTACGTTTCCGAGCACAATTCAAAGTGTTGGTGCTGACCTTTAAAGCCCTAAACGGCCTTGGCCCAGTGTACCTGAAGGAGCGTCTCCACCCCCATCATTCAGCCCAGACACTGAGGTCCAGCTCCGAGGGCCTTCTGGCAGTTTCCTCACTGCGAGAAGTGAAGCTACAGGGAACCAGGCAGAGGGCCTTCTTGGTAGTGGCGCCTGCCCTGTGGAACGCCCTCCCATCAGATGTCAAGGAATAAAGAACTATCTGACATTTAGAAGACATCTGAAGGCAGCCCTGTTTAGGGAAGTTTTTAATGACTGATGTTTTAATGTATTTTTAATCTTTTGTTGGAAGCTGCCCAATTATTATTATTAATGCAATTCCCAGGCTAAACATTATGGTTCAGATTAAGAGAAGTCAAGTCTCACCTACATCCCATTCAATTGAATGGGGCGAGCAAATTGCAACTACCTGAAATGTACTGATTTCTACAGGACCTAGACATGCTTATCTGTAACACTCCAACTGATGCATCAATGGAGGGGTGAAGGCCAACATTAAATCTGATCTCTGTGGTCTTTGGTAGGTTTGGATTTGAGACTGAGAACTGAGAGCTGGGATCAAGACTGAGATATCTTGATCCCAGCATGGCAGCCAAATTTCTGTAATGAATAATGACTAACCTAGATAGGAAAAATCACAGGCCCCTGAAGTGTCACCACACTGTGCAGGGAATTTAGGCTCCAACTACCTATTAAAGCAAATGGAAGATGACAGAGCTCACACACTCTGCCAACTCTTTAGAAAATGAAAATGTCAACATACTGCATGCTCTCCTCTGTTATTTGCCATGTAATTACATGGTAATTGATGCTTCATAACGGAAAAAAAATTGCAAAGTGTGTTTTCCCACCAGGATACAATGCCAAAGTTCACATTTCTGATTTAAGTCGGCCTCCAGGTCTGTACCTAAATTAGCAGAAGGATTTTCTTCATTCGTCATCTTGCTTGATCTTGGGTAGCAGTTGGGATTCTGTGTTTGGGAATGTTTGGGCTGAGCAAACAAATTAGCAGAGACCAGCTTCATTAAGAACCCACAGAGGTATTTGTCATGGCTTATAATGGGAACAGTGTGCTAGCTGCAATGAATTCTGATCCCAGATCCTCACAACATGGGGCAAAAGATACAATTTCAACAGGAGAAGAAAAGGCTTCTAATTAAATCTCTGCTTGCTCTCTTCTTTTCTGGCTCAGCCTCGCCGCTTCCAAAGAAACTGGAGCAGCAGCCCGATCCGCTCCTAAACTAATGTCCCCTTCAGATTTCCTGGACAAATTGATGGGAAGGACATCAGGATACGATGCCAGAATCAGGCCCAATTTTAAAGGTATGCAGTCACTCTTGGTTTATATTTCACCTCCATTTTGTTTTAGATCAGAACATGAACTTTGGGCTTCTTTTCACCAGATTCTGTCTGGGGACAACAGAGCTAGACCCTGCTCCTAGATAATCAATTGCTGCCTTGTGTTTCTTCAATTCCTCCTCTTCTTCCTGTGACCATAACTCATGATCAAAGCTAATCTACAAATGTCGCAGAATAAAGCCTAAGAATTCTGAGGTGGTGGTAGAATGGACTGAAATGGTTTAAGTTTCAGAGACTGACAAGAAATTATAAATGCTCGCCCTCATAAAACAAACAAACAAACAAAAGATTTACCGTATTTTTTGCTCTATAAGATGCACCAGACCACAAGACGCACCTAGTTTTTGGAGGAGGAAAACAAGAAAAAAAATATTCTGAATCTCAGAAGCCAGAACAGCAAGAGGGATCGCTGTGCAGTGAAAGCAGCAATCCCTCTTGCTGTTCTGGCTTCTGGGATAGCTGCGCAGCCTGCATTCGCTCCATAAGACGCACACACATTTCCCCTTACTTTTTAGGATGGAAAAAGTGGGTCTTATAGAGCAAAAAATACGGTATGGTACCAAGCAGAAAGCCAGCATTTCAAGGAGAAATGTTTCCCTACCACACTAGATATCTACTCGCAATGTGTGTGTGTGTGTGTGTGTGTGTGTGTGTGTGTGTGTGTGAGAGAGAGAGAGAGAGAGAGAGAGAGAGAGAGAGAGAGAGAGAGAGATACACAGCGTATTACATAGGAGAGCATTAAAAATGTGATTCCTCTGGAAGCAGTATACACTGTCTCAATCCATTCTACCCTTTTATGTCCAGCTCATATTGCTTCATGTGTAGACCTAGCCTAAGCCTGTTTCCTGGACAGGATGAAGAGCCATGCAAAGGATACTCTTGGAGAAACAAAATACTGAGAATTTCTATCAAGGAAGGATATATATAGTTATAGTTTTTAAATTTTAATTGGGAAATGATTTATACTGAATTAATCCTTTTCTAAAAATCCACAAGCATTACTCCTGGGGTTAATAAAAATAGAAGTCTCCCCCCCCCCCCCAAAGAGAGAGAAAAAAATGTTTCTATATGCGATAACAGCCATCCGTGTATTATTAGTGCAAAAAATGGAAAACAGATAAAGTACAAACAAAAGAGGAATGGCACATTTCACTGTTAGAATCTGTGAAGCTAGCAGAGATGACCACTAGAATAAGAAATCAAAATGATGAAAGACATAAAGAGGACTGGATCTTGTTTATGGAACATATGGGAAAGTATTATAAGCAAACAATTTACCTAGCAGGATGGTAAGATTTTCAGCAGAGTAAGAAATAAATAAAGTATATAAAAGTTCACTGGGTGAACTAAGAGAATGTGGGGGAAAGAGGGGATAAAAGGAAACATGGAAGGATAGGCTAGGTCACAGTGGTGTCCAAACTTTTTTCAAAGAGGGCCAGATTTGATGAAGTGAAGGGCCGTGACAAAGGGCCGGCCAATGTTGTTAACCTTTTTTTAGGATTAAAGTTGTTGAGCTTTTTAAAGGATTTTACCCCAGGAAATAAACTGCCACAGGGGCCAGTTTAAGCCAGCCGGTAGGGGCCACATTAGGCCCCTGAAGCAGACCTTGGGCATGCCTGGGATAGGAAGTCGATCAAGTAATGTTTTCTGAATTTTTGTCTATTCTTTGAAATCTTAAAAAAGATACCCTTTTCTTTATTTCAGAGATTTTTCTTTATTGTATCATCTTTGTTCACATTTTGCTGATATAGAATCCTATTAGAAACGCAAATAAATATGAGAAAAGGAAGGATATATATTTAATTTCCTCAATTCCATGAAAGTCTCCACAGAATGGTGTTGATTTATAAAGAAGCACAAGAAATTACTTAAGCATCTATTTAGCACAACGTTCTGTCTGTAATGGAAAGTCCTAACAACCCTGGGTTCTGCGTATTCTGTTCCTTGCCATCCACTCCCATTTGCCAGCAGTTTAATGTAATAGGCACCCACTGAGCATATCAATGGTGGCAGTGAATATCCTACCCACTAGTCGTCAAAATTCTGATTGCCCACAAAAGAGGATCTTATCCAGAGTTCGTTATAATCTTTTTTTATGGCAGACTTCCATGAAAATAATGTACTTTGTTGGGATGAGGGGGGTTGTCACTTGCCTATTTACAAACTACCACATGCTGATTTAATTTTGACTGGCTGCCTTTTAGCTGTAGTGATATGCTAAAAGGATAGCATATTTACACACCATGTTTTCCGATCTATGCAAAATCCCATATATTTCAATTACTCCCCTTATAGCCTCTGCATTTAATTTAATGTCACAACTAGCTGTAAGCATCTCCTGGCAGTACGGAGGATTATAATGCATAATCTCAACATCTTGCTAGTAACAGCTGTGGAATTCACAGGCTACGATCCAAATGCACCATACTAAGATTAGATTCATCAATGGATCTGAGATTCAGGTAGGTAGCCATGTTGGTCTGACGCAGTTAATCTGAGTCAGTCATGACTAACTTGTCCATTGATTTCAACAGGTCTACTCTGAGTGTGAGTCATTCCCTACCCACAGACTTTTCATGGGGTTTTCCTTATTTTTCAGTCAACGTTCCCCTGCATGTGACCTGAAACCACCCACCCACATATACATATCAATCATTGTCTCTTTTGTGGTACCACTCATCATAACTATGAACCCAATCCCTCTCGCGCAGAGCCAATCAACCAATGTAGCCATAAAGATTCATGACTCATCTTTTGTGGTATGTGAAGCACGAGTAAATGTATACACATTTTGACAGGCAGAAGGAAGAAAAAGAGATGAAAAGGTGAAATGGAATTAATATGCACGTGTATTTAAATTATGGGTGCTAATACACATTAGATAGGGACGCGGGTGGCGCTGTGGGTAAAAGCCTCAGCGCCTAGGGCTTGCTGATCGAAAGGTTGGTGGTTCGAATCCCTGCGGCGGGGTGCGCTCCCGTTGTTCGGTCCCAGCGCCTGCCAACCTAGCAGTTCGAAAGCACCCCCGGGTGCAAGTAGATAAATAGGGACCGCTTACTAGCGGGAAGGTAAACGGCGTTCGGTGTGTGGCTCTGGCTCGCCAGAGCAGCGATGTCACACTGGCCACGTGACCCGGAAGTGTCTCCGGACAGCGCTGGCCCCCGGCCTCTTGAGTGAGATGGGCGCACAACCCTAGAGTCTGTCAAGACTGGCCCGTACGGGCAGGGGTACCTTTACCTTTACCTTTAATACACATTATGATTGCTGAAGGAAAGTGGTGTTGTTTCTGCAGCAAATGTGGAAGACAGTCAAGTGTGGAAGACACATAGGGCCGACCCACCCATGAGGCAAGCCTTGTGCGACAGCCAAAAGTGGCAGGATCCACAGGGGTAGATGTAGATCTTTCTCTCCCTCCTTTCTTGTTCCTGGAGTAGATATTCACTCATCCCTCCTTCCCTGGGAGGGTGTGTGTGCCCCATGTACATATATCTGGGACTCGACACATATACACAGAAGTTTAGAAGCATGTATTATTTCCACACTTTATGACAGTGTTCTCCAAATGTTTTGTACTACAACTCCTATCATCCCCAGACATGCTGGCTGGGGCTGATGAGACTTGTCATCCAAAACATTTGAAGGGCGCTAGGTTGGGGAAGGCTGCTGTATGCTTTTTATTGCAAAACAAAATACCACTGGTGCTGCACTAGGGTTTCCTGCCCACCAGTTTAGTTAGTGGGGGACGAAGAGGAAGGGATCAGAGTTAAGGTGCTTTTAGATTGTCCACTGCTGCAGTAAACCCACAGCTGATCTGAGACAATTTCATATCACATGAAAGAATTTGCCCTTTGACAAATACACAGCAGCTGCTCCAACATCAGCCTTGGGCAGTCACTCTGCATTTTGCCAGAGCAGTCACCCAGGCAAGACTGGCCAAAAAGAGCTGCTCTGTGTGTGAGCCCTTTTTTGATATAACGTGAAACACGTTCCGATTAAGCCAAGTGAGGAATCTGATTTTTGTGGCATTAGAATACACCTTTCGTTCTCGAGAGCAATCGTGCCACGTGGAAGGGCAACTATGCAATCAGGTGCAAAACAATTAGCCCAAACTGATGGAGTGTGTGTCTGTGTGTCTCTGTGTGTTTTAACTGCCCCGGGAGGCTGAGCAGAAGGGAAAGTTTCTATTTTTTCATGACCGATCCTCATATCCAAATTTAGCAGTGATGAGCCTTGAGCCATCTCAAGCCTTTGAACATCAAGTTACCCATAAAGACACGCAAACTTGGGTGCCCCAGATACGAGTGGAGTCCGACTCTCACAGCTGCCACTTCCCTGGAGCCACGTTGCAGCTTGTCAACAGAGCCGAGATGGCTGTGCTCATAGTGAACCCTTCCCTCTATCCCACAGGGATCCCATGTGGCCAGTGGAGAACTTAAGATGAGACACTTGTCTACTCTTAGCTCAGTCATTCTCCTTACTGTGTGCCAGCTGCCTCTGTCAATACCTCCCAAATCTGATTGTAATGTTTGCTTCTGCCCTGGCAACCAAAAAGAAGAGTCGTGAGGCCAAATGTTGGGGTAAAGGTTGTATTTATTGAAATATGACAAGTTGGAGAAACTGCAAGTAAATTAACCAAAATCAGAACGCATGGGCAGGTGAGGATTTTATCTAACTCTGGTAGATCCCTCCAGATCGCTGGGCATGTGATGCAGACAACACAAGCTGGGTTTCCCCAATGAAGGGTGAGGAGGAAACTAGGTGAGCTTTGAATATAAAACCCACTGTCCAGTGTTCCCTCAAAGTGTGCATATCAGACTTAAAGGGCACCCCCCACAAGTCCCAGCAGGGATAAAGTACTGGCAGACCCCTAAAGGGTGCTCTTGTCTCAATAGTGCCTACAGTTTTCTCCCTCACTTCCTCATCTGCCCAGATTCAATGCTCCATGAGAAGCTCCTCTCTGCCATAGACCAAATTGCCAGTTGAATTAGTCCCAGCAGTGTGGAATAGGTGGGGAAAGGAGGAATCATAAGGGCTAATCAAAGAATCTCCCCACCCCTTAAAAAATCCTATTCGGGTCCTTCAACACGCAGCTAACCAAAGCACCATACCACATAGGGGGAGGGAGAGAAGGCACAGGAAAAAGGCTATGAGGAGGAGAAGGCTTATAAAGGCAGGTTCCCAACTGCTTCCTAATTGGCCACTAGGCCCCAGATAATTCCCCCTCTCTTTGGGAACCAACCGCCCACATCTTTTGAAACAGGAGGGTTGAGGGCAAACACACACCCCACCAAAAGGCAGGAATAGGACTGCCATACGTCCTGGAATTTACATCTGGGGTGCATTTCTGAAAGGCGATGCTTTGTCCTGGATCTTAGGCAAGTCAGTTGAAAAATCACGTTTTTTGTGGTTTTTGTAAAATAAAATAAAAAGAAGCAGCAGCTCAAGAACTTTGGGATGTTCTGGTCTGAAATATGGCAACCCTAGGCAGGAAGACTCCCTTTCTGAGATCCTTAATGGTTCCCTGGTAACCAATGATGATGATGATGACACAAATCAACAAGCTGCGTTTGTTGGCTTCAATCTCTAATGTGTGGTTGTCTGTGCTGTGAGGAGCAAATAAACAAACTGTGCTGAACACCAAGGAACTATTAACTACTGCAATTACTCCTGCAGTCCAGTTGCAAAGAGGCATGTTATTATTCATTGCATTGAATTTATAGATCACCCTTCCTCAAAGGCTGAGAGGAAGTATAACAGAATACATACAAAACCTTCTGCTGAAATTAAGTCGAAATTCAATTCACTAGCTAAATATAACAGAAACAACAACAGCAAACCCCAGAAACTGCCAGCTTAAATCTGCTCACACATGGACTAAAATAAGCAGCTCTAGATGCTCAGGGCTTTGGAAACTTGCAAGGCAAAGCCCAACAAAGCTGATATGTTCTGATGAAACTGGATTTGGGAGTCTTCTTCAGTGAACTAGTGGTGTGAATATGCATAAACAAGACCACGCAGTAGCTGCTTAACGGTTTGCCACACAGTACCTGCAACCACAAAGAAGAAGAGCTAATATTTTGTAGCTTCCAATCACGTGATTAAGTCCAGTCTCGTTACCCTTTCACTTCAGCAGATTTTCAAGCAATGTGGCTAGGTGGTCCATAATGCCTGATTTAACTGTGTGTTTGGAGTTACCTGCAAGAAGGTTCTGAACTGCAGGTGGGGAACCTGGGACTCTCCAGATGTTGCTGGACTACAACTCCCTCCAGTTCTACCCATGATAAGGAGTAGTAGGCTGACAATATCTGGAATATCACAGGTTTCCCACTCCTGGTTCAGAGGCTGTGGATGAGCACTTCGCCATACAGTTCCAGGTGGCATGTGGCACAGTTGAAGCTGCTACCACATGACATATGAGGTGTTTTACCAATGCGAGGCTGAGGTAGAGAGTCTGGCCCAAGGCTGGGGGTTTTAACTCATGGGTTTGCATCCAGTTAAGTGCCACTCACAGTAGACCCATTAAAGGACCTAAGTGGGCCATGCCCATTCATTTCAGTCAGCCTACTCTGCATACAACCCTTGCCATACAAAAGGCAATTTTAAATTTGCCATTTGGCTTCTATAAGCCATAGATGAGGGGTTCGGGTACGTCTGTTCCCAGGGGCCAACTGTGAACCCTTCACACCTCTCTCACTCTCACTCTCTCTCTTTGGCACTCAGGACTCTTTGCAGGCCACACAACCCATGCTGGCCTCACTTTTCACTTTCCTTGGCTGTCTTTGGTGGGCTGGAATAAATGCTGGAAGTCTGCCTCTGGCTCCACCCACCTTTTCTCTGGCCCTGCCCACTAATGACATGTGACCCCTGGAAGATTCCTGGGAAGGGACTGCAGCTCTCAGGCTGTAAAAGGTTCCCAATTTCTGCCATTATGACACAAATATGTCTGGCTACCCAGCTTAAAAAGAAGGCTTCAGATACTGGGAGAAAACCAACAGAGGGTTAAAAGGAATGCACCGCAGGAAGGTCTTCCCACTCCAGCAGACACGTATACACAAAAGAAATTAAACTTTAATATTTAATGAAATATATACATTACCCTTCTGCTGAAGGCAGTTGTATTGTAATTTTATGCAAGATAATTTAATTTCAGATTTATTTCAATGAACTGCACCTTCCCCCCATGGGGGCAGTTCGCTGGCTTCGTCTGTCACACATAAATCAGTATCCAATTTATATGAAAGTCACAGCAGCAGCTTTGCAGAACTTGAGCTTGTAGCTTTCTGAGCACATCATTTAAATGAGCCAGCAATAAGTCACAGAGGCGTTTTAATGGTTTAGATTTAAATGAAAATAATACCATGGCCGCCCAGAATCAGTTCCTTTCTTTATTCATGATAGTTAAAATTAAAAGCAAGGGGGAGGAGAAAAACCCCTTTTTGTGGGTGAAGCCCACAGTGGGCGCTTCAAATGATGTGTTTATTGAGCATTAATTCTTGTTCATGGGGAGATTAGAGGACACTGGCTATTTAATGAGCATTCATTCCAATTTGTTTACAGGGAGATTAGATGGTGTTGTGTCGTGGCAAGTGTTACCTAACACTCTCCAGCACATCTTCTCATCATATTCCTTACCATAAAAATTCATATTCCTTACCATAAAAATTTTTAATAGGCTGGCACATATTCAGCATGGAGAGGACACTATGGATCAGAGGCCAGTTGACATGATGGGGAGCCACTGACCGTGCACATAAACAGATAAAAATCACTGTTTGTTGGTTGGTTTGTTGGTTTGTTGCATAGAATAGACCTAAGATCATCATAAACTCATCTACCTCCAAATCCCCTTCTTCATATTGCTATGCACACATAGCAAAGCAGAATTGGATAGGAAACACTTTTTCCCCCCGTGTGACAAGGATACAATCTTTGTCCCCACCTACCAAGTACAGTCGTACCTTGGAAGCTGAACGCCCTGGCACTCAAACGTTTTGGCTCCCGAATGCCGCAAACCCGGAAGCCACGCCTTGGAAGTCGGAAGCCACGCCTTGGAAGTCAAACATTTTGGAAGTCAAACAGACTTCCTGTATGAATTCCGTTCGGCTTCCAAAGTACAACTGTACTATATTCTGCACGGGAAGATACTCATGAATAGGGATGTCAGAGAATTCCAATAAAAAACAGAAACAGAGGGAGAAAATGCCAGTGTTGTTTATTATTATTATTATTTATACCGCGCCCATCTGGCTGGGTTTCCCCAGCCACTCTGGGCGGCTTCCAACAAAATATTAAAATACAGTAGTCCATCAAACATTAAAAGCTTCCCTAAACAAGGCTGCCTTTAGATGTTTTCTAAAAGTCTGGTAGCTGTTGTTCTCTTTGACATCTGGTGGGAGGGCGTTCCACAGGGCGGGTGCCACTACCAAGAAGGCCCTCTGCCTGGTTCCCTGTAACTTGGCTTCTCACAGTGAGGGAATCGCCAGAAGTCCCTTGGAGCTGGACCTCAGTGTCCGGGCAGAATGATGGGGGTGGAGACGCTCCTTCAGGAAATCAAGGGTTGGGTCTTTAAAAACTAAGGGACATTCCATGTGGGTCCATGGAAGGTAAGTAGTAAGCAGACACAAGCCTTGTTGCTCATGCAGCACACCTGTGTAGACATCAGCCTTCGCTTCCAATTTCCCAGCTTTGTGGAGCTTGAACCAACATAGCATATTACCCTTGTGATCTTAAACTGGCAGATTTTTTTTTTAAAAAAAAAAAAAGAACAGAGTTAAGGCACGATTCCTGGCCTGTTACAGAGAGTACCTAATTCAAGCAGGGACTTTCAGATCAGGGATTATTTAAGAAACCTCCCCTTTAAAACTCAGCTGAAAGTTCAACCTGGAAACCCAGAATCCATAGCATAGGAAAGGGGTCAGCAACCTTTTTCAGCCACGGCCCGGTCCACCGTTCTTCAGGCCATGTATTGGGCCGGACTATTTTTTTTTGGGGGGGGGATATATGAATGAATTCCTATGCCCCACAAATAACCCAGAGATGCATTTTAAATAAAAGCACACATTCTACTCATGTAAAAACACCAGGCAGGCCCCACAAATAACCCAGAGATGCATTTTAAATAAAAGGACACATTCTACTCATGTAAAAACACGCTGATTCCCAGACCGACCGCGGGCCAGATTGAGAAAGTGATTGGGCCAGCCCACGGACCTTAGGTTTCCTATCCCTTGCACAGAATTTATATCAGCTTTGTGGGGAAGGACAAGGAAAACATCCTTTACCATAATTGATGCAGCCTCCAGGTGGCCAGGGGCCATAGCTTTCAATACAGCCACCCGTAGTGAGAGCACTGGAGCATGGTGAAGTTTATTTGCTGCATATGAACTGCCAGACAAAAGCTGGGAAAGACATTAGTTCTCCGTTCACATCTGGCAAACGTTGGGCACTTTTAAAGAAAGGCTTCAGATACACTAAACCTTGAGGCCTTCCAGCCTGCAGCTAAAATGAAGGCTGTAATATTGCCAGCTCTCCCCAAAGGAGGAAGTGGTAACAGCTCATCAGCATATGTTAATATATGTGAGTACTTAGGTTTTAAATGGCACATTGTCTTGCAGTGAGACAAGAATGAGAAAAGATAAGGAAGGTTCATGGCTCATGGTAGAGCATGTGCTTCGAAGGCAAAAGGTCCCAGGTTCAATCTTCAGCTTCAGGTAGAGCTGAAATAGGCTTCCTGTCTGAAACCCTGGAGAGCCCCTGCCAGGCTATATACACATCCAGCGTTTGAAATGCACAGGGGTCATGTTTCAGAATGTGCTATTGTACATAGCAGTTTGCAATCGTACACACCTTCATGCAATAATGGCAGCTGCTATCTGTGTTATTTGTACACAGAGGTGGGCATGTTTTCACACAAGTGTGCAACAGTGGTCCCTATTCCTCTCAATCCACAGACCCTTTTTATATCTGTCCACAGACCCTTTTTATATCTGTGTACAGAGATTGAGATGTTATCATACAGCTTCCTGTTTTATGTATGACTTTAAGCATATAGTCTGCCTTTGACCACAAGCTTTTTCTTTGAAAAATTCCAAGGGCTGCATCGCTGAGCCAGATCAGGACCTTTACATAGGAGGATGAGGGCAGTCAGGAAGTTTTATTCATTTCCTATCCACTGTGTGCCAATTCTCCACACTGACAATTTGCATTGAAATAAAAACTCCCATTTGCTTCAGTGCAAATTGCAGGCACACAGGGGCCAGTCCAGATCAGCACCACAGCAGGGAAGAAAAGGTGGAAGCTTCACTACTCTCCCCACACAAACATACCAGGACTCAGGGAACTCACCCTGGCAATTTATAGAAAACAAAGCCTGCACACACAAGCAGCGGCGGAGCAAGCCAATTGGGTGCCTGGGGCAGCCTCTCACAAGGCGGGGTGAGCCGGGACAGGACAGGACACTCCACAGGGCCTCCAAGGAGTCTGCCTGCCTCCTCCCACTCAGCCACCCTACAGCTGAGGGAAAGGCGGCGGGCGGACAGTTTGGGGCAGTACGGAGCCTGCGGGCGCCCAAGCCATCATGTCACTCCCAGGAGAGACACGTGGCTCAGGTGCACTGCAGACCCAGCGGTGAGTGCCACCAGGCATTTTGTCACCCCCCTCAGTGGTGACACCCAGGGCGGCCCGCATCCACCGCACCCCCCCTTCCTCCACCCCTCCACACAAGCAAACAATGTGATTAAAGACACAGGTCCTGAGGGAGTCTGGGGTGATGTTGGTTTGAACATAAGGCTCATTTACTTTAGTGAAACCTGCTCCCAGATGAATGCTCACCTAGAACCAGGACCTTTGTAAACCTGTCAGCAGCCTGGCACACTCCTGCAGTAATCATGTGTGGAACGCTGAAAGTTCAAGGGTACAGCAATCAAATGTAGGAAAATCACTTCACTGGCATGCATGTGTGAGCCAGACCTTTGCTTCCATAAGGGAATCCTGGAGGAATTCAGTGTGTCTAGACTGCCAGTTACAGCTGTTTCCCAGCAAGACCTTTGAAGCGGGATAGAGCTCTCCTCGCCCTTTTCCCCTTCATGTGCAGTCATCCAGAGCCTAGCCCTGAATATAGATTGATACATTATCCTCACTGAATTTTGCAGTCTGCTGCTGCTATTCACAAAAGATTTATTTATATTTGGAAGAGGGTGGCTGGCCTGCTTAATCCTGTAATCTCTCCAAGGTAGAACTGTAAGTAATAACAGGTATTAAAACAAAGGTGAAATGGAGCAAAGCTCTGAGTGGCACATTTCGGATCGTTTTGGCATGCGCTGCTAGATAGTCAGGCCTCTGCCTCTAATCTTCACTCTGGTTGGAATCCTCCCTCACTGCTCCCCTGGCCTGGGCGCCCTTTGTCACTCCCTGATTGGAAAGGGCATGCTAAGCTTTCTGTCCTTTTTGTCCGAAGTGATTTCTCAGACTTTTATCATCTAGATGCAATGAGCTAAAGGTCTTTAGGTGATGTAACTCCGTGCTCAGTTTACTCCATGTCCCTTCCTGTTATCTAATAAGGCTGATTCTGAAAAAGTGAATGGCGCGAAACGAAGATGGGGCACAAAGCAGCTCCCTTTCTGAACACTTGGATTGATCCAAGCCTTAAAGCCCATTGAGCTACACACACTGTAATTGACCAGAAAACAGTGGCCACAGCATCAGATGGGTCCTTAGGCTATATAATTCTTCCCTACCTTCCAGAGGGACGCATAAAAGCCCTCTGGTCTAACTATGTAGACTGAATGCATGGATGGGAAGCTTAGATGTGGACAATTACTACATGTGTAAGCTTTGTGCACAATGCAACCAACAAATATGAGTTGGTGGCAGTCACAAGTGATATTCAGGTCCTGCTTGCAGCCCCCCCCCCCCCCTTAGGCACCTGGCTGACCACTGGGAAAACAGGGTGCAGGACTGGATGGGCCTTTGATCTCATCCATCACATCTCTCCTTATGTTCTTAAGAACAAGCACAAGTTTGGCCATTATGGGTTTTTTGGTCCTTTTTTTTGAAATATGAAGAACATATTACAAAACAGCAACCCTTAACACAATATCCCATGTCAAAAACAGATTGACAGACATCACATCAATATAGGTTTGTGCCAGACAACTTCTTTATTGAACGTTCACCCTGATTTGCTTGCACAGAGGTTAGATTATATCTGGTTTTCATTGAGCATTCATTCTGATTTGTTTGTGGGGAGGTGCTACATCAACAAACATTCATCGCAATCTGCTTTCAGGGTGTTCATACATCTTATTCATCCATTCCTATCACACTTTTCAATGCATTTCCCCCTCACTTTTCAAACCGCAAAATGGCCAATTCTTTTTATTTTGAAGTGAATTTATTGCTCTGGGGCAATAAAACCCTTTACAGTGGAACCTCTCTACTTACCACCGTAATCCGTTCTGGCGGCCCGTCCTTTAGGCAAAACGGGTCTCTGGTAGAAGCGCCATTGTGTGCATGTGCAGACGGTGGCAGCCGTTTCTGCATGTGCGTGAATTGCAGCAAACCCGGTATTTACTTCCGGGTTTGCTGTGGTTGTGACTTGGATCGGGCCCAAGTAGAGGCTGTCGTAAGTAGAGGTTCTACTGTAATTTGTTTTAAGTCCACAAACCGAAAGCTCCAGTATGTGCTTGAATCTCTCCCTCCAAAACTGTGGCAATCTGAAGGCCCCCATGTAGCATCATCAAATCCAAGTGGGAAGAGACCTTGAGGCTCAGGTGGTCCAAGCCCTTGCTGAATGCAGGGTCTGCTTTTGCTAGGTGGCACACAGAACTTCTGATCAAGCTTCACTTGTTTTGCAGGCCCTCCAGTGAATGTCAGCTGCAATATTTTCATCAACAGCTTTGGATCTATTGCAGAAACCACTATGGTGAGTAAAAACAAAATATGGAACCTATGCATACCGTATCCAGGTCATGAGACAGGTACTATAAGCAGCATGTGTTATTTGCATTTCACACGCTGGAAAAGATAAGTGACTATCTCTCTGTTCCCACGTTTCCTCCTTTTCCTCCCTTGCCAGCAATGGGTAGCAAGCTCACTGCATCGCTGCTGACAGGATGGGTCAGGGTTTTGTGTTAGGAGCAGAATCTCTCCACACAGAAGCTGCCAATGAAATGGGCACCTAGGCTTCTTTGGAAGCTGTGCTACTTCCCAGAGCAGCATTTGGGGAAAACCACAACAACAAACCTGGCTAACGGCAATGTAATCTGCTTTGCTAACCAGACAAAAAACCAGAAAGCTCAAGAGTTCCAAAGGGTGCTACAGGTTTCAAAATATATTCAACCCTTTGGATGGATTTACATGCAATTTAAACACTATTTTAAATTCATCCAGGCTTCGGGCGATGTAAGAACACCAACCCTCCTACCATGTTGACCAGTTGCTGTGTTGAGGGCAGTTCTAAAATCATGATTAGATTGTTTCTTATTGTAAAGCACCCTTTGTTCTGTAGGGGAGAGTGATGAAATACATATATGTTATTTGCATTCTTTACTTATCATATTAGTTTGGTAGAAAGACACACTTGCTCATGTGATCACCGTGAGTGGTGCAAGCTGGGAATGCTGTCCACACTGAGGTGGCAAGTGCTGGAGGGAGTGGGGGGGAGAAACTTGAATTAGTTTGCATTTAAAGTTGAGCCTGCCCAATTCACACTGAATCAATCTGAAGCAATATAGGAACTGAAACACAGTCATTCTGTGAAATTCACACTTCCTATGAATTTTGCAGTTCAGTTCTCCAAACAAATGAGGTGTACAGAAATGCATCTAGTGGGATAAAATGTGCCTAAAAATGCATATGTTCATGCAAATAACACACAAAGATGCATCATATGGGGGGAATTGATTAGCAGAAATGTGTACAAAATGGCATAAAGTCATGTGTACATTAGCAGAAGATCACATCTAAAGATTGGAAAGATGAGAAACTGAGAGAAACCAAAATGGAAAAGAGTCTCCCATTACTATATGCACCACATCATTCTTGATTTCCAAGTCACAAAGTGCTCTCACTTCTTATCATGTCTGAGAGGAAGCTGAAGATAAAGCATTTGAAGCTGAGATGGCTGTAATTCTTGAAAGATAGTTTCCACTTTTAATAATGGTATTTAATTGAAATGCACCATTTTTCATTAAGGAATGCAGGTTGTCAGTCATTCCTGGTGACAGACAGAAAAGCGTTTGCAGCATATTAGCTTTTCAGTATACAAAAACAAGAAACCAGTCACTTCCAAATTGAACTGCAATTGTATTTTCACGTCATTTTTGAGTTTCATGTGGAAAACTAAAACTCTTAGCTTTTGGTTTTCTAAACAGATGTAGCCAGCAGAGGCTGATGACTCCTACACTTTTGTTTTGGGATCACTATGAGAATACTGCTTCCCTTGGGCTGAAATTTACATAGTTATTACAATTTCAGCTTTTATCTAGAAAGATCATTAAACTGCCAGTATTGGGGGATTTTAGTTCACACATAAGACATTAATGTTGACATTTAAAGACACTAGAGGCAGTCTTTGCAGCACACAAATCAGTAGCTATCATTATGTCAACATGCAAAGGTCTAATGAGTTCACAAACACAGTTTGGGGCACAATCCAAAGGAGAATAATAGGAGCTGGAAGGAGTGCAGGAGCCATCAATAAAGGGCAGGCATTCTCAGGAGAATAGATGAGCAGGAACTCTGGGAAGCAGGTCTGTATTCATCAAAAATTAGTGGGAGTAATGAAAAAGATGTCACAAGTGGGGAGTTTCTAGGAGAAGGTTTCCAGCTCAGTGGAATTCACAAAAGAGAAGATACAGCTAGGAAGAAAGGTGCAGGCTACTGTAGAAAATGAATGAAACAGAGGAGAATCGTAGAATTGTAGAGTTATAAGGGAACCTCAGGGTCATCAAGTCCAGCCCCCTGCAATGCAGAATAATTGGGTACAGAAGGCAAACCCATCTTAAAGTCATAATACTGAAAGATTTTAATGTGGTGCTCTTGGCCAATTTATGTCCCACTGCCTATCAGTTAAGGTAACACATTCCCTTCAAGCTCTGCAGTGATGGCTGGCTGTCACCAGTTCGAGGAAATATTGTTGCAACAACACTTCTAGTTGAGATTTAGTTGAGAGAGATTCCTGCATTGCAGAAGGTTGGACTAGATAACCCTCAAGGTCCCTTCCGACTTTATAATTCTATGATTCTAGATCTTTTAACATCAGAACTGGTTCAGCCAGTGTCCTGGAGCCGCAGCCGAATGAGTAAGGATGAGCACACTGCAGCTGAACCCATCTACATTGAAGGAGGGATAGCCAGATACCATCATTTCCTAGGAGAGGGAGGCAGACTTGTCATTGGTGTCATTTCTCCATCCTTAGTCAACCAAGTTCAGAGCTGGGAGGTCCTACCTTGTTCTTCCACATTCAGGTTCTAGGGACGGCCAGGAGTGCCTCCCCCCACCCTCACATCACCCCATCTTTGGCTGCTCCAGCAGCTGAGGCACTTTCTGGGCAATGAGGTTTTGGAAGCCATCGCCTGTGCTTTTGTAGCGTCACAAGTTCTGCACGTGGCTGGCTGTGCTCGGGAAATGTTTGGAAGCTTCCTTTGGTGCACAACGTATCTTTTTATGGGAATATGGAAATGTGAACATGTGATACGTTTCAACAGTCTTGTATTTACCAGAGGCAGTTTCTATTTTTCTGGTAAAACGCCATTCCTGTTTTGTTCCTATATTCACAAACACGTACCAGAGCTCAGTCCACTCCAAGGTCTCTTGTTCAATCTCTGGAAGGGATGCATATGCATTTTGACTCTGGTACGCAGGCATGTAAAATGACAATATGCTCCTACCCTTCTGCGGCACCACTGCCTATCTGCATAGCTAATGTTGCTGAACGATTGAGTTGCAGCTGTTCTTTCCTAAGTACAACTATCCATGGTGAGATTAAATACCTTATTAAACATTTTTCATAAGGTGCACTTTTTCAGGAAACCGTTACGGTCAGCTTAATATAGCACAGGTGTTAAAGGCTCTTCAGACAATGTGTAGTGGGGGAAAGAGGGAATGATGTTTGATGTGAAAATAGAATAGGCATGTTAGAAGTCTGCAAGAGCAATATTATTCCTTGGGAATTGTGACATATGAGGCCAGGTTTCTCTTAAATGCTTCTGGACCCAGTTCAGTGGTGATGGCCTTAACCTATACAGCTCACCCTGAACATCTTCCTATATATCCTTGGGCCTATCACCTTTCTTTAAGTTAGGAGTCAATATGGAACAGGGACTTTATATTGGTGGCACCTTTATTGTGACCATTTCCCCCCATGTCAATCTTGATTTAGTTTTAGAACATCTTATAGGACATTCCTTTTCTAAAAACAATTGTATGGTTCAGTTTTAACGTGGCAATGATTTGGATTATAATGCAGTGTTGTTGTGTGCAGTTGTCACAGTGGGTTGCATTCAGTGGTGCCCATGTGAGAGCAGAATGGACCTCCACTCATGTAACAGGACTTTATCTTCCTTGCCTCCCCCCTGCATATCCTCAAAATCTGCTCTGGAGAGATGGGGGACCCAATGGATCTGATTCTGGGGGTACATGGAGCACTTCAGGAAGGAGAAAAGGAAGAGCAATTCCCTCTGTATGAGTGGAAATTCACACGCACATAGTTTTGCTTGATTTCCCCCCTTTTTAATTTCTTTTGCAATGTCTTCAATTTTGTAAGTTGCTTTGATTTGTTAAAAAAAAGACAGAATAAAATATTCAAACCTATCAGTATTATTATACAGGAAATAAATAAGGCAGAACCAAAACAAGATTACTTTGCACTCCCATCCCTTCTGACTTGGACATCACAATCAGAGTGGGAATTCTGAACATGCCAATGCTTTCCTCTTGTCCTCTTCTAAACAGTTTGGGTAACCTAAGGATGTGGACTGGATTTTTTGATTATTTTTTTTTTGGAGAGGTGAAACTGGCCATTTGTACTCCTGTCTCTTGCCCTTCTCAACTGATTGAAGAGGGAGAACTGGCATTGTGAGTGGCTGAGGTTCTAAATGCTTCCTTGAGGAAGGTTATGAAGGAAGCCGTTGTGAGACCTCTCTTTTAAAAAACCTCCACTGGATCGCCCCAACCTAAAAAACTATTTCCAGTCTCCAATTCACCATTCCTGGGCAAGGTAATGGAGCATGTAATGGCATCTCAGCTCCAGGTATTCCTGAAGGAAACCAATTGCCTGGATCATCAATCTTGCTTCTAGCCTGGATATGAGAGCGAAACAAGGGCGGAAGACCTACCTTGGGAAATTGACAGGGGGAGCTCAACCTTTTAAACCTAGAACTCTCAGTGATCTTCAGTGCAATTTGCTATGGCATCATTCTGAACCATCCCATGGAACTGGGATTAATATATATTATGTTTTGGTGACTCCAGCCATTGCTGGAAGGGAGGACTAAGAACACATTGTGCTAAGGCTTTTTCACCCCCTGGCCAAGGTTCCATTATGTTTCCAACATCTATATGAAACTGCTGGGTGAGTTTGTCCAGAGATTTAGTTGTGTCATCAACAGGCTGATGACACTCAACAACATCTCTCATTTTCACCTGCCCTCAAAGATGGGGAAAAAGTAAAATTTAGACCAGGTAAACAGACTGGAGCTTAAATCTGACAAACTATTGTCTGATTTGAGGCTGTACTGATCCAGATGCAGGGGTTCAGCTTGTTTTGGGTTCACAGTTTGGGAATGTTCCAGTTACAGATAGGTAGCCGTGTTGGTCTGCCATAGTCAAAACAAAAAAAATTCCTTCCAGTAGCACCTTAAAGACCAACTAAGTTAGTTCTTGGTATGAGCTTTCGTGTGCATGCACACTTCTTCAGATACACTGAAACAGAAGTTGCCAGATCCTTCTATATAGTGAGAAGGTGGGGAGGGGTATTACTCAGAAGGGTGGTGGGAATGGGTGATTGGCAGATAGCTGTGATGAGCCTGTTGTAACAGAACACCTCTAGTCATCACATACAGCTCCCAAGTTAAAACAGCAACGCATCATCAGAGATCTACAACCTCTCCTGGACAATGACAGTTCTCTTTCTCAAGCTCTGGGAGGAAGACCTTTCATTGCCTACAGACAGCCACCCAATCTTAAACAACTCCTAACCCACAATAATACTACAACCAGACTTAACACGGACACTGGCACCAGAGCCTGCAATAAACCCAGATGCCAACTTTGCTGCCACATACACCCGGACAACACCATTACTGGCCCCAACAACATCACACATACCATCTCGGGACTATTTAATTGCTCATCGTCTAACATTGTGTATGCCATCAAATGCCAACAGTGTCCTTCAGCTCTCTATATTGGACAAACAGGCCAAACCTTACGCCAAAGAATAAACGGACATAAATCTGACATCAAGAATCACAAGACAGAGAAACCAGTAGGAGAACACTTCAATCTCCCAGGACATTCTATACAAGATCTCAAAGTAGCTGTTTTACTACAAAGGAATTTCAGAAATAGACTGGAAAGAGAAGCTGCTGAATTGCAACTCATTACCAAACTTAAAACCATGGAGAGACCTGGTCTGAACAAAGACATTGGATTCTTATCTCATTATACATGACAAAGCCATTTTTCACCTTCTCACCCCTTGCTTTTTCCTGTAAGACCTATTGCAGTCGTTAAGAGTCATCAACAGGCTCATCACAGCTATCTGCCAATCACCCATTCCCACCACCCTTCTGGGTAATACCCCTCCCCACCTTCTCACTATATAGAAGGATCTGGCAACTTCTGTTTCAATGTATCTGAAGAAGTGTGCATGCACGCAAAAGCTCATACCAAGAACTAACTTAGTTGGTCTTTAAGGTGCTACTGGAAGGAATTTTTTTTGTTTTGAGTTTGGGAATGCTCCTGGGTCCAGCATTATCCTAGAATAGTGGCCTTGGGTAGTTTTCAGGATCTTCTCCTGATGTCCCAGCGAAGTCCCTTCTTGGGGAAATCAGACCTTTTCATGATCTTTCACACCCCATCCACATTTGGTATATGTAAAATTCTGTATATAGGGCTCTCTTTAAAAGATGTTCAGAAATGTTTCCAGATTATTGTGTGGTGCCAGATTACTGTGTAGTGTAAAGCATTATTTACAACAGGGCTGTTTCAGTTGTACTGGTTGCTACCAATTTGCTTCCAGGGCCAAGCCAGATGGTTGCTTTTAAGCTCTAAGGCTCTAAAAAGTCTGCCTCTTTCCATATGAACGTGCTCAGGTGCTTCACTCAAGAACTGAAACCCAACCACACACCCACACTCACTGTCTGAAGTATGGTAAGTGGAAGCATAAGACACAGTTTTACTGATGCAGTGCCTGGGTCTCAGAAAGTCCTTCCCAAAGAGGAGGCCCCTGTGGTAGGACATCTGCCTTGAATGCATAAGATCCATGATTTAATTAACCAGCATCTCCAGGTGGGACTGGGAAAGACACCTGTCTGAAACTGTGACAGCTGCTACCAGTCAGGGTAGACCACTTATGGGAGACCTTTGGCCCTCCAGATGAACTCCCATCAGCTCCAACCAGCCTAGGCAATAGTAAGGAAATATGGGAGATGGGAGTCCAACAACATCTGGAGTGTCATGTGATGTAGACAACACTAAGCTGGATGGACTAATGGTTTAACTCAGGAGAAACCAGATTTCTATGCTCCCTTGCTCACTTTTTGAAAAGTGGCCAGATCTGTGCTGTTTGAAATGGTCCTTTTGTTGGCTTTTCTTTTACAACTTACTTTTCAATGGATTGCTTTTAATGTTTGCTACTGCAAGCCTGGGGTCCACAATGGTGTCCGTGGACAGAGTGGCTGTCAAGTTTCCCTGCCCTCCTCTTTTTTATTTTTAAATAGGGTTGGAAAATTTGCTGCGTTTTTGCCTGTGCTTCTTTGGAGAGATGCATTCCCTGTTTGTTGGGCAGGGAGGCTTGGAGGACCACCAGTTTTCTTCTGTGAAATTGACATTTTGTGCTACCCAGAGCAGTTCCTTAAATTTCCAAATTTACCCAGTGGCCCAAAAAGGTTGAGGATGCCTGTTGTAAGCCATCTTCAGGAACCATGGTGGAAAGTTGGGGTCGAAATATTAAGTAGCAGAATATAAATATTCAAAATAATGAATGGCTAGGCTATCAGACTGGTCACCCCTCCCAACTTCAAAGTTGGTAGCAAAAGTTACCAATGCAAGCTTAAATTAAAGATCAAGAGCTGACATTTGGAATCCTCATTCTATTGTGCCCTTTTGTATCTATATGATCTATATATAATTTGATCTATTTAAAGAAATCTCATATGCTATCCATCTCACTTCAAAAGGTTAAATCAAACGTAACCTTATAGGAGACTGCAGTGCAACCCACTGCAGCTACAGAGATTAATATAAAGGGCACCAGAAACTAGAGGCTGGAAATAACCAGAAATAATTGTTAGGAGCCATCCGGGCACAAACTTTTCAATCAAAGAATGGACTTGGGGGGGGGGGGGATAAATGGGTCATAATAGGCAACTTTCCGCTTACTAGCCACAAGTCTCAAAAAATGAGAAGAAGCTTATCAGAGCATTCAGAAGAAAGAACGGTCAGGTCATATATGATGAGGATGGTGAGGAAAGACAGAATTTGCAACCATGGGTTTCCTTAACTCCATCCACTGTGATCATTTCAGTTTTCTGAAGAATTATATTGCCATCCACTTTGTAGAACTGCTATTGCTTTAATTCTCTATAACAAAGTGATTGCAAATTTGTGACCTTAAGCTTATCTCCTGTTTTTAATTGCACATCCCTGTGCAAAACATACAAAGGTTTACAGCAATACGCTTTCTCTCCCTCAAATGAATCACAACGAACTTCTCATGAATACAAAAAAAATTACCATCAGGTTGTTCTGTCTAATGTCACATGAACAGTAGGCTGCTTATGCAATGGAGCTTTCCCACCTTCTTCTCCTGCCTTCACCCACCCACCCTGCACTTCTGAAAGAGCCCCCCTGAAGAGGAGAACTTCAGGAAAGGCCTGCATTGTGATGCAGGGGGATGCAGCAGAATGAGTGGGGTATTGCAAAGAACTGGGTGCAGGATGCAAAATCAAGCAGAACTGGTAGAACAAGCAATTATGGTATGTTGTGCCAGCTTTAAGGAGTCCTGGGCTGCTTACAGTAAGGTTAGTCAGTTTTAATAAATCACTGTTCCTTAACAGCCCAACCTCACCTCACACTAACCTACAAAGTCCACTTTAAGGATGTGGATGTGGCTCCCCTTTTTTAGCCCATGGAAGAAGTACAGAAGAGAGGAGAGAGAGAGAGAGAGAGAGAGAGAGAGAGAGAGAGCAATCAAGTATAAAGTAGGCTTCTTTCAAGCCTAACTTTGTGGTGGAAGGAGGCTCACTCTGTGGATGCATGTGCATAGAGACATGAGGGAGCTGCTTATTCTTTCCCTTATTTGTGAATTCTCTAGCAAATGGTCCCATGCTGTCATTCACTACCCAACCCCAGTCATGTTCCAAAAGTAGACTGAGAAGCCAGTCTGAGAAGAAAGCAGGAATGGGGCAAGGTTTCTACCTGGGAAGAATCAACAGCTGCAGGAGGAGCAAGCTCACCAAACCCTTTCCATAAATATGCCCCCTGCCCTTGCATTCTCATTGCATTGGTTTGGATACACAAGTTCGCCAAGATAATTGCTATTTCTGGCCTCAGGGATCAGTTGTAATTTTGTGCATCGCAAGAGAGAAATGGATTCAAACTAATCCACTAAGGCAACTTAGGCTTGCACAGATATAACATTATGCTGGTGTTCTTGTTAGGGACGTTGACTGCAGCTCCCCAGGAAGTATACAAGCAACCCCCTTTCAATATGTGTTTGACTGCAAACACACACACACACACACACACACACACACACACACTGAACCCAGAAGTGACCTGAAAATGTTTGTTAAGGAGGCTGGGATTTGTAGTTATAAAGAGAAGTAAACTACACTTTGAAGGGCGCTTTGGGTGAAGCCATGTGATTTAAATGTAGGGTATGTATGTGGACCATAGAACCAGAGATAACTCAAGACATCTGATTCCTCAAACAAAAAAGAATTCAAATGTTGTTCCGTAAGAAATTAAATAATTTCTGCGTTGCTGACTAGGGCAGTCCATGCCTAAAATAACCTAAAGTGCAATCCTATTCATGTTTCCTCTGAAGTGAATTCTGCTGTTTTCATCCAGATTTCATCAAGACCAGAGAAGTGCTTTACTGTCATTTAAAGCTGTTTTGATTGGATTTTATAGATTTATATTTTATGGTCCTATCTATGGTGGTGTGATCATTTTTTGCTTTAGTTTGTACACCACCCTGTACATAAGTGCTGAAGGGAGATTGTAAAATGTTTTAATAAATAGAGAATATAATATAATAGATGTGCTAGGGTTGCAGCCCCAAGTGACATTAGAGGTTTCACCTGAACCTCTCTAACTGTACACGTGTCATGTGTGAGTGCTGTTAATGTAAGATCGTCTTCTTCTTCTTCTTTGGCCATCACTCGTAGTCGAGTAAGATTGTCTTCTATAAACAGGGTTTTAACAGTGAGTCCATAAGTGACTGTGGAGGCCAATTCTGGATCCACAGGACCTTCCACCATGGGGTCATAAGACAGTACAGTCCAAGGAGTCAGATGTCCAGCCTAGGAGATGTCACTTTTTATGTTCCTGTTATCAAACAACTGAGGCACAACCCAATTTCAGTTTAAGGTGTGAAAATGCCCTTACTCTGGAATCATTCCATTGTATAGAATCATACAAGTTTAATAAATTAATAAATAATAATCCCACTAAAATCAGCCTTCCCTTTGGGAGGCCCATAGGAGCATTGGAAATTGCCTTCTACTGGGTCCATCTAGCTCAGTACAGTGGTACCTTGGGTTACAAACACTTCGGGTAATGGACTCCGCTAACCTGGAAGTAGTACCTCGGGTTAAGAACTTTACCTCAGGATGAGAACAGAAACCGTGCAGTGGCGGCACAGCGGCAGTGGGAGGCCTCATTAGCAAAAGTGGTACCTCAGGTTAAGAACAGTTTCAGGTTAAGAACGGACTTCCAGAACGAATTAAGTTCATAACCAGAGGTCCCACTGTATTGTCTACACTAGCTGACAGCAACTCTCCAGGATTTCAGACAGGAGCTTTCCCCCAGCCTATCTGGAGAAACCAGGGTGGGTAAAAATCAATGTTTTTTTTAAAAAATGTTGTTTTAATTTAAATCAGATTTTTTTAAAAAAATAATAATCATATTTTTAAAATAAAATGCTTTTGGAGGAAAAATCTTTCTAAAGATAGTTTCATTATAGTCCAAAGGCTATTCATCACGAAATAAGGATCTGTTTTAAGTTTTTCATGTGTGCTAAATCTCAGTCTAAGGTTTTTTTAAAAAAAATGTTTAACCACATCAGTTAACAAACATGGATACATATGCTATAATGCTATTGCTTTAGTTGAATAAATTGTTTAAATTGTTATTAAGGAAATGATTATTATTTTCTCCTTCCAATAAAGTACAGCAGAAAAGTTGTCCAAATATAAACAGTTAACTTATTAAACCTCACAATAATTTCATCATCATCAGTCTATGTATTTCTTATAGTATAACCAGATCAGTAATTTTTTATAGAACTGTAAAAACTTCTCTGAAAATTTATGATTCCAAAAATGAAACCTTCATTTGGTTGTAAATATTAAGATTATACCAGCAAGAATGAGTCTTTCTGTAAAAAAAAATAAAAAATGATTTAAATCAAGTCTTACTGACTAGTGGTTTCTCCACCCTGGGAGAAACCAAGCGTTGAACCTGGGGCCTTCTGCATGCAGTCGATGCTCTACCATTAAGCTCCAGCCCTTTCCCAAATGGTACCTGGTATCTTCCTTCAATCTCCCATGGTTAAGGACTCTGCTCAAACCTCCATTTATTCAAAGCCTGCTTAGTTCCCCAAGCCATAAAATCCTTGCTTTCCCAAATCGCTCTTGCACCTTTTCATCATGCAAGGCAATAAACATCGAGCAGCTCCTGCCGGAATTCCTCTCCAGCTAGATTTATTTCATGCCTTACATGAAACAGGCACAGGATCAGGGCTAACCTGCCGGCGTTTGGCCGGTTTGCAGCTGAATAAGCAAAAGAGTCTTTTTCTTTCTGCCTGTTAGGCCAATTACATTGATTTTCACTGACTGCAGCCATCACTGATTTTCACAAACAGAAAGGGGAGGGAATCGATGCATTTGATTTGCGCAGGTAGCTGCTGTCCATAGAGAATCGAGCCTCTTCTCTTCAAAGTTGTCCATTCCGCCTGCCCCTATTTTAACTATGTCTTTCTTACCCGACTTCAGACTTGCGTGACTGGTTAGTTGTGCAGAAGGCCAATCCCATTATTGGCTGTCTTCGGCTATTCAACAGTTTTCTAAAGATATCTTACCTTGGGGAGGAAATGGGTAATTAGCCAGAACATGTGAAGGTGACTTCTTGGAGCCCAGCCCTTCTCGCAAAAGAGCAGGGAATAAAATTTTATTCATGCCTCTAAGAGGCATACTTTCAAGTTCAAATGGAGGTGGAGAGCCAGCAGGAGAAAGTTATGTGGTGCCATTTGCACTGCAAAAGCGCCTGTGGTGACAGGTGGACTTTATAAAGGCAAACACGTCGTGAATTTCTATAAGGATATTAACTGTGCTAGAAGGATGTGAAGATGTTTGCCTAATGCAGTTCAGCATACACCCCAGTCAGAAATCCTTAAGAACATAGAAGATCCTGCTGGACCAATGTAGTCCAGTATCCTGTTCTCATATCGGCCAACCAGCAGTCTGTGGGAAACCCGCAAGCAAGGCCTAAGCCCCACTGTGCTCTCCCAACTTCTGAGGAGCTGGCTTACCAGTTGCTTGGAATTTAGTTGATTCCAAGCAACTGGTATCTTTCCTGCAGGTAGAACATTTCTGCACAGTACACTTGATATTAGTAGAAATCAAACCCTGGATCTGCCCACAGGATAATATAGTTTTGCATCATAAGCTTGTGCCTGGTACATAAGGGCTTGATGGTTACAATTATGGGAATCTTAAGTGGATTTCATTCATTTATTTAAAGAAATCATCTTCTTTTCCTGCTGCTACTGTATAGTGCACTGCAGGGAATACCAGAAGCCCCAGTAACCTTGGTACACTCCTGTACTGGCCATAGGGTTACACATCCAGGAACTAGGAATATGGCTTGTCTCCAGAGCAGCGGACTGAAACCAGTTCTGACTGGTGGCGCTTCCAGCAGGGAGAATAGAAATAGGGGAGGCCAGAGCCAATGAGAGGCAGGACGTCCACACCGAAAGGTCCCTGGCAGAAACCTCAGGAGATTTATAGACATTAGCTGTGAGTAGCAAAGTCTGCTGAAGGACCATTGCTCAGTGGTAGAGCAATGCTTGCCTTAATAAAGGCACATGCTTGCCTTAATAAAGGCTTTAGGAATGACTGGCCAGTCCAGCTAGGAACCTGACTGCCATATTCTGGACCAGCAATGGTTGCTGAATCCTCTTCAAAGACAGGTCTGTGTAAAGTGTGTTACAATAACCCGGTTACCAAGGCAAGTAACATGGTGGCCAAGTCTCTTTATTTATTGTTGTTGTCATCCATCTGTCTCGAGAGACAGTGGAGTGCACCACCAGGGGTGAAGTCAAACTGCTGTGTTAGCAACTCTAAAACAACCTCCCCAGGGCGTAAGCCTTGGCCATGTGTATGGAGCTCCTGGGCTGCCCAGATGACAAGACCCCCATCTCAGCCTCGCTGATGTGGTCCATAGGAAAGCAGAGCAATCCAGCCTGTTCACTGAGATGCTTGGGAGAGACCCTCCTAGTCATGTCATGCCTGGAGGAGACTTGTTTAGCGGCAGCTCAATGAAGGGTCTTCTCTGCAGTGGCCACCATGCTGTGGAATGACATTCCCATAGATATGCAGTAGGCACCAAGGGTAATTGGTTAAAACTTGCCTATGCCTGACTGCATTCTGTAGCTTTTTTAGTACCACCTCTGTAGGAAATTCTGGTATTTGTGCTTTTAGGGTCTTCCTGTTTTGTTGTATTGATTCCATTATGTAAGCTGCCTTGTTGTTTTATAACGAAAGACAGTTTATAAATGTATGAATACTGTAAATAAGCTGGCAACTTTGTTCCAAGAATATCTGGAGCAAATTCCATTAAGCTCCAGCTGTTCAATTGCCACCTTGCTCCACATTTATAAACCTATCTCCAGTTTTGGGGAACTCCTCTGTCGTGCACATTCAAGGCTGCTTTCACGACGGTTTTCAACACACCTCTAGCTGAGGGCAAATTTCCAAAAATAGGCAGTAATTCTAAGCGCCATTGATTTGCATTAAGAGAAAAGATCAGCTGCTTCTGTCTGCGGTTATGTATTAGTTACTAGTGAGCACACATATAATGGCTTCTGCACACACCTTCACTTTATTATCGGCGTCTGACTCACTGCTTCAGGTCATCCCAAGTAAGAAAAGCACTAAATAAAAACCATAAATCCTAATCCTAACAATTAATTTGGTCAAGGGCAGTGAAATTGGTTTATGACCTGCCATTCCTCAAGCACATTGAAAATGCAAATGAAGGAAGGGACCGGGAGCTTTTATCGCCTTCTTTGTTTGCGAAAAGGGCTTCTTTTCTCACGCGAAGCCCAGGAGGGCAGATGGCAAAGGGAAGCCATTGGTCAGACAAAGGAAACCAGAGCTACCACCTATTGTCCAGGGAAAGGGTCTGGCTTGGCTTGGCTTGGCCTGGAGACAACACAGGGGAGCTGTAAGACATGAGACAGTGAAGCAAATGTCATTCTCAATAGCACGGGCGAGACAAGTTTCCATTAAATTAGAGAGCAAGCCCATAAAATCTGCAGTACTGTCTGGGTTTGCAGCTGGATGGGACACCCCTATGAACAACAGGGATCTCTAATAGGGTCAGCCCCATTTGTGTACTCTTGCTTTCTCTCTCTCTCTCTCTCTCTCTCTCTCTCTCTCACACACACACACACACACACACACACACCACATGCCCTTCTCTTCTTTGGCACAGGAAGAAAGCTAAATACTATGAAGGGAGATGGAATCGGCATATTGCCCCAGACCAGAATTTGAGTATTTATGAACATAAAAAAGGGTAAAGGACCCTGACAGCTAAATCCAGTCACAGACGACTCTGGGGTTGCGGCGTTCATCTTACTTTACAGGCTGAGGGAGCCGGCGTTTGTCCGCAGAGTTTTTCTGGGTCATGTGGCCAGAATGACTAAGCCGCTTCTGGCGCAATGGAACACTGAAACCAGAGCAGCGCATGAAAACGCCGTTTACCTTCCCACTGGAGTGGTACCTATTTATCTACTTGCACTTTTTTGGCATGCTTTCGAACTGCTAGGTTGGCAGGAGCTGGGACCAAGCAACGGGAGCTCAGCCTGTCGCTGGGATTTGAACCGCCAACCTTCTGATCTGCAAGCTCAGGAGGCTCAGTGGTTTAGACCACAGCACCACCCGTGTCCCTTAAGACACAACATAAGACACAACAAAGCAAGCTGCCTTATATGTCAGCCCACTGGTCCATCTAGCTCAGTATTGTCCACACTAGCTTGCAACAACTCTCATAGGTTTCAGATGGGGGACAGTCTCTGCTGTACCTGGAGATGCGAGGAATTTAACTGACTTTACCCCAGTTGACATCTGTATTGGGTGGGTAGTGATTCCATGCAAGCACTGTTCTTGTCTTAAACTATGCATATGCAATTGTATTAGTGTCTTTTATATTTGTAACTCTTTTATATGCGTTTTTATTGTGAGTTGCTTCAGGTTGCCTCATGGGAAGTGATTTATAAATGAAATAAACAAATAATCTGGGACACTTGGCATGCAAAGTAGACGCTCTACCGCTGAGCTATGACTCTTTCCGCAAAAAGAATTTATTTGTTACACGATTTGTATCTCTGTTCTCCTCGGGGCTGCTCAGGCAGAATATATTGGATTAGAACACCAATCCCTACCATTTCTGTGGAATATCTGAATGTTCGAGGAACTTCATATACGTGATTACAGCCCTGTAAAGGAAATTAGTATCATTATCTCCTTATTTTCAGATGGAGAGGGAAAGAGAGGCTGGCTTCCCTAAGGCCATCCTATGGATTCTTTCTTGATGATGGGGCTTGAACCTGAGATGTTTCCGCTCATATCTTTAGCCACTGAGCTATGCCAGTTATCTTGCTTTATCCTCACAACAATCTTGTGAGGTTGTTTGATAGGGCTGCTCAGTGAGTTTCCTGGCTGGGTTCAGATCTAAGACCAACACCCTATCCATGACATCTCTAAGAGCTCCTTTGTTCAACTCATTTCTTGTGCTGACTTTGTTTTTGTTTTCCATTCTGTCACATTGTGGCCTGCAATCTTTAGGCACTGAAAAAAGAATCTGTGAGGGCTCAAATGGGTGAGGCTGGGTCTACTCACAGCATCCTCACATGCATTGGGCAAACCCATGTCACAGCTGAAGAGGATGGATGGATTGCATTTATATCCTGCCTTTCCGCTCAAGGAGTTCAAGGTAGCATACGTGGTTCTCCCTCTCCTCATTCAATTCCCACAACAACCCTGTGAGGCAGGTTAGACTGAACTGGCCCAAGGTAATCCAGTAAGCTTCATGGCTGAGTGGGGATTTGAACCCTGATCTCCCAGATCCTAACTGGACACTGACCACTACACCACACTGGCTCTGGTATCACATGCCTGAAATCATTCCTTATATTAGAAGCACAGCTTAAGGCTGAATATGTGTATATTTGGAACATTTCAAATTAGATCCCGTTAACAGATGTTTAAAAAAATTCTCATGCTTTTTGGAAGCATCTTCCAGATGCTGCTTGTTTTCTTTTTTTAAATACTATGCAATGTAGACATTTGTTTAAAAGTTATTTTTTATTTTAAAAAATCCTGATGATTAAAAAGAAAAATTTCCCAGATGTTTATTATTTCCTATTTTAAAAAAATAATGTGCAACATGAACATTTGTTCATTGATTTGTATATGATTTAACTACTATTCTCTTGGAGGATGAAATACTGCAGAGTATATTCTGGCCATCTACTCTAGGAGTATAATCTGGACTATTGACTGAGGATCTCAAGCCCAGCTTTGTGAGACTTCAAGCAATAGTTTTCGCTGTTCTGCTGCCTGAAGCCATCAGAACTTAAACCCAGAACCTCATGCATGCAGGCTTGCACTCTCTTCCTGAGACATCATGCTAGTTTGAAATAACAGTAGAAACTTAAAAAAAAAATGAGCAAGTAACATATTTTGAAAAGGAAATTAGTATGGTCTGATGGAGAATTTTGCAAAGGTCTGATAGCTGAGGAACACTGTGTTTTACCTGATAAAATATTGAAGGCACACTTCCCTGTTATACCTGTAAAGATCTACCTGAAGAATATTTAAAAGTAAGAATATAAAAGCCATGCTAGATTATTTATTTACCATACTTAATTTATTTCACCTATTTCATATACTGTAGCACTTTCATTCTTTTTTTAAAATATAGGGTTTTTTAGAAAGATCAAAACAAATTTGACAATACAACAACAAAGCAATCAAACAAAAAGTAGAACATCTGAAAACATAATAAAAATCTGCAACATGACAGCATGAAAATCCACAGATCAGAGGTAACCCGGTCAACCCAGGTGCATAAAAATGTCTTGAAGTGGCAATGAAAGCTCATCAGAGATGCAGTTCTTCAAGCCACTAGAAGAAGAAAGCTCCATCAGTTCAAATGTTCATCATCCAGCACGCTGCTTTGAAACAATGGCAAACCCAATGCCCATGAACACACAATAGTCCTCCCACCATTTCTCCCAGCAGCTGCAGTTCAGTGCTTTACAGTCTCCTGGAGTTTCCATGTAGCCTGCAATACCAACACACACTCTCTGACAGTCATAAGGACATAAGAAGAGCCTGCTGGATCAGGCCAGTGGCCTATCTAGTCCAGCCAAAGCAGATGCATGGATGATATCGACTAAGCCACACACTCTCAACTTTGATTGCCCCTTTATCCTGTTCTAGAGAGGAGGAGGCAAGTGGGACAAGGGTCAGGGCACAGAGACAGAACCATGGACAGCTCCACATGGAGCTGAGGGAAATTTGAGATGGATACAGCAGCAAGCAAGCTAGGATGCTGCTCCAGGAAAGGTCTGGAGACAATCAGAACTTCAAATGAGCTGTAGAGGTAGGTCAAGGTTTCCTGCTTCACACCCTCTGGGAAAGTTATCAGTGCTTGATTCTTCAGGCAGTGACGGGGATGGGGGCTCCTGTTCTACTGAGAGTTTGTAGGCAGTCTTCAGAGGAGGACGGGGCAACTTTCTTGGGTTGGGGAGGTAGCAAAAGTGCTGGTTAATGGGGCTTTCTTCTCACAGAGCCTTCTGGCTGAGCACAGTCTTCTGGGCTTTGTTCTGTTGCAAGCCATTCCCTTGCCCAATCTTCTCCCTCCTCAGTATCCCCAGATCTTGGCCATGGGAGACCCATGTGCAAAACAGAGTTGATCTCATAGAGCTGTTATGAAATTCAACTGTAGAATAGCTTGCTTGCTTGCTTGCTTGCTTGCTTGCTTGCTTGCTTGCTTGCTTCTAAAAGACTCTGGAAATTACCATTAATCTTGAGAAACATGTGGAATACTCCCAAGAACTACCTTCCATCCTCTGCACATTCTCAATATACCAAAGAGGTATTTCATCATTGTGTGACCCCAGCCCAACCTGGGAGAGGATCCTGCAGTGCCTATTCCATGAGCCTGGATAATATCCCCTCTTCAGTCTTGATAAGCCACAGCCCTGGTCTGTCGATGGATGGTCTGAAAATCGCAGCATGGAACAGGTGTCGGCTGCAGCTGTTTGCCCTGTGATAACCCCTTTGGCTACAGAGCTAAAAATACAGGCACTTCCTGAAGAAATAGCACCAGCAGCGAAACTCACAGAGAAAGACCCTGACCCTAGCAGTAGTAAAGACTTTGCATTTGCTTTTGTTCATTCAGTCTCAGCTGCTTTTCAGTGCCCTTACTGCCGCATTTAGCATTCTGGTTTCTGGTCATTTCTGATACCTTCCTTGGGGCGTCCCATAACTTTCCTTTTCTTTCTTCCATGCAGGATTACAGAGTGAATATTTTCTTGCGGCAGCAGTGGAATGACCCCCGGCTGGCATACAACGAGTATCCAGATGATTCCTTAGACTTGGACCCATCCATGTTGGACTCCATCTGGAAACCCGATTTGTTCTTTGCTAATGAAAAAGGGGCTCATTTCCATGAGATCACCACAGATAACAAACTTCTGCGCATCGCCAGAAATGGGAATGTCCTGTACAGTATCAGGTGAGAAAAGGAAGCATGGAGACCCTTCATGAGTCTCCAGAGTGTGGGTCCTTCACATGTTGAATCTTGAACTAGACTGCAACATGAATTCTGGAGTAATGTTCCATTTAAAATTATATTGCAAAAGCATGAAATCATGTGAAGATATTTCAGGGCTGAACTAAGACCTTTAGAAGCCCTAAGCACTTAAAAGATTTTGGTGCCCCCATAGATATCTAATTTGAAATATAAACAATAATAAACCGTAAAATATTGTCTTCTACAGTTATTGTATAAAGTTCAGCATGACTGAATCTTGTTTCTACATTTTTTGTTGCGCTGAACTTATGACACACATATTGTGGGAGCCTTTTGTGCAGAACCTGGTTCAGCTGCACCATATGTTCCATGGTACATTTGGCAATGGAAAATTACAGTGGTACCTCGTGTTACGGACAGGATCTGTTCCAGAGGCCCATCCATAACGTGAAAAGCCCGCAACTCGAAGTGCTGTGTCTGTGCAGGCGCACAGCTCAGTTCAGCGCTTCTGTGTGTGCGCGAGCGGCGAAACCTGGAAGTAACCCATTCCGGTACTTCCGGGTTGCCGTGGGACACAAGACGAAAACATGCAACCTGAAGCGGACATAACATGAGGTATGACTGTATAGCACTTATTTTGCTTAATGGCCAATTCAGCCCTGAGATAATTGTTTGTTCTTACACTACGTGAGTTAACAACATCTAGGATGGCTAGGGTTACTGACAACAAGGCATGGTCCAGCAGGCACCAAGGTTTGTTCCTATATCAGAAGGGCAAACAATAGGGCCAGTGTGCCAGGGGCTGCACTAAACTTTTCCACTATCTTGGATTTCTTTAACATATGACACATTAGTCAGACTGGGCATGGTGCCTTAGATTCTATAGAAAAAAACACATGCAGCAATATCCCATGCATATCTATTCCAACAAAGATCCCACCAAAGTAGGTTTGTGTAGAAGGGATGGGGTGCCATTTTCAAGCCAGGAGGTGTGCTTCCTAGTAGAAAGAGCTCAGGGGTTGCATTCAAGTGGTGCATGGAGTGAGAGCCAAAAGAAGGCACACAATTACATACACATATACACCCGCACAAAACTATTTGCCATGTAAACAGATACACTGAAGCTTTCCTTTTCGTTTTCTCCATAGCCTTTCCCCCTCTCCCCCAAGGTTTGTGAATGGTGGTGAGCAGGAGATGCTCTCTAGCACCCTTTATATCTCCTGACTGTGCAAAATGCAAAAAGCAACTCAGTAATCTCAAGCAGAATCCACCAAATAAGCTCAACCAACACACAGTGAAACTGCAAGGCCTGCCATACAACTGTTTCAAACCTCAGCTTTCAAAATGCACGTGCATCCCAAAAACTACATGCAGGCAATTGCAAATTTCATATATGACTTTTTGAGTATTTGTAAGGAACACATCTGCCTCTCTGCCGAGACACTTTCCCCTCTGCCTTGATTGTCTTGCAGACAAAGGAACTGCAGTTGCAAACTTTGCCCTTTGACCTCTCAGCTGCTCCCTGCCAGACAGCTGATGGTCAGGAGGAGACCCAGAAGGCCAATCACAGCCTGGAGCAGGTTTCCCACCCTTGGTGTGTAAACTTCAGCCATATTCAGGATCACTTTACCGTGATTCATTGTGCCTGATTCACTGCTACAAAATCCCGAGTACAGTGGTATCTCGGGTTACAAACGCTTTGGGTTACAAACACTTTGGGTTACAAACTCCGCTAATCTGGAAGTAGTACCTTGGGTTGAGAACTTTGCCCCAGGATGAGAACGGAAATTGCACAGCGGTGGTGTGGCAGCAGATCCCATTAGTGAAAGCGTGCCTCAGGTTAAGAACAGTTTCGGGTTAAGAATGGACCTGTGGAACGAATTAAGTTCATAACCCGAGATACCACTGTACGTAGTCTTGCTTTGTAAAATGGCAATACCTCAGTGGACCACAGAGATTCTAGAAAAAAATTCTAGAGAACAGGCGACAGAGAGCACTTCTTTGAAAATTTGGTATAATTTGAGAATATATAAGGGGATTCTCCGCACGCTGGTATATTACAGTTTGAAAGATGTTTCAGCTCAGTCTCCTTTGCTTGGAGGAGAATGAAAATTATTTCGAGAGAGGGCAAATCACACAGTAGAACCAGATAGATCTGGCTTCCCCCCCCCCCCCCCCCACACACACCATTTCTCAACACAGTTATTTCTGGGTCATTGGATTTCAGATTAATGCTATGTGAACTGAGATAACCGCACTGGTTTCAATTTGGAAATAATCCATTCTAGCCACCTCCGAACCTCCCTTCCCGCCGCCTCCCCACTCTCCTAAAAAGAATGCAATTAAGAATATGCAATTTTCCTGTTAAGTGCAGCCTAATGCTAGAGAGGGAAAGCGCTGACAATAGATTCTAAAGACTACCTTTCTGTGAACTCGTGCAATGTTTGCAAACTCTGGCTCGCTGAAGCCTTGCAGTGCAATCCCAAAATGCACAGGGGCACATCCCAGGGGGACACCTGGCTCATGTCGCAGGTGTCGTGCTGGTGTGCCGAGGAACAGAATAAACAGCCAGTGTAGTAATGCAGACAAAAAAGGAAGGGGGGGGACCCAGGAGGTGGCTTCAGTTCAAACAGCAGACAGCAGAGCCGTAGTCCAAGCACGTAGCCCAGCTCTTTGGGAACCTAAAGCTTTAATTCACACAGCTGTTTGAAATGCTCTCCAGCTAACAATAGGTAGGTAATAAAACAACTGCCACCAAAGGTGACCTACCATTTATAGTTCTGTTCGGAGAGGTGAGAGACATGTGTTCTCATACCTCTCGCGTCTGAAAGGTATACGGAGGAGCAATACTCATGGAGGCTGGTGTTGGGAAAGGTGGAGTGATCTACAGCAGTGTTCCCCAACCTTGGGCCTCCAGCTGTTTTTGGACTACAATTCCCATCATCCTTGACCACTGGTCTTGCTAGCGAGGGATGATGGGAGTTGTAGTCCAAAAACAGCTGGAGGCCCAAGGTTGGGGAACACTGATCTACAGTATGACCCTAGTCATGCCTACTCAGAAGAAAGTCCTATGGAGTCAAGTTGTTGTGTGTGCTAAGTAGAGTATATTTGGGGGGGGGGTGAGGTCTGCTCATGCAATGGGACTTGCCCCCCTTTCTTCCTTGCACCCCTGTGCTCCCTAAGCAGGATGGGGGATACTGGGAGAGGCTTGCCTGGCACCTTTGTTCAACACCTTTAGGTGCCAGGCAAAAACATTCCATTTCTCCCAGGCCTTTGGCTAATTAAACAATCTATGACCTTTTAAACCATGTGTGTGTGTTATTGTTTTTGTTCCTTACTATGTTATGTAATTTTGTGTTTTTTATATTGCAAACTGCCCTGTGATCCTCAAATGAATGGCAGAAAAACAAACAAAAAATATATTTTTTAAAACAGGGGCCATTGCAGGGTCTGAAAGGACCCCAATGAGAGGGGGGGCAGCATCTTCCCTAGGAATGTGTTAGCCCTTTTGTTCATCATCGTACATTGAACAGATCAGGGATCAGCTGGGTTGGGTCTCTCCAAGGTCAAACCTATCACTAGTTGCCTCATGCCATGTGAGAGATTTTGAGAGACAGCGACAGCAGTCTTTCCATCTGCCATTCCTCCTGAGCCCCTTAGTCATTCCACCCATAGATCAGAGCTATGGGTGGTATCCAACCCACTCATTCCATCAGCACAAGAGTTCCTGCCGGTTGCAGTAGGGCTTCCCATCCTCCCCACTATGCACCCCCTTCAATCTTTATAGGTTTCCTCAAAACCCTCCAGAGCATAGGGCACCTGCAAAATGAAGGCAAGGGGCAAACCTTCTGTTGTGTAATTTAAAAAATCCTTGTGCAGACAGAATGAGTTAGTTGTCGGCTGCCCTGTATGTCCCATAGGCCTGTCTGGCATCCCTTAAAAATTCACCTGCAACCCTTGGGTGCACAGAAGGATGCTATTGCATTGCCAATGTTGTTGTACGATTCAGCTGCCAGTCAGCTTCTGCAGAGCAAATGGGGTTGTGGGAGGGAGCACCATATCGTCCTTCGCCTCAGGTAGCAAAATGTCGTGGACCTGACCTGGGTCTCTCTCTGATGCAATTACCTGCAAGGGTTCCTGTTATTGCAGCTGTTGTTGGGGAAAATGGGTCCAATCTGATTCTGACACTGGTAGCTTTCACTGTTTCTCTTGCTACAGAACATGTAGGAACATTTTCTCCTCACCTGATAGCTGTGTCCTCAGCATACGTGATCATCAGCCTTGGCACAATATACCCCATAGTGATGGAGCATTTCAGACTGCTGGTTGAGGGAGTTTAATGTTTTAATGCTACCCCTGCCCCTGCCCCTCCAAAAAAAAAGTTATTTGAATTTACATAGCCAGGGAAGATTGTCTCATAGGTTCCTCTGGATGTTCTGCCTTTTCATATGTGGAGATATCTATGTTGGGGAGCATAAATATTAAGCAGCGTTAATGTTTGGAGCATGGCCCTGTTTCCAGAAGTCAGGGGGTTGTGCTCTCTGTATCTCCCTCCCCTGTCCATAGGCCTGAGGGTGACCCCTGCTCACCTCAGTTGTCACCCCAATGACTTTAGTGCAACTTGCTTGTCACATCAGCTTGAAGCATCTCGAATCACTGTCTCCGTTCCTTTCACAGGATCACCTTGACGCTGGCTTGTCCCATGGATCTGAAGAACTTCCCCATGGACGTCCAGACATGTATTATGCAGTTGGAGAGCTGTGAGTCTTGAAGGTTTCCCCTCTAAAAATAGCTGCCATTCTGCACACAGACTTCCACTGCATCATCTGTTCAGCTCTTAGCCGAATCCTCCAATTATGAAAGAGAAACCGGAGGGAAGAAGGGAGAGATGAAGCATTGGGACAGACTGTGTTGTCATGTGCAAGTTTTCATGCTTCTCTGATCACACTCCCTGCCAGTGTTCAAGCCGTCCAGCTTAAATTTAGCTTGCTTCAACAGATTCTCAGTGGAGAATACTCTGGGGTAGAGGGCAACAACAAAAATCCTTTGTCTGGAGAAGACTGTGTGATACAATACTCGCTCAATATTTATCAGCCCTTGTCCTCTGTCCTTCATTCCTGTTGAGTCCATTTAAAGGCACTATCTTCACCAGCCAGGTGTCCTCCAGATGCTATTGGACAGCAACTCCTATGAGGCTGATGGGAGCTGTAGTCCAGCTATATCTGGGTGGCACCAGGTTGATGAAGGCTTTTGTGCTGAATGCTCTGCTGTCAACAAAAATGGCTGCCATGTGCCTCGTTCCCTGGTGTCTGCTTGATGTCTAATAGAACTCTTGGTGCTGTGGTGTTTTGCATTTCTTCACCCCTGCTCCACATCACTAGCTGCCAGTGGCAGAGCCCAGATAATGCAGAATGTCGTGATGACACATCACAAGGCATGTAGGTGTCAGATAAGGGGAGGAGAAAACTAAATGAGCAGCGGCCCCTCTAGGTAGCAGTTCTGCATTTATCCTTAGCATCTAGTTTTGACCCTCCTGTAAATTGTGAACTATCTGGCTGGGAGCAGCATCCATTATATGTGTGTATCTTGCTGTTAAGAGACAAAAGGTTTGTACTACAGTCATACCTTGGTTCTTGAATGGCTTAGTTGCAGAACACATCGGCTCCCGAACGCCGCAAATCCAGAAGTAAGTGTTCCGGTTTGTGAATGTTTTTCGGAAGCCGAATGTCTGACGCGGCTTCCGATTGAGCGCAGGGAGCTCCTGCAGCCATTTGGAAGCTGTGCCTTGGTTTTCGAATGGTTTGGGAAGTTGAACGAACTCCCAGAATGGATTAAGTTTGAGAACCAATGTACCACTGTACTAGATGCGAATGTCAGCCATGTCAGTTGGTCATCTGAATTTTACCTTAAGCCCCTGTTGCCATTTCGCCCTGTGTACACTTCTTTTTATATGTCTTTAAATTAATCCACGCATGCAAATGTGTGTACCCTAACATCCCTTCCAGCAGTGAACCTATTCAGAGTTGGGAAACACACCTAACTCAAAGCAGCTTTGGGGCTATTTCTTGGCCCCTCCAAGCATTTGAATCCAATGCAAATCACAGTTCATGCTAAAATGTTTTGTTTTTCCCTCTGTTTATAGTTGGCTACACAATGAACGATCTGATATTTGAGTGGCAAGAGAAAGGAGCTGTGCAGGTTGCTGATGATTTAACCCTGCCTCAGTTCATCCTAAAGGAAGAAAAGGACTTGCGCTACTGCACGAAGCATTACAATACAGGTCAGTGGTGGACTTGCACTTCTTGCATTACCATGCTAAGCATTATAATGCAAGTCAGTGATGGCCGATATATGCCTAACCTTTCCCCCTAGAAATAGTCAACTGATGAGATTCTGGCTCCACACATTTTGTTCAGCACTTCTCTTTAGTGATAAACGCCAACCACTCCACTTGTTCAACGAGCCATCTAATCGGTAGTGTGTTAGCAAAGTTGCTACATCAGACCAAAATGTTATTTGCAGCAGCTTCGTGTGTTTGGAACACTCTAAAGGCAGAACTAGATATTACAAGAGACATGGAACTCCCTCCCTCCTTCCTAGTAATGTGACAAGATCCCATCACTAGGCATCATTTTCTGTTGTATCACATGTTCCTTGCATGCTGCTCTGGTTCCGTTCCACTGCAGCTCATCTTCTGCTAAAAGCCCTGTTTTTGGCACACTGTCTGCTGTGGCAAAATGATATAATTGACATAATTTATTAAGTCAATTGCTTAAGTCACATTGTCATTATGTTGTTCCACGCCATTCGTTTCAGTGCAAATGGCAGGGGTGGGGAACCCTAGTCAATTACATGTTGGTTGCAACTTGAAAGCATGAACAACATTGCATTTGCTGGATTGATTTCCAGTCTGAATGATGAGTAAGTGAACATTGATGATTTCCAACCTGGTTCCTGTTTTCACTAGAATTCTCCAACACCCCTAGTCATCACATTGTTAGTTTCCACACCCTCACTGCAACCCACGATGTTAGGCAAGGGTGAGGTAATACACAGTGCAGTGGCGTCATACCAATCCCTTTATTATACAGAATAGTACTGGGAATGTAGGAAAAAATGCTACAGCAACTCTCTGGTTCTTATTGCATATAGATAATCACAGTTCTGGAGCTCGAGTCCCATATAATTGGGGAAAGAGCATGCAGTAAGTTCAGATAAAAAGGAAACTTAGGCTGCAAGCCTAACCCTGTCTACTCAGAAGTAAGTCCTATTAAAATCAGGGGGGCTCACTACCAGGTAAGGATTGCAGCTTTAGTTAGTGTGTTTGTGTAGCAAAACAACAAATGAAAACACTGGATACATTTGTAAATGCTCAAAATTTTATTTAAATTTTTGAGAACGGTTCTGTGGTTTATGGCAATTTTTTAAAAAAATCAACTTGCTTTGCAGTTAAAGTAGAAATGGTAGAAACACTACAAAAATTAGAGGATCTCAGTTTTGACAAGAAAAATGTCAGCAAAAAAACCCTTAATTTTTCAGGAAGAAAATATATTGCCTGTGACATTAAAATGTATTTCCTAATTCTAGAATGTCTTGGGTGATATCCAACTAAATAGTAGACCCATCAAAATGTATGGACTTGTCAATTGATTTCAATGCGTTCAGACAGTGGCAGGACCTTTACATGCAAATATGATCCACAACTGGTTGTTTTCCCAAACGCATGCCTTTGCAGCTGGAGCTCAGGAAAGGATTTATTTATTTTATTCAAAACAACATATCTCACCTTTTCTGAACGAATACACCACCCAAGGCATATACAAAAAAATACAGCGAACATTTGCATTATTCTTACTATAATCTTCCGAGCAAGTTGTACTAAGTGAGTCATGTTCCTCAATTTCTATGAGTTTATACTAAACAGAACGATCATTAGATGCAACCCCTTAAGTTTTCTGTACTGTTTTAAAAGTAGGGTCTGCCAACACTTGACAGTTCATAGAATCTGCAAGTAAATCTCTGAAAGGTTTTGTAAACAAGCGCTTTCTGTATACGTGGGATGCCTCTAATTTGGGAGATGGAGCATGCAGTTTCAATAATTCCTTCAATTCAGACATATGCAGGCTGAAGAACACACATCTATCCCCACAGGTGGGTTGCAGTTTAGTATTCCTGATAGGAAGCTGCTAAATACGTGTTGCTCTGTTGTTTGAAAGGGCAAAGAAACCAGGAAGGAAGTGAGAGCTTATGCCTACTTTGCTCTGGGAACCA